>NC_056747.1:635594815-635942315 GCF_019279795.1 Protopterus annectens
ATCTGGATCCATTAGGTATGCAAAAGAAGAACACATGTCCACAACACATATGTTTATGAACTGCAAAGTACACTGTGTAGCTGCTGCCTAAATTAACATGATTATGACTGCAGACTAATGGCACCTAGAAAAATGACTGCTGCTCCCAGTCTCCTGGTTTCTGTGATACTGTGCTCAGTGCACCATGGTTGTGAAACAATTAAAAAAAACTCTCTCTTCCTATGCCTGTACATAAAAATAATATGGAAACAAATTCAAAGCCTTCAGAAATATGGCATCCTCCACAGAAAGAAAGTGCAACAACCACACACTATTACACCACTCCCAACACAGTCTCCACCCACCTCTCACCACCTGAGTGGATCTCATCTTTAACATAATATGCAAGTCACAGGAACAGTGAAATGCTCACGGTCTGGGAAATTTCACTTGTGCGCTACCATAATTATCTTACATCCTTGCCAATGTTATATACGTTTAAGAAGAAGAAGGGTCAGGACCACAGACATGACAGCTGTAGTACACAGCTAAAAGAGATGCTGTCCATCTCACTGGCTGTCTGAATCTATATCTACACAACAGGTTTTTGTTGTTCGCCTAGAAGAACTTGTTTTTTTTTTTTTTAAATGAACTGCCAGCAGCTCAACAGGTTGCACACTTCCCTTTGGTGCTGAAAGATAAGGGGGCTGTGGGGTCCAGTCCCACACAGGCAATTGGACTCATTCTGAATTGCTGGGTGGGTCTGCACTCCTGAGTGTGCCATCATCATTCAGATGAATTCTTAAACTGACATCCTGTCTAACTGAGTAGGTGGTAGCTCAGATGGATGTAAAAGATCCCAGAGCACTTAGCAAGAACAGCAAGGTAAGTTCCATGAAGCCCTGGCAAAATTGCCCCTAATCAGTAAGTCTACCACCTCAGGTCTCACATGAAGAGAGGACATCAGCCTAGTGGGATTAACCCAGTCAACAAAGAATAAACAAATACATACACTGTTAAATAGGGAACATATTCAAAAGGTACCAGTTACAACACCTACAGCAACAGTGGTTAGCAGTATAAGGTAGAGAGAGGGTGTCCAGTGCCAGACTAAATGTAAGTTATACTGTATTACAGACCTGGACTACTATGATGGAGGGAATGAGGTGATTGCTTATTTTTGGAAGCATCATCACATTTTGAGAAGGTATGGATGGTACCAACTTGATTGACTTCCCAATGGGGCTATAAGGTAAGTGTTTTAAGAAGATTAAAGAATAAAAAAAAAATTGAAACTAAAACCGGGCATTACTGACTTAATGTCAGTGAAAGACTGTCTTGCATATCTAGCAAGGGGGCTGTCGCCTCTCTGCATCCCTTGCTATATACAGTTTTAAGTACCTTACAGTTCTTTTGCGAGGTGTGTGGGGCATAAACTCCCCGATCGACATTACACTTTCTATTCTTTTTAAATCTCAGTTTAGGAAGAGCATGATTTACACAAACATTCATTTCTCAAAAAAATAAGGGGTCTGACATTATAATGTCAGCCCATGTCACACCAGGGGAGGTGCCTCCTGCTGTGCAATCTGGTGTGTCCTGATATAAATAATCACCAGGAAAGATGCATCCTACTTTTTAATATGCCAGTCATATGTTAACGCTTTTATTACAAGGGCATAGACCCTCACTTGATTCTTAACAAAATGCAGTAGAAGCACACTGAAACACAAACGTCTTGCATGGTCTGATGGTTCGCCTACACTGAAGCCAGGTGCTGAAAGGATATCAGGACTAATACAGCCCACTGTACACCTGTACTCCTCAGCTTGTTGAGTAAGTTTGTTTTTATATGGTAAAGTAGCAATAATGGTGTTAATGCTGGACCATGTACTCACCACACTGCACAAGACTCCTTTAAAAGCACTTTATACTTGTTTACAATATGGTGGCCAGATGAACAGAAAGAAAAAAGAATGTAAACATTGTGCCAAATAATTCAAAATGTATTTCAAATGATAGGATCTCTTCGAGTCATCATACAGAACAACTTTAAGAAATTCTAGGCTAAACTGATACATTTGGAATAAACTTTAACATGCAACATATCTCTTTATCATTATTTACAACAGGCTAAAGAAATCCTGTGGCAGACTAAATCCTTTGCAACATGAACATATTATAACTGTTAACTATTTAATGATTTTTGACAAGTTATAATTTTGTCTTACCTTGCAAATAGTCAGCCAAGTCACCACCATTGCAGTACTGTTCAAAAACAAAAATTGTTTATGATAAATTATATACAAAATACAAAAGACAAGTTATAAAAATTCCTTGCATTTTCTACCGCTAGCACAATTCAAAAGACCAAACCTACTATACTATCAGCCTTTATTTACACAATCAAAACCTGTGGACAGTCTTTCAGTATTTCCAGTAAACAGGCCATACCAAAGCAGACTAACCTGCTAAGATATACATAGCTAGCTTAAATGACAACAATGTGAATACAGAATAGTTGTGTAAAATCTTACCACAACCACAGATGTCCTTCTCTTCCATGTTGCAATATTCATAACATGAGGGATTCCCCGCCTAAGCGACCTGAGCATCCACCAAGTACACCAAAGACTTAAGCTACTGCTAGGTACGTGCGACGCTGCACACAGAGCAGCCAATGCCAGCCATAAAAGTGATGTCTGCATGTACCATCCTCAGAACTGAATGGCCCAGTCAGAACACCAGTCCAAGGATAAGAGGCAATTAGGTAATATCCAAAGAGCATGAACCCAGGGGGAAGGAGGGTGGGACAGAATACTTGCCTGAGGTAGCAAGAGTGGAAACAAGAGTTTGCAGGGTGACCATCCTGAAGGTGGGGACTTGTATGCCAAAATAAATAAAATTACAATAAATTTTTTTATACAAACATCAATACACACTAACAGTGTATATTGTAACAATTTTAAGCAGTTTTAAAAATTATGTTAGCAAATATCTCAAACATTCTTATTTCAGTAATGATTACTGAATTCTTGTTTGTTCCAAGCAAAATAAGTAAGTAAATACACAATCAAATAAATAATGCATACAAGATGGAACACCTACCTCCATGACCAAAAAGACAGAGTTGGGGGTTTCCTGTTAAAGCAAAGAACTGTAGTCAGAAGTAGTACTGATACACCCATTAACCAGATAAGAAAGGCAGCTCTATATCCATATTATCAATATTCTGATGCAGTTAAAAAGGCAGGCTGACTATATTACAACACTCATCTGTAAGTATTACAATTTATCAATGTTGCAAAGTCAAAAGGGCTGCTGTATATCATTGTAATTGGAGTGACTAACATAGAACTAGCACCAAGTAGGAAGAGGGTCGTGAATATTTCAGTTCTTCTATAGCTGAAAAAAATGTTGAAAGGATAATAGCTGTGGCAAATGATTCTGAAAAAACAAACTCCATTCTTCAAACATCAGACATATCCAGGAAATGCTGCAATTTAACCATCAACAGTTCACGGCTCCCCATCAAAATGAGACCTGAAACTGCAAACTCCAACATTTTTAAAAATAAAATGAGAGTCACACAAAAATCTAATAATTCTGCAACAGCTTTGCCCCCTCTGCACCTCCTACTCTCTTCTCCTTTATATAACATCACTACCTTTTGCAGTTGAAGGAACACCCTGAGGTGCTACAAACTTGGACAAAGTAGATATCCCCTATTCACTTTTTGGTCTGTTATTTTGTAAATGTCAATTATGGTCACCAAAACTTCAGGAGGTACAGGTCCATAGCAAAATTTTTAATTAGCAAAAAAAAAGAAGAAAAAAAACAGGAAACTGCAGCAATGTAACTATAAAAGCCCACTCAAAGACTTCACTCATCAATACAAATACGCCGAAGAACTGCAATAGTCCATAGCAAGATTCCATTGAGCAGTGCAAAGAAAATGTGGATACATAACCAAACTCTAATGCTGGAGGGACAGGAGCTGTTTGAAGTACTTTGAAATGAGAAGGAGCAGGCCTTACAAGTCAGAATCACATTCCATAACACAAAAGAAACCAGGTCCACTGGCTCAGAGGCTCTAATCCTGCTTATACCACTAGTAACCCATATCTAGCAAAAGAATAAGGCAATGGAGTAACCAAGAAAGTGTGTGTGGGGGTGGTGGTGGATTACAATATGAGCAGATGATGCTCATTTCCCATTTAGGAGAGATGGTGTGCGGCTATACGGTTGTGTGACTGCAAGCACCAATAGCTATGTGAGTGGCATTCTACCATAGTAGTAGTAAGCTAAGTAACATGTTGGAGCAGACTGCAGAAGTCAGCATGGTACTGTACAAACGTACTTCATGAAGCATCATTATAAGGTCTGTGCAGACGGAATAGCACTTACGTGGGTAAAACCTTTCATCTTTATTTATTTTTATTTTATTTTACATTTGTTGACTGGGCTAGTCTAACTGGATATATGTCCATTTTCAGTAGAGGCCCGGGGAGAAAAGCTCCAAACATGAATAGTGACAATGTTAAACATATATAGAAAGGCATGTAAAATCACATAAAGTGAAAGCATTGGTAAAAAAATATAATACTCAGGTTATAAACTCTAAAAATATTACTCTAAAAATTATACTAAAAATATAATGTATTTTGTTACATTATGTTACATCCATAATGTATCCCAATCTCTGCCAGTCTCTCTGGGCTTGAACTGGCTACAGCTGCCTCAGACCATTAAGGTAAGTGATACCAGTACTAATGTCTGACTTGACAGGACTGACTGGGAGGCAAGAAGCCATCAATCACAGGATAAAATCAACCGTGGTTAATTAAAAAAAAGACAAGAGAATGCTCAACTGCTTTAAAATCTCTCTCTTAGGGCTCAAAGGTGACAGATATTTGCATGCAACAAAACAGAAGAAAAGGATCTGAACAGCTGAGCATCTACTTGAAAATTTGGTTCACGTGTTGCCAGTCAGCAAGGAGGAGCATTACACAGCAGGATGTACTTCAGAGACAGGTAGGAAAACTTGCGAGGGATCAGGGTACAATGTCCTGATCCAGCTGGTAGATTTTTGCACTTTAGATAACACAACCTTTTTGATATCATCTTGATAAAATGACCTCATAAACTTGGATAATGTCCTCACAAAGTAGTCATGCAGCACTACACTGTACAATGCACTGTTCTGAATCAGTTCTCAGTGCCAACAAATAAAATAATACAAGAATGCTAAGGGTCATACTGCAAACAACACTTTACAAGAAAGCAAAGTGCACTTCTAAAAAGTAAAAGTTAACCTATTTAACCACAAATAGACTCCACTAAAAGACATGATCTGATTTTATTTATTTATTTAGCATATGATTACCAGGACAGTCAAAATGGGATGGCAATCAGACCCCTTTTCAGTGGGGGCCTGAAGAGAAAAGCTCCACAATTAGGTAAAAAATTAGATAAGAACTTGTAGAGACAAAATATAACCATTTAACACACTATTGCAAACAGTATACATATTTTATATTTAATCGTCTATATTGAGTTATCACTTATGACATGGGCCATAATAAATTTATATAACCAAAAACAAATCATATTGATATATTTTCAGTTACAAATGTTATACATCAAATTTAATCTTCTGCACAGTCACCATGAATCCAACATTATATAGCTCATTCAATTCCTGCCTTCCGTTAAACCTCATCCTCCTCTAAGACATTATTCTGCATGTATTTTTCCACAATTTCCATTTTTATATTCAATTTGCTCCTTCCCTTTTTTAAAGATCTCACTTCCAGTTATTTTATCTTTGTTTCTATATTCCATACTTCAAATATGGTTGGTTTAGACTTGATTTTCATTTTTCCAGTAATTTGCTTTTTTACAGTCACCAGAATTAAACTTAGCAAGGCCTTACTTAATCTATGTAATTCAGATCCTGTATCCCAGCTCAAAAAAAAAAAAAAAAAAAAACATTTCTTAGTTACACCAGTTTGCTCACCCAGTACTTCTGACAGAGTAGTTTGTACGGAATTTTTAAAGTCTGCCAACTCGTCACTCTCCCAAAAATATGTTCCCAATTATATCTTTCTTGATCATCACACCTGTAACATTTGCACTCTACTGAGGACAAACTCTTTAGAGTTTGCTTGGGGTATAAAAATAAATATGCAAACACTTCCAAGCAAAAATCCTAAATATTCTCGACTCGGCGCTTATTTGGGAGTCATACACATTTCCTTCCATTGTTTCATTGTGACTTGTTTATCCAGTCTCTCTTCCCAATCTTTTCTAAACTCCTCTGATTCCTATAGTTATCATGAGATATTGTATATGCCCTATTAATTATCCCTTTTTTAACAGCAGCTTCTGTTCTAGATTCAACTAAAAATGCTACCAGTACTTTCACTTAGTATTCCACTATCCCTTTTGCTTTGTCTATACTCTAATATTAATCCTTGACAGGGAAGGCAGATGCTAGCCTGGAGTCCAAATTTATTCTAGGCCTCTTCCCATTCTATTATCTTTCTCTCAATTATTTGCTCCCAATATCTTGGTTCCTTTGCCAGTTTTCTAGAAGTAAATTCCTTCCCCTATTACCTATTTTCTGTACCCCTAATTGTCATCATCCTTATCAGCAGAACCTCCTTTCTCCATTCCCATGCTGGCTAAGTTCTTAGAATGTTTTCTGCTCCTTTATGAATATAATACTGTTTCGCTCTTTTATTTCTCCATGTCTTTTGGGTTTCTATTACCATGATGGGAGTGGACCCCATTCCTAAGTGAACTATAATTAAAGTTCATGAAATCAGTATTGTTTCAATCTTTGATGTCAGCCAAAAGTGCTCTTCACAGCACCCGTAATGTGCCCAGTAATGACTCCTCCTGCAATTTGTATGGAGTTACATGTATTGGTAACATATAAAAAAGAATCTACAGTCATATTTAGCCAAGACCCATTGCTCCTACTATTATTGAAACTGTCTGGGTATCTTTCTTCCACTTTGCTCTTGTTTCTGCCTGCAAATCCTGATATTTTATGACTTTGTGTCTCTCTGTATGGAAGGCACTGTAGTCACTGGGTGTAGCAATTTCACTGATCAATGTTACTTTTGTCTTCTTTTCATGGACCACTATATTTATTTTTCTCACATCTATCTTTTGAACTGTTGGTAATGGGTGATCCCATGTGATGTACACTTCATTATTTTGTGTGATGCTGTACGGCTCATGTTTCCAGTGTTTTCAGCTACTTCAGTACCATAATGTTTACACAATCCCCAGTGCGACAGTCTTGCCACATTATTATGCCTTTCAGTATGCAGTCCTTCTTCCATTAGTCTGTTACACCCAGCAATGAGGTGTGCGACCGTTTCCAATTCTGTTTTACCAAACCTGCATTCGCCTACTTATCCTACATGTTCAATGGACTTTGTAAACCAGCATTTGCATAGCCCGCTATCTTGGGCCAGCAATATTAACCTTTCATCTTTTGGTTTCAATTTACCTCTTCTTAACCATTCCTGTGTTTGATCCTGATCAACACGAGGTTCTTCCAGAAGTCTTCTATACTTGCAAATATATTTATGCATTTTCCATATTTCTTGCCTTCTCATCTGATGCTTCACCATATATTCTTTATTTTGTTTTTTGGCACATTCAGTTGTCTCCTGATTTTTTTCTACTTCTGGTTTGATTTCCACTCCTGCTGGACATCAATATGCTTCTGCTACACTAAGCATGTAAGTCACCTTAGATTTATTCCTCTCATGTTTCAAAATTTCACTTCATTTGGGTCCTGTGAGGTTAGCAAATATGCATGCAGTCTCATGACTGCAGATCTATACATGTAATCAATTTCAAGGAGGCCCCTACCTCCTTCAGAATGGGGAATATAGTCTTGGTATGCACTGATTTTTATAAATCATTTGGTGAGCATGAAGCATCCTTCTTGTTTTCCTACTAAATTTTATTCACACTTGTTCATGTTTTATTGTTGATCCTTCATCATTTCCCAAATATTTATACACTCCCTCTTGCTCACGTTCTTTTATATCACATTTTTGTCCCAAACTGATGTTTTCTTGGTGTTGCAGTTTCCTGCTTTAAAGGTTGCTTTTGCACACTTATCAAGACCAAATGACATTCTTATATCATCTGAAAAGGTTTTGAATACTTGCAGTTGTGCTTTCAGTTCCTCATCTGATGAGCTATACAGTTTTAAATCATCGACAAAGAGAAGATGAGAAGTCTTTACACTTTGTTGTTTTCTAGGAGCCAAATTATAGCTATGGCCTAATCTGTTAATAGACAGCTTAATGGGTTATGGGCAAGACAAAATAGGAGAGGTGACAGGGGGTCACCCTGGAATATCCCCTTTTGGATTTTTATCCCTGGAATAATACTTTGTCCTTTATCGTGGCTTAATTGCAAAGTGGTCTGCCACTGTTTCATGGTCACTGTAATGTAGTCGATCAGTGCAGGGTGTATCTTATACATCTTTAAGCACTTTTTTATCTATGAATGTTGGATACTATCAAATGCTTTTTTGTAGTCAATCCATGCCATATTTAGATTCTTCCCCTTTTTACAGTTCTCTATTATGACTTTACTTAGCAACAGATTATTCTTTGGTCCATATGACTTTCTTTTATTGCCCTTTTGTTCTATTGCCATGACTGAGTTTTTCTCGAAATTACTATAAACTCTGTCGGCATCAATTCTAGTATATCGTTTATATGAAGTTGGAAGGCAAGGTATTCGTCTACAATTTTGTAGGGCAGCTTGCAGGTTCACTCTTAAGTAGAAGCACTGTTTTTCCTGTGGTTAGCCAAGTTGGTGTCTGTTCAGGGTGTGCGTATAAACAGTTCTTACTCATGGCTAAATCTTTGTGCAAAGATGTTTATACTTTTAACCAGAAGTTAGGTACTGCATCTGGGTCTGGTGTTTTCCAGGCTTTTCTTAACTTTGTTTCCATCTCTCTGGCTGTTACTTCATCCCATTTCATATCCTGTACATTTGAACTTCTTATACTTTCTTTTACCACTTCTATCCATTTAGCATTTTTTCTGTGTTTCACAGGATCTTCATAAATACTTCTCCAAAAATGTTTATTATTTTTATTTTATATTTGTTGACCGGGAATGTCTGACTGAACCAAAGCCCTTTTTCAGCAGAGGCCCGGGGAGAAAAGCTACGGTACATACAAATATAACATTAAGTAGTTAATGCAGATTTTATACAAGTAGAATACAGCAAAATCTTATACAGATAACAATTGGTTGTACATATATTAGGTAAGCTGAGAGGAATATAAAGTACAAAAATCAGTTGTGTGATTTTTTTTTTTCAAATCTGACCAGACTCTATATAAGTATTAGAGAGAGAAGTACTAAATAAAATAAAATACAATAAAAAAATAAATAAAATGCATTTATTTCTTCTTTTTAGGTGGTCTTTCAATTCCTTTTACCTTGTTTCCCCAATTCTCTATAAAACATTTTGGGGTCATCAATAAATTGATTATTGTGTACATTTCCTATCTAAGTTTTTCTGCCTGTGCTGATATTTTTAGTTTATTTGCAATAGTGCATGACAGATCCTGATCCATTATAATATTGCACATTGCTTTTATCACGTCTATCTTCCTGAATATTTTTGTTGATCTGTTCCTTCTTCTATACTCCTCCCACAATGACACTTCTCGTCTTAACTGCTTTATAGTTTTCTTTTTCAATACTTCCATGATGGTATTCAATTTCTCCCCTTCCTTTCCCTTACTACCCTGTGTTCGGGTCTATATTAGATCACCGAACGCTTAAAAAAGCGAACGGTGATTGATCGACCCTACGTAAGCAAAAGCTTAAAATATTGAAGCAACAGAAACCTGAATTTTTTCCTAGGGAAAGAATTTGGTTGTCTGTTTCTGTTGCTTCAGTATTTTCAGTGCTGTGGTGGAAAGTTATGGGTCGGGTTCAGGTAAGTGTACAACTGTGTGGATGTGAGTGTTAGGGCGGGTTAGATGAGTTAGGGTTAGGACGCGGGTTAGGTATGTGTGCGATTGTGTGGATGTGAGGGTTAGGTGAGTTAGGGTGAGTGAGTGAGTGAGGTGAGTGTACGATAGTGACGGACCTTAGGGTTAGGGTTTGGGTTAAGGTAAGTGGATAGTTCGTGGTGTGTGTATAGTTTAGTGTAGGATTAGGTGTCAGATTTTAGGTGTATGTGTGTGGATTGCTGTTTGTTTGGTGTGCTTGTGTTGTGTGTATGTGTTTTGGAACTGCAATTTTTTTCCCTAGGAAAAAAATTGCTGTTCTGACAGTCGAGATTGTAAACTTTCGCTTACATAGGGTCGATTAATCACTGTTCGTTTTAAGCGTTTGGTGATCTAATATAGACCCCCTGCGTTCTTGTAGTAGACTTTTATCTGTTATTAATTTAGCTGCACAGTATTATATCCTGTTTACTTCTGTTATATTGCATGGAGTTCAATTGGACAGTCCTAATTACTGTGTTGGTTTTATCAAACTTCTGACTTTTTGGGTTTTATTGACCTTCTTCAGTCTATTCATTTCATTGATTGTAATATATCAATCTCTATTAAATCAAGCAACTCTTCTCTTAGCTCATTTTCTTCTAAACTGAGGGCACATTTTTTGTTCTCCATTTTCTGTGGGCATTCTGTAGAAAGTTCTACAGCATCTTCCTGTGGTACATTATTTTAAATTTCATATTGTGTCATCTGTTGCTCTGTCATATGGGGACTCACTGGCCTATCACTCCTCAACATTGACTGCTTCAGAGTTGCCACAGTTGCCTGTTCCTTCCCTTGCTGTCCAGCTTCAAGTGAACATTTATACTGGTTTCCTGTGGAAGGCTCCAAAATATTTTCATATGGCAACTGACTGGTTGCTCCCTTTTCCACTGGTTTCGCCTTAATTTAGATGTCTATTGCTCTATCCTGCTGTGGTGCTTCCTGAGTTAGATTTTCTACACTGAATCCTTCACTTTGCATGTACTCCATAACCCCAGTTTCTATTTAACTTCTCCATTACTAATCTTCTTTTTTTATTTTTCCTCTTTGTCTTCTTATTTTCTGAACTGTAAAGTTTCCATGTCCGGATTCCTTTGCCTGTATTTCTTTTCAAATATCTTTGGGGCTGCTCTTTTTGTATTGATTAGTTTTGCTTTTCCTTTGCATAAATATTACACCATATTAAATATTTTTTCTTTCTCATGTCCATACTTCTTTTTCAGATGTATCCTGATCTTCCTGTTTCTCCTTACTTTGGGGACTCGTTCCAGCATGCTGTGATGTAACCTGTGTTAGACCTTCTACACCAAATCCTTCACTTTGCAGGTATTCCATAACTTCAACTTCTAATATTCTGTATGGCTATTGTTATTGACCTTAAGGATCTGCATCCAAAATACCAATTGCTCCTTACTTTTTGAGCCTTTCCTCATTTCATCATCATTTTCCACTTTGAATTTTAGCTTTCTGTTCGCACTATGTATAGGGATCTTAACTGTGTAGCTCTAACATTCCCCTTAAAATCAGGTAATCCCAAATTACCTTGTTCTACTGGAAAGATCAATGTATCCAACTTGACTCTTGCCCTCTGCCCCCCCTACATAAAATCCTTCAACTCTTTATTAACTGCTATCCACAACGTCTCTTCTGGTTGGTAAAAATATATCTGACCTGCATATACAACTAAAAGGACTAAACAATTTTCACTACTTGTATCTTGCAATCCATATCCATAAACAAGAGCATCCAGTTCCTCAGTTTTTCTATTACCTCTTGTTTAGTCCCTTCCCACATATCCTTAGCTGCCATAACAGAATCCTTTTTAACCCATATACCCAAGTACTTCATTTTATCATGTCTCAATAAATATGAATATTGTTGAACCAATTTGTTTGTAGGTATACAGTTTAAAGCTACAGCCTTTGTTTTATCTTCATTAAATTTGCATCTTGAAAAGACTTTAAACTGTCTTAAAATGCTGCACAACACTGAGTTGTCCTATTCTGGTTTTATCAGGTACAAAATAATGTCATTTGCAGATAAAACTAACTTTTCTTGATTACCATACCAATTATATCCTTGAATTTGAGTCCTTTATTTTCTTTGCCATTGATTCTAAATGAAATGGAAAGAGGTCACCCCTGCCTTGTTCCACTGTTCAGACAACATAAATTTTCATCTCCGATCTCTCATATATCCTCCAAATTAACCTTATTAATGTGTCAAGGAATGCAAATGCTTCCACTGCACTACTCATAAAATTCCAGCTCACTCTATCAAATGCTTTCACTGCATCAAGACCCACCAGCAATAGTGGCATTTTCTTACATTCTGCTTCCCACTGGAGCATCATTGTTCTATTATTCATGCTAAAGGTTTGTCTCTCCTCCACAAAACCACAATTATCCATATCTATCAATTTTGGCAACACCTTTGCCATTCTTTAACCATTACAGACATAAACACTTCATAATCACGCTTTAGAACTGAAATGGGCCTATATGAAGATGGATCAGATGGGTCTTTATAGAACTGAAATGGGCCTATATGAAGCTGGATCTGATAGGTTTTTACTACCTTTAGTTATTACACCTTTCTTATCTATTCCTGGAGACTTTACTGTAGATTTGTTATACATCACCATTTTTATCTCAACTCCTATTATCCTAATTGTTAATTCAAACTCATCTACCTCTAACCTTAGCTTATTTAATTCATCCAAAAAAGTTTCCACTTGTGCTTTTTCTTCATTTTCACATTTATCTGCTTTATAACAGACTTTCATAAAATTTCCAAAATATTTCTAAGACCTCCACAGGATCTCTGGTGATCTTCCTTGCTATAGATCCTTAAGATTGGCAACCGCCCTTTCAACTTTCTGTTGAATGAGTTGTTGTGCTAAAGGTTTTTGAGCTCTGGAGTTATTATGACCAAATAAAAAGTTGCTTAACAGCAATCTTTACAAATTCATGCACATTTTCCAGACAGTCCCTTATTTTCTCTTTATCACTCTGCAGTTGCACCTTCTTTCATTTTGCAAGACTGCCCTTATTCTGCAATACTTTAACCTTTCTCAGTCCCTCTGAATAATTCTTGTTACTTCTTAACTATCTCTTTTTACTCAACTACCCCACCATTAACTGGGAAAACTACTTGTGTACCAACTCCTTAGCTCAACGCTTTCTGGAATTCATAAACTCCAATGCCCTGGATCAACTTATCCACACCCCTACCAGGGCCAACAATATCTTAGACCTAGTCATTACCAACATGAGTGACCGGTCTTCCACACCTGAAGTCAACTCCTCATTGGTCCGATCCGACCATAAGCTAATCACCCTTGATCTCCACATCCCGCTCCCACCCCCATTAAGGAAACCACGATAAAAAATTTCTCCAAAGCCAACTTCATGCTTAAGACAGAAGTGGTGAACTTCATGACACCCATGCAGATGGACAATACAGTTACAACTGCTGAATCCTACACAAATGCACTCTATAAACACTTACACGAGTGCATAGATCGTGCCATCCTCCAAAAAAAGGAAACCAATCTGGTGGTCCCCTGCCATAAACAAACTGTACAACAGAAGGAAGAAACTGTTGCAAATGAGAGTAAAATCAAATGAGTGGAGGAGCTCCCTGGTCAGCCTCAGTAAGAAGCTGAGATCCTTTATAAGATCCTCCAAAGCTAGCTACGATAACAAAATCACCACTAATTCTAAGGACAACCATAAAGCATTCTATAGCTATGTCAAGAATCTCAATGGCAACACCCAGATCTGCTTTGAGTTACAGCACAATGGCATGTAAATTACAGAACCAACTGATATTGCCAACATCCTGGCAGAAAGGTTCAGTGCTAACTTTACCCCCCCCCCCTCACCCCCTAAAGGGCCCATATCTATACATGAAGAATGCAGAGTCCCTGTAATCACAACTATGCAGGTAAAAGCTGCACTCTCTAAAGCCAAAGACACAGCATCCATGGGGTTGGACAACATCCCAGGCTGTGTTTTACACAAACGTCAGAACGAACTGGCTCCCCACTTAAGCACCATGTTCAATAATAGCCTCACATCAGGCTTTGTACCCACTGAATGGCGCACAGCAACAGTTATCCCACTCCACAAACGGAGAGCCACCACTGATCCCAGGAACTATCAACCTATTAGCCTGATGAGCCTGGTCTGCAAGGCCATGGAACGTATCATCATGGAACTCATAAACAAAGACATTGGTAACCTCCAAACTCTGGATCCCACCCAGTTCAGGTTTGTGAAAGGCAGATCATGCCTCCTGAACCTGATTGACTTTTTTGAGGCAGTCACCAAAGCCATAGATGAGGGTAAGATGGTTCACACAGCCTATCTTGACCTCGCCAAGGCTTTCAACACCATCCCCCATTCTGGAATTATAGCTAAACTCACTAAGCTAGGTATAAATCCCTACGTCACAAGATGGGTTGCCAACTGGATCACTGACAGAACCCACACTGTAAAAGTTGCAGACTCCAAATCTGACCTCAAAGCAGTAACAAGTGGAGTACCACAGGGTTCTGTCCTGGGACCTCTCCTGTTTGGTATTTACTTCTCTGAAGTACAGGCTAACACAGAAGGCCTCTGGCTAATGAGGTTCGCAGATGACTGCAAACTAGGAGCCATAGTCAAGTCCCCAAATGATGTGGACATCCTACAGAAGGGCCTCTCTGAGACAGATGCCTGGTGTCAGAGCCATGGCCTCAAGCACAATGCCAAAAAGTGCACTGTCATTCCCTTAAGTAAAAACTCTGTACCCATGAACTACGACATAGGCAGCAATCTACTTATCACCGAATGTGTGACAAGAGACCTTGGGACCCAGGTGGGCAGTAGTGTCTCCTTTGATAATCACATAGCCACAGTAGTCAGGAAGTCCTTCTACATGGCACACCTCATCATGAAAGGGTTCTCATCCAGGAAAAAAGAGGTCATTGTTCCCCTATACTCGACACTCATTAGACCCATTATAGAGTTCAACGCCCCTTTTGGAATGTACCTCACAAGACATCTGCAGCAGCTGGAAAGGCCACAGAAGTACCTCACAAAGAGGATTACTGGCCTCAAACAAATGCCCTACACTAACCGCCTCAAAAAACTCCAGCTTTACTCCGTAGCATATCGCCTACTTCAAGGTGATCTCTGCCTAACATATAAAACTATGTCAAACTCACAGTTGTTGACATGCTACACCTAAAGAAATCCCAATCCCTCCGAGCTACATGCTCTAGGGACCTAAACCTTGTCACCACAATAAACAGGACATGCTGGAGGGATAGATTCCTGTCCCAGAGACTTCCCATACTCTGGAACAGGCTACCCATCTATGTCAAGCAAAGTTCTTCATTAGCACTCTTCAAGAAAAATCTTGATAAATGGATGGGAAATAGGAAATACACCCCGGGGATCACTTCTGTGTCTCTGCTCGACAGTGGCACAGGAAAATAACTTTCTTGGGTGGCGTAACCCAGGGAACCTTGTTGGCTAGGCTTACGTAAGCCCTTGGGCCAATAGCCTAGTACCTACCTATGAACTTCAATCCTGTTTTTAAACTCCGCTTTCATTTTATCCCACTCACTAGCTATAACGTCTTATGAAATTTCTATCTTCCCAAATAACTCCCGAATAATTTATCTCATTTTAACAGATAGATGGGAAAGCACCAGTGTCTCCTTTTAAATTTATTACCCTGCATTTTTATCATAGTTATTACTGGCACGTAATCCAAAATAGTTATTGGATGCGCATCTAAACTTTCAATTAAATGCACATGTTTCTGTGAAATACAATTTCTGTCTAGCCTAGCACAATCATTGAACTTTGGGAAACAATATGTAAATTCTGTGTTCCTACTACTGAATTCACATCTTTCATACCAAATATTTTCGTATATTTCATCAAAAAAACACCCTTTTTTTTATATTTCCCTTCTATGCCCCCAAGATAGAGCCTCACTGTTGAAAATCAAATTCCACTCCACAGCTCTAAGTAATATTCCCTGCTGAAAGCTGATTATTTCTCTTAGAATTTTGTTAAGCTCCATTGTGGCAGCTTTATGTAGAATATAAATATGCCAGCATAATCTTCCTCCCTTACCAGTAGTTCCTTACTATCATAAATCTACCATTATTATCTTTATTCCTTTTCTATTTCTATGGCAGCTCTTTCAGCAATTAATGTAAGTACTCCCCTTTCCCTTTCTCGTAGATATTTTGCTGAATGATCATATTTCAGTATACATATTTTGAGAAACATTTCACAGCAGTTAATATACAACAGTAATTTTAGTGCCAGTTTCAAAGTATGAGGAAACTGGTACAATTAAGTTGAGAGAGATTCAAATCACAGATCTGAATACAACAGATAGCAATTGAATTAAGTCATGAGAGAGTCATATCACATATCAACTGATCTATATCAAACAAAGCTCCTCGTTAGCACTCTTCAAGAAAAATCTTGATGATTGGATGGGAGATAGGAAATTCACCCCTGGGATCACTTCTGTGGCTCTGCTTGACAGGGGCACAGGAAAATAATTTTCTTGTGTGGCAAAAGCCAGGGTACCATTTGGCTAGAATTATATAGGCCCTAGGGCCAATAGCCTAGTACCTACCTATGAACCTATATTCATATACATAAAACAGCAGTATAATAGGCTGAAATTATCAGAACAGAAAAGCCAAACATAGCAGAATGGTTGATAGAGATAAACAGGTAATGAGGTAGATGCTAGCCAGGATGATCATTCTACCATAGAGTTAAAGCAACTTGCTTGCATATCCTTAAGAATCAACGCACTCCACAGTCACTGAGAGCCAAAATTAATGACAATCCTTCAACTTAATTGATTTTGATAACTTAAAAAAACAGTTCAAATAGTAATAGACATGGGGTACAGATGCATAAATGCATAGTGCACTGTATGTACAGCATGCCAACAGAGACTAACGTGATTCATAGGTAAGAATCACAATAGTCCCTAGGGATGCACAGTCTTATTCTCAATATCCTGTTCCTAGGGATTCACAGTCTCATTCCCAATATCTTGAATTAGTAAATCAGGCACTCATATAGCACGCCTTACTTAACACTGTATGTGATGGGCATGGATGACTTTGACTCATGAATGAAATACAGTCATTAAGCATGTGGGCAGTGCTGCAGTCATTATAATAAGGTTATGAAGGGATTGGGTGCTGTGTGAGCTTCAATTGGTAGGTGTTCATCAGCATCATGGGCAGACAAGGTAGTGTGTGGTAGTAGGTTTGTCTACACCTCACATGGACTATGGTATACACATTTCTATGGCATTGGGAAATAGTGCATATTTTAGGAATTTTCCAGATTTTCAGGTGGATGGTGGTGTACAGCTTTGTACTTCTGATCAATACATCATCATATGGAAGTGAGCTGGGCTCTCTCTTTTCACATCAATATGAAACATCTGTGGCTGTGGTTGTGGTTGTAACAGTAAGTTTTGCATAACACTTCACAACTTTGTGAATCCCAAGTTTCCAAAGACTGGCTAATCATGAATGTCAGTTTTGCATACAGACTTTTTTTGGCAATATGAACAAGAAGTCTCTTCTTATAACTTAACCGCAGTGACAGTGAGATTTAATACACTAAGTATGTTCCACGGTGGTGCAGCAGTAGCGTTGTTGCCTCACAGCAAGAGGTTCTCACGTTCGATTCTCGGCTTGGGTTGGGAGTGCCTTCTGTGTGGAGTCTGCATGTCCTCCCTGTGGTTGAGTGGGCGTTCGAAAGACATGCATTGAATGGGCGTGCCTTCGTTGAAGGTTGGGCATCGGGCTGACAACTCGACACCATAAAAAACAACTGCCAATCATTAGCGGACTGGAGTTCCACTGTGGCGACCCCTAACCAGGAAAAGCTGAAAGACAAACAACAACAAATATGTTTTACAAACAGTCATTAATGGCGATTATTTACCACAGAGAACTGAAAAATGGAAGAAATATTACGGTAGGGAAAACAGTTGTAGAGACATGGCTACATGTGGCTTACTGGTACAGCAAAAGAAAACAACTTCAACAAACAGTATTGGTATAACAATATGCCTCTAAGATCAGTTATGTGATGTAGAACATTATGTACTAAATGAATGGAATTTGGAAATTTAACTGTAACAAAGTGTTCAGTCACAGTAGAAATACAAGGTGTAGTCTGTCCTTCTTACCGAGGACAGGAACCCTGATTGAGGAGGTAAGGATTTTAAAACTACTTTGAGAGAGCTGAATAGATTCCCTAAGCAACTTTAAGACAGAATTACATCAAAGGGTGGGTTAACCACCTCAACATACCATGGCAGGAAAACAATTTTCATTGAAAATTGATGACTGTATCATGTATCTTTTTAATTACGAGGGGAACACTGAAAAAAATTATAAAAGGAACACCAAGACTACTACAAGCAGATGGTTGACATTTTAATACTACAGCTTGGAGGTTGCAAATAGAGTCGTTAACATAAGGAAAGGAGAGGCTAGAAAATAAGGTTTAAATAAAATGGCTAGGGTAAAAAGTGGCATGGTAATGGAGAAAGATATAACTTGGATTGGTCCAGTAATACATAAAGGGGAGAGCTGTAATGCGTGAGAGACAGTAAGCCTGCATGTGGTGAATGCTGGTTTGGAAAAATAATTAATATTCTATACACAAGTGACTGTATATAGTTATATGTTATGGGTTGTATATATTTTTTTTATCTTATGTTCTCTCTCTCTCTTTTTCTTATTGATAAGACAAGCAACCAAAAAAATTTATAAGTCCAAAACTAGAAAATAAATTAGACAGCAAATGCTTAGATATTTCTTTCACTTGATATCAGAAATAGGGCATACTGAAAGGAAAAATAGTCTAGTGTTATGATTTGCACAAAGAAGACTATACTTAATTAAAGTAAATGACAGGGAATGTTAAAATATTAACTTGGACTAAAACTGGATTAGTAGACAAAAATAAAAAGGAATACTAGACTAGAGTGGGAAACGTTCTGTTTAGATAGTGATGCTACACGAGACCCATTTGAATAAAGGGGACATAAAAAAATGAAAAAGCAAGTGAGGAAGAAGAGATATTATGCTTGTGTAGAGGGAGAATGGAAAAGAGGAGTGAGGACTTTGTTAAAGCAGGGTTTAGGTTTATATATTGAGAAAGAAATGAAAGAGATCAGGTCATTCTGTGATGAAAGAAGGCCATGTAATCACAGAAAGAATATATGTTTGTTCAAGTGTTACCTACTGATGATTTGCACCGTAGAGCTCTATACAGCTTGTTACTGTGTTTCTCACCTCCTGTTATACCTAATTTGTTCTTACTTTGGCATACTTTTTTCCCCTTCTTTCTACTTTAAGAACTGCTTGTTTTACTTTGGCTTTTTCCTTTCTCTGTCTCTGAGAGCAAACTAGCTTTCTACTTTTATGTTTATCACCTCCACGAAACATTCAGTGCTATAGCATTTTTTACTGTTTCCTTTCAGAGCCCATGGACATTAAATTGTGTCCTCTGTCACTCGGATAATAACAGCCCTGCCACAAGCCACATCACTGAGAACTATCCCTGTGCAAAACCGTACTTGTGAGCAGCAGTCGACTCTGACTAATTTTGTAGTGCAGTGTAAGCACTCTAACATGAAGCACCTAGCTGTTCATAATACAACGGTTTGCTCTGTTCTGGGAAGTAACTGTGGCTATCCCTTGCCATTCCCCCTTCCCCCAACTAAGTAAGACTGAATACCTAATTGGCCACACTGTTCATTCACATAACCATTAGATTACACTGCCTAAACCAGTAACCCCCTACCCCTAGCTCCTTGGTCTTTGCATTCAATACCTAAAACACAAATCTTTTTACACTGTGCTGTCACACTAGGGATGAGCATCAGCACTTTCATTCGTTCTAAGCAGTAACTGTTCTCATTGTTCAAATCCAGAAACTGATCTCAACTGATTATTTTTTTGCAACAAAAGGGTCTTGGAGGTCCTCAGACAATGCTATCATTCAAGCTGTTGTCCCTAAAACTACTAGGATTTGTAACTGTTGATTTTTTTTTTAATTTAAAAAAAAAATCACCAAAAATTAGGCCTTCCTTACAAAGCCAAGACCTATTAACTGATCATGCCCACATAACCACTTCAGTCAGCTACAGGTTTTCTTCCCCATCTTTACAAACCTACAGAACTCACAAATATCAAAAACTGAAGAGTGCTACAATAAAATATACAAGTTTGCAGCCAAACTACCCAACAAAATTCATCACCATATCGCACTCCAACAACTCAAATGGGCTGACCTCCCCAACTACCTTAGTCTTACTCAACTATAAACAGCTCATAAGATCCGCCACTATCCATATAAATGTCCACTTCCTACTTTTATCATTCATTCTAAGCAGTAACTGCTCTCACTGTTCTCCAAGAGATCTTAGATCAAAAGCTCAGCAGTTTGCCTCAACTGATATTGTCCATAACTTTTTCAGGGAATCCCTACGTTTGTTTGTGTCTTTCGGCTTTTACCGGTTAGGGGTCGCCACAGCGGAACTCCGGTCCGCTAATGATTGGCAGTAGATTTCCCTATGTACCTCCCTAAAAAAATGTAATAAACTCCCGCACTCACTCAGACAGATTGCAAAATTAACAAGTTTTACAGTTTCACTTATCCCATATTACAAAAACAGTTGGCGCTTGTCATTGATAACTCCCTCCTGTCTAGTTTATCCTACAGGATGATATTACCAATCACCTTCAATCATTATAGCAAGACCATCATATAACCTCTATGTTATTTAAAATTTCTCAAATGCATACTAAACGTCTTTTTTCACTTCTTCAGTCGACTCCATCAAAAAAAAACGTAAAACTCCTGTTTTGTGCAGATAATTTAATTCTACTCAGTGTTTCAGTTTCCTTCCATGACTGTATACTAATACCATGATTTCAACGTATTTAGTATACTGCTACTGCATTTCATTACTGTACTATTTACTAAAGCAAATACTACCTTACAAAACAGAGCCAATGATATAACACTTTGTACACTGTTTCTTTAATGGAGCTTTTTGATCCCTGGTCTCTAGTGAAAAGGGATTACTTTGCCTGGTCTGATTTTCCCCAACAACAAATGCAAATTAAGTCTTGTCAGCAGGTAGGTGTACTGGTCCCAAATGACCATTTTCTAACATGATCACAACCCATAACAACAAAAAAACCCCCCAAAAGTAATGTACTCACCATAACAATGCATCGGTGTTGTCAGTTTTGTCCTTCCTCAACCAATAAGTCTCTAATCTGACATTGAACACAACTTTGGCTCCACAGCTTGAGCTCCTCCCCTCCCCCATAATCCTCTCCATCTGAATTACCTCAGATCAAGTTTGCCCTTTAGTCAGCCTACTATCTAGCACCAAAAAGGGTACACAGTAAAAACATACTCCAAATTAAATCACATTTTAGTTAGAAAGAAGAAAGAAAAAGACTGGGGCTCTGCTGCCTTATTCCTAGAAGAGACGGCAAATTTATAATGAGCAATAAAGGTATAAGCATTGGACCAAGCAGTAGCTGCACAAATGTCATCAATGGAAGCTACAGGCCAGACGACACAGCCACAGATCTCGTGGAATGAGCCTTAGGAGGTTTAGGCAATGTTAGCTCTTTGGTCTTATAAACAAGACAAACACAATTAGTGAGCCATCTGGCTGAAGTTACATTTGAAACAGCCTTACCCAATTTAGCCCTGGAAAAGTCGACAAACAATTGGTCCGATTTCCTCTAAACTTTAGTTCTATGGAGGCAGAATCTACACTGTATACATCCAGCATAGGCAGCATGTATTCTCCCTTGCTGGAAAACTTTGGAAAGAAAAAGGGGAAGCTGATGGACTGATTGACAGCTGTCTCTGATGCAGCCTTAGGTAGAAAGGAAGGGTTAGTCTGAAGGGACACCCTATCCTTATGAAGAAGCAAATACCGGCAGCTGGGAAGAGAGGGCCTGGAGTTCTGATACTCGTACTTTGCTGGGATGAAGTATGGATATGAAGAAAGTACAGTTGTGTACACCTACCACAAATGTAGATGTTCGAGTGTATTCACTGTTGCAGTCATTACATTTGGGTAATCTGCAGGCAGGTTGCCCTCAGTTGGCCTGAATAACAAAGTCTTGGGTCCTGCGTCGGTTGCTGTCTCCTCTTCCATGATGTCAGGTTATCAGGGGTATAAAACATGCAGCCGACGCCATTCTAATCAGTTTTTCTAGCCCCAGATGTCAGGTGCCCCCCAAAATGGGAGCAAAAATATATATATATAAATTGTATGTATATAAATACATCATAGAAACATAAAATTTACCTTCAACTAAAAGCAAATAGACCACAAAGGCTTTTGAGTATAGTGAAGGAAAGAAAAGGTATAGAAAGGAGGCTGGCGGGTGGGTAACCTGGACTGCAACAGTGAATACACTCGAACATCTACATTTATGGTAAGTGTACACAACTGTATTATGTTCTTCATGTTTCACTGTTGCAGTCATTACATTTGGGTAGAATCCCAAAGCTATGGATGGGAGGATGGAACTAAACAGCATTAGGAGCGTCTATAAGGCCCTGCAGGACTGCAGTGGCAAAGACTGCCCTGGATTTAGAGAAGAAAGGTAAATGATAATGCTTTGTGAACGTATGAACTGAGCTCCAAGTAGCAGCTTCTAAAATGTCTCTGGTAGGGACCCATCTGAGAAAAGCTGCTGAAGTAGAGGCAGCCCTGGTGGAATGGGATCTGATCCCCTTGGACACAGGTTTACCATGGTGCAAGTAGCAGAAATGAATGCAATGGCTTATCCATTTAGAAATAGCCTGCTTTGATATAGCCTTCCGCTCTGATCCTGCAGCAAATGCTACCAGCAGTTGCTCAGACTTTCTTAGAGATTTTGTCCTGTTTAAGTAGAATCTTAGCTGTCTGTGTACATCCAATGAATGCAGAGTCCACTCCCCCTTGTTCTGTGGATTTGGGAAAAAAGTTGGCAGGTGAATGGTCTGGTTAAGAGCCACACTGGATATCACCTTAGGCATAAAAGAAGGATTGGTCCTGAGGACCACCCTGTCCAGGTAAAAAATAATGAAAGGCTCCACTGCCATGAGAGCCTGTAGTTCTGAAACCCTTCTAGCTGAAGTGACTGCCAAAAGAAAAGCTGTCTTCCAAGAAAGAAATTTTATATCCGCAGTAGCTGCTGATTCAAAAGGAGGCAGGGTGTCTTTTTCCAGCACATAATTGAGGTCCCATGCAGGAGTTGATGCTCTCCTGGGAGGCCTTAAATTTGTGGCCCCTCTGAGATATTGTTTTAGCAGTGGATGAGAAAAGAGGGGAGGCTCTGTGTTGTAATGAGCCGAGAAGGCAGAGGCATGGATTTTTATTGAAGAAAAAGATAGGCCCTTGTCAAGCATCTCAGTTAAGTATTGTAAAATCTGAGGAATATTGGGCTTTGCTGTGTCTATTCCTTGTGCGTGGTTCCAAGCACAGAATCTCTTCCATTTATCAGCATAAGATTTTCTAGTACTAGGCCTTCTGGCTTCCAAAATGACATCCATCACAGGTTTACTGAGAGATGTGGTTTGAATAATTAGTTGATTAGCCATGCTGCAAGATTCAGAGTTTGGAGTTAAGTGTGCAGAATTTGATAGTTCTGCTGAGACAATAGATGATGTGTTTGAGGCAAGTACCATGGAGGAAGGTGTGACAAATTCCTTAGAAGTGGGTACCAGTACTGGTGAGGCCAGTCTGGAGCAATTAGAATCATTTTTGTTTTTTCCTGTCTGACGTTTGGTAAGACCTTGGAGAATAGAGGCAGAGGGGGAAAGGCATAGACTGATAGGTTTTTTCAGCTGAAGGATAGAGCATCCACTTTCCATGCTTTCTTGTGATGATTCATTGTGCAGAATTTGCTCAACTGATAGTTTTGGGGGGAGGCAAACAAATCTATGTCTGGGCTTACCCATTTCTGTGTTAACATGCTGAAGATTTATGGATCAAGTTTCCATTCGTGCGGGTCCATAAGATTTCCGCTTAGGTCGTCTGCCAGAGTATTTTGCTTTCCTGGCAGAAATTGAGCTTGAAGGTGTATTTGGTAAGTCAAGGTTGTGTGTCACAAGGCCATGGCTAGTCTGCAAAGGGGGTAGGAATGGGTACACCCCTGCTTGTTTATGTACCACATAACTGTGGTGTTGTCTGTCTTCATCAGTAGCTGTCCTGGATGAAGTAAGTCCTTGAAGGCTGTCAGAGCATTCTGAACGGCTAGCATTTCTTTCTGGTTGATATGTAGATGCATTTGGTTTGGACTCCATTTGCCCTGAATGCATCTCCCTGCCAGGTGGGCCCCCCAAGCATAGTCTGATGCGTCTGTAGTTAGGGTTTGGG
Organism: Protopterus annectens; assembly: GCF_019279795.1. NCBI lineage: Eukaryota > Metazoa > Chordata > Ceratodontiformes > Protopteridae > Protopterus > Protopterus annectens. The sequence goes on from NC_056747.1 coordinate 635,619,303, forward strand.
TGGCAGGGAGTAGAGTGAATGACAGTCCCTTGTTTTGGTGACATGTCTCTGCCCACCAAAGAAACTCCTGTTGTAGGCAGGGAATGAGAGGAATCATTGTTTCCAGGCTGTGACAATGTTGACTCCATAAACTTTTTAGGAACCACTGAAGTTTCCTCATATGCAGTCTTGCATATGGAATTAGTAGAATGCAGGATGCCATGAACCCCAAAGCCTGCAGAATTTGTCTTGCAGATAACTGGGTTATTGTTGCCATTTGTATTTGTTTGAAGTATGTTGTCAATTTTTGTCTGGCGTGAGGTAAGCCATCTGGGCAGTTGTATTCAAGCTTGCACCCAGGAATGTGATTATTTGAGAGGATACCAGTTGTGATTTCTTTTCGTTTATGGAGTACCCTAGGCATGCTAGAAGCCTTTTTACAAATGCCAGATGTTGAAGAAGAGTGTCCTTGTCCTCTGCCTGAATGAGACAATCGTCCAGATTAAGATAAATTTGAATGTTTCTTTGTCTGCAGAATGCAATTACTGGTGCCAGGCACTTTGTAAAGACCCTGGGTGCAGTAGATAAGCCAAAGGGCAGTGCAGAGAATTGGTAATGCAAAAAACCTGCTTTGAAGCAGAGGTATCTTCTGCAAGATTCCCTTATTGGGATATGCAGGTATGCCTCTTAAGTCTAGAGTTACTAACCAGGCATTCTTGCCTAGCATAGGCAGTAGCTGTTGTAAAGTCAGCATCTTGAATTTTGGAATGTCCCAGAACATGTTCAGAATCGATAAGTCCAGTATTGGACGCCAAGATTTGTCCTTTCTGGGTACCATGAAAAGTCTTGAATAAAATCCTTGTCCTTTTTCCTTTTCTGGTACCGGTTGAATAGCCCCCATATCCATGAGAGACGTGACTTGTTTCTGGGCCTCTGCCCACTGGCTTTGTGGCAGATCTGGCCATCCGTTTGGAATTGGCAAAGTATGGAAATTAAATCTGTACCTCTGGGATACTATGTTCAGTACCCACTCGTCCTGGGTAATTAACTGCCAATTTTGAGCATGAAGTGCTAGTTTTCCCCCTAAGGGGGCTGCCAAAAGATAAGTACTTGGAGATGGTAGAGGAAAGTCATTGAGACTGCTTACTCTAGGGTTGCGCTTTATTATCTCCAGATTTGGAGGTGGAGGCACCCCATTGCTTTGACCTGTAAGATCCCTGTGATTGATATCTGGAGCCTTTTGAGCACCTGGGTTTGCCCTGAGTGGTTCTGTTGGACACAGGAAAGGACCAATTCTTAGTAGGCCAGTGCCTACTGAACCTGGGCGGCTGCACTTGCAAGAAATATTTTACAGTTTGCCTAGATTTAGCTTTATCTTCCATTTTCTTTAAAACCTCTTCTGCCTTATTACCAAACAGACTATCATGCTGTAAAGGGGCATCCAACAATTTAGCTTTAACATGATCAGACAGATTTTGCTCCTTGAGCCAGGCATGCCTTCTTATTACAGATCCAGTTACAGCGGCCCTGCAAGAGGCCTCCAAGGAATCAAAACCACATTGAAAAGTATACTTTCCAACCTGTTCTGCTGAATGCAGTCAATCCTGTAACTCTCAATTTTCCACACAATCAGAAATCAACATAATTTTCTGTTTCAGTAAGCCCATAACATGCTGTTGATATTTAAGCATATGAAACTGGCAGTTTAAAGCCCTGATTGCCAAGGTTGCAGACGTATAAACCTTCTTACCCCACCTATCCAGCGCCCTGGAATCTCTATCAGAAGGGGTAGGATTTTTGGCTGTAGAAGCCTTAACACCCTTGGGACCCTGAGAAATTGTCTCAGGATCAGCAGCAGGATTTTTGAAAAGAAATTTGTGGAAGTCAGGAACCCTGTAATATCTGTCTGGCTTACTAGGAGCCGGAGGCAGGGAATCAGGAGCCATGCTTGATTCCGAGAAAACATCATCGACAATGTCTAATACAGGAGGTATTGCCAAAGGCCTATGCTGAGGAAGAAGAAGGAAATTCCTAAGCCTCTTTTTTGATTCAGAGAAGTCCTGACTCTTCTATTGAAAATGTTCCCTTAAAGTATGCAAAGTCTCTCCAAAAGAGTAATCCTCAGGAGGAGATGCAGATGGGATGGATTCCTCTGCATAAGAATCCTCATAAGGTGGAATAGAAAATTCCTGATCAGAAGAGGAATCAGAAGACATGGAAACCTGATCTGAAGATTCATAATCAGTGCCTTGCCTAGACCACTTAGCAAGGGGGTGGGGTGGGGGTTGGGAACCCCCTGATCAAGGTAATTAAATCCTCAGCCATTTTGATCATTTGTTTAGGCATAGGGGCCTGAGCACGTGGTTCATGTGTTGGTTTTTAGACATAGAAGTTGTTTTGACCTTGTTTTTGCTGATGGCGTTGGTTTAATATAACAATGTTGAGGCCTGAAAACACCCTCAGAAGCTGTTGCCTGCTCAGTGGCTCCGGATCCATCCAAGGGAGAGACATCCGTGGGTTCAATACTTTGCAAATCCCGTGGCATACCGGACTCCAAATGGGTCATGGTAGAGGCCTGCGACTCAAACGTAGCGGGTATCAGGGGCTGCGAAAGTGCCTCACTGAGTACTGGCGAACTGGTGGCTGGCTTAGGAGAAGCTTTGTCGTCGGTTTTGGACCTCGATGGTCTGTCTCTGTCTTTTTCCTTGCGTTTTTTGTGAACTCCAGTAGTCGGATTGCTGACTGACGACATTTCAGGGTAGTTAAATCTTGAACCAAAAAATTTTGAAGCAAAAATATACCGACGTTTAATAGTGCGTTGGTTAAATTTAGCACAAAACCGACAGCAAGGCACATTGTGATCAAGGCCTAAGCAAGGAATACAGTACAAATGAAAATCCTTATTCGTTATTTGCTTCCCACAAGTAATGCAATTATTAACTTTTACTGACATCGGTAAGGAGCAAGAAAAAGTTTCCCCAATGGGGTACTTAACTTTAGCTTGAAGACTTCAGTTCTGAAACTCAAAAATGAAAATTTCAGGAGTTGGCCGACCGGCACTTGAAGCATGCTTCAGGCACCACGCGGCAAGAAAGACTGATTAAAATGGCATCGGCTGCATGTTTTATACCCCTGACAACCTGACGTCATGGAAGAGGAGACACCAACTGATGCAGGACCCAAGACTTTGTTATTCAGGCTGACTGAGGGCAACCTGCCAGCAGATTACCCAAATGTAATGACTGCAACAGTGAAACATGAAGAACATCTGGGGAAGAAAGCCGGGACTGCTTAGCCATCACTGGAGGAGAAAAAACAACTGGCCATCTTGAGGGTCCGAATATCTCAGGTGAGGTATTCCAGATGCATAAGAGAAAAGGTCCTGAGAAGGATCCAACACCCACAGAAGTTGAAATAGGTGAGACAACAGGAAGGGAAACCACACTTGTTGTAGTCAGGATGGAGTGATGAGGATTACATTGCTCTTCTGCTGAAATGCTTTCTGAAAAAATGGGAATGAGAGGAGTTAGGGAAAAAACATAAAGAAGACTAGAGGGCCAATTGTGAATCAGAGAGTCTCTCAGTGACTCCCCCTCTGGAGGCATCAGAGCAAAGTTCATGCTGTACGTGGAAATGAGAGGGGAAGCAAAAAGATTGCAGCAAGGTTTGCCCCAATGGTGAAATATCCTTTCCACCACTAATGGATTAAGAGCCTACTCACAGGAAAGCAAGATGGACTTGCGTGGTTTGTCTGCTAGCACGCTGGACTTCCCTAGAATACACTGTCACACTTTCACTGCTTCTTGACATAAGGGGTAGGACTTGCTTCCTCACCATTTATTGATATACCAGACCACCAACATGTCTGTCTGGACTGTAACCATCCCTACAACATAATCTTGAAATGCCTGCATTGCTAATGGGATTGTTCTCATTTTTGGGATACTGATGTGAAGATTCACCTCAAACTGAGACCACGTGCTTCAGACAGTTCTTCCTAAGTAATACCCCCTCCCACCCTAGTTGGGAAGCATCCATAGTCAAAGTGGCCTTGGGTGCAGGAAGGATAAAAGTGAGGCTCTGAAAAAAAAAACTTCTGCATAAATCCACTAGGTTATGTGTTCCCTGCAAGCATTTGTAATTGGAATAGGTGTGATCAGAGGATGGCATCCTATTGACCATTGTACTGCAAGCATCCACTGCAGAACCCTCATGAAAAATCTTGCTAGAGGTACCAGAACTACTGAAGCTGCCACTGACCCAAGAAGCTGTAAGACTAGCCTGGCTGAAGGGGAAGGAAGAGAAAGAATGTGCGATGCTTGGCTCTGCAGATTGTTTAATCTTGTCTGTGGTAAGCTTGCGGCCTGTGTCACCGCACCTAGATGAGCACCAATGAATTCCAGGGCTTGAGTGGAAGAGAGCAGAGACTTGGCGTGATTCACTGTAATTCCTAGTTGAAGACATAGCTAGAGCAAGTAATAGCTGTTCTGAATCAGTAAAGGCTTGGTGAAAGAAGAAAGGAGTCAGTCATTAAGGTAAGAAAAAGTACAGTTGTGTACACTTACAATAAATGTAGATGTTCGAGTGTGTTCACTGTTGCAGTCATCACACTTGGGTTATCTTCCTGCAGATAGCCCTCAGCCGGCCCGAATACCAGAGACTTAGTATTTCTGCATCGGTTGCTGTCACTCGGGACTGATGTCAGGTCGTCAGGGGTATAAAAACAGGCAGCCGATGCCATTACATCAGTTTTTCTTGCCCCAAAAGTCAGGAGCCCCCCCAACAGGGAGCTATGGTATGGTGGGAAATCACCACCAGTAAAAAGTAAATACCAATACCCCAGCCAGGGGTGAGTAAAATATACATAGAGGAGAGAGAGAAGGGGGCTAGAGGGAGGAAAACCAGGACTGCAACAGTGAATACACTTGAACATCTACATTTATGGTAAGTGTACACAACTGTACTATGTTCTTCATGTTTCACTGTTGCAGTTATCACAGTTGGGTTGATTCTCAAAGCTGAAGAAAGGGTGGAGGCAGTCAAGAAGAGTTTGGGCTGGCTAGTATGCCCTGCAGGACTGCAGCTGCAAATCCTGCCCTGGATATGGAAAATATAGGCAGGTGGTAATGCTTGGTGAATGTGTGTACAGAACTCCATGTAGTAGCTTTCTGAATGTTCCTGGTAGGGACTACCCTGAGGAATGCTGTAGAAGCAGAAGTTGCCCTAGTGGAGTGTGTTCTGACCCCAAAGGGGTTGGTTTCTCATGGTGCTTGTAGCAGAAATGGAAGCAGAGTGCGATCCATTTGTAAATTGTTTGCTTTGAAATGGCCTTGCCCTCTGCCACTGGTGCAAAGCTAACTAGTAACTGGTCAGATTTATTGAAGGTCTTAGTCCTATCAAGGTAGAATCTGAGCTGTCTGTGCACGTCCAAGGAGTGCAGGATCCTTTCCCCTTTATTTGAGGATTAGGGAAGAAGGTTGGTAAATGGATAGATTGGTTGAGAGCCACTCTGGACACCATCTTGGGCATAAAGGAAGGGTTAGTCCTGAGGGAAACCCTGTCAGCATGGAAAATAATGAAGGGCTCCACAGCCATAAGTGCTTGTAGCTCAGACATTCTTCTAGCTGAAGTGATGGCCAGAAGCAAGGCTGTTTTCCAAGAGAGGAATTTTAACTCTGCTGAAACTGCAGGCTCAAAGGGGGGTAGAGTGAGCTTTTCCAGTACAAAGTTAAGGTCCCAAGAGGGGTGGGTGCTCTCCTAGGTGGCCTTAAGTTGTTAGCCCCTCTCAGGAACTGTTTGATAATAGGGTGAGAAAAGAGAGGTGGCTCAGTATTGTAATGAGCTGAAATGGCAGAGGCATGGATCTTAATGGAGGTTAAGGAAAGGCCTCTGTGTAGTAGATCTGCTAAGTAATCCAGGATTAGAGGCAGGGAGGGCAGAGTTGTGTCCTCTCCTTTAGATCGAATCCAGGAGCAGTACCTTTTCCACTTATCAGCATAGGATTTCCTTGTACTGGGTCTTCTGACTTCAAGAATGATATCCAGCACCTGATTGCTTAGGCTGGTTACTGGGGGAGATTTCAAGGAATAAGCCAAGCTGCAAGATTTAGGGTTTGCAGTTGTGGATGCAAGATCTGTCCCATCTGCTGAGACAGCATGGTTAGGTTCTGGTGTAGGTGCCAGGGTGGCACCGGTGTCAGGCTGCGCAGGAGTGGGCACCCATGCTGGCGAGGCCAGTCCGGGGCAATCAGAATTGTCCTTGGTCTGTCCCATCTTATCTTGAGCAATACTCTCAAGAGAAGGGGTGGGGGGAGGCATAGATTGAGAGATTTACCCACTGGAAGGATAGGGCATCCACTTTCCAGGCCCTGCTGTGAGGTGCCCTGGTGCAGAATTTGTAGAGCTGGTGATTGCAGGGGGAGGTAAAGAGATCCATCTCTGGGGTCTCCCATTTCTGAATCAGAAGGTTGAAGGTGCTGGGCTCTATTTGCCACTCATGTGGGTCTAGAAGATTTCTGCTTAAATCATCTGCCAGTGAGTATCGTTTGCCTGGCAGGAACTGAGCTTGTAGATGGACCTGCATGTCCAAGGCTGTGTTCCACAGGGCCATGGCTAGTCTGCATAGTGGATTCCCCCATTTGTTGATATTCCACATAACTGTGGTGCTGTCTGTTTTTATTAACAGGTGTCCTGGTAAGAGTAGGGATCGGAAAGCTGTCAGAGTGTGCTGCACAGCTAGCATCTCTTTTTGGTTGATGTGCAAATGAATCTTACTTGGGCTCTAGTGGCCCTGAATGCACTTGCCGTCCATGTGGGTCCCCCAGGCATAGTCTGACGCATCTGTGGTAAGGGTCTGGGCAGCATGGGGTTGAGTAAAGGGCAGTCCCTTGTTGTGGTTGCATGCTGCTGCCCACCAAAGAAACTCTGTCCTTAGACAGGGTATTATAGGAATGATAGTTTCCAGGTCCTGTGAGTGTTGTCACCAAAGACATTTTAAGTACCATTGAAGTTTCCTCATATGCAGTCTGGCATATGGAATTAGTAGGAAGCATGAGGCCATGAACCCTAGGGCCTGCAGTATTTTCCTGGTGGATAGCTGGGTTCTGGTGGCCATTTGAGTATAAAATAGTCTGTCAAACAGGCTTGTTTTTCTGGAATGAAGACTGCCATCTTGGATGCTGTGTCCAGGCTTGCTCCCAGGAATACAATCTTTTGACTGGGGATTAGTTTTGATTTCCTTTCGTTGATGGTGTACCCCAGGGAGGTTAGAACGTTTTCTACAAATGTCAGGTGCTGCAACAGCATTTCCTGACTGTCTGCCTGAATCAGGCAGTCGTCCAAGTACAGATAAATTTGAATATTTCTCTGTCTGCGGTAAGCAATGGCTGGAGCCAGGCATTTTGTGAATACTCTGGGAGCAGTGGATAAAGCCACTGGGAAGTGCAGAGAACTGGTAAAGCATAGATCCTGCCCTGAAGCGTAGATATTTCCTGCATGACTCCATTATAGGGATGTGCAGATAGGCTTCTTTTAAGTCTAGGGTGACTAACCAGGCATCTTTGGCTAGCATAGGCAGAAGCTGCTACAAGGTGAGCATTTTGGATTTTGTTACCACCAGGAAGGTGTTGAGAATTGAAAGAGCTAGGACTGGGTGCCAAGTGCCCTCTTTTCTGGGTACCAGGAAAAGTCTGGAATAAAATCCATGACCTATCGGTTCTGCAGGAACAGGTTGAATTGTTCTTATAGAGAGCAGGGATTGAACTTGGTTTTGTGTCTCTGCCCACTGGTTTGGAGGAAGGTCTGGGAACCTTTTTGGGGTTGGCAGAGAGTGGAAGTAAAATTTGTACCCCTGGGATACAATGTTGAGGACCTATCGGTCTTTGGTGATGGAAATCCAGTTTTTTGCATTAAGGGCAAGTTTTCCTCTTAGGGGCACAAGCAGTTGGGCAGAGGTGGGGAGTGGAGTTCAGAAGTCATTGGGAATTCTTTCTGTGAGGGGGTGGTTTAGTACTCCCTGCTTTAGAGGTGGAGGCACTCCACTGTTTAGATTTCTGCATACCCTGAGACTGTAGTCTGGGGGGGGGTCTGTTTCTCCTGGGTCAAGCTTGAGATGTCCTAGAGGGGACTGGAAAGTACCATGTTTCGAGGGGCAATGCCTACTGAATCTAGGAGGCTGTACTTGCAAGAATTCTTTGACTATTTGTATAGATTAACCCCCGGATTCATGAAGCTTGCGTCAGGCGCAGGCGTAGCGTATGCGGGATAACGCCAAATATGTCCGCCGAGCGATTCAGGTACGAACCAATTCCATGTGCACTACCGGCGTAAGCCAGATCTACGCAGCCCTCAGCATAGGTATGCAAATCACCCCATGCGCAGTGTTGCACCATGCTAATGAAGGCATACAGCGATTCACGAAGTGGTGCAGGCGTAGCGCAAGCCCATGGAAATGTAAACCAAAAAACACGGTTTACATTTTCCCAAACAGAACATCGGAGTTATGGAAGCGGACCAGACTCATATATTACAAAGTTAACATATGCCAATGGCTAAATAAACAGCCAATGGCACAAGAAAAGATGCACAACACCTAAAAAACAACATTTAATGTCATGTCCACAGTAACACACAGTACAACCGCATGGCATGTGTGCGCAAAAGGAATACAAAGGAAATATATACAAATGTCATAAAAATCGCAATTTAAGACAAATCAGGATTTCACCATAATACGCATTGGTAGGCATGGCACACCACAAGAAAGGCGCAAGGGTTGCCAAGGGCCCGCGACAGTGTTCGGCGCTGTAACTATGAATCAGTAGTCAATGTCATGCAAATGAGGCAGGTAATACTGAATCGCACACGTCCCGCCGGATTAAGGATGTACCTGATGGCGCAGCGCTATAACACCGAGGAGTGTATCAGAGGTGATACATGAAATCAGCAGAGGGGTGTGCCACCGTATCAGTAAGCACATTGGAGCAATGCAAATCTGGCCTGGCCGTTGCTAGGCAAAGCTGCAGGACAGGGGTGGGGAGGAAGGTATAGAACCGTTTAGCTGAGAGCACACATGGTGCCCAAAAGCGCATGTGCACGGGGATGAAAAACGTGCCCAAAACCCGGTAAGCAGATGCACGCGCCGCGAACAACAGCACAAACAGGAAGGTCAGGGGAAGAAAAGAAGGAAATGCCGAAGCAGGGTAATTGGCGTACTAATGAGCAATTAACACCAATCAACTCACGGCGGCCAATCAATGGCAGTAGACAAGCCTGCATGCAGAAACCTGCAAAACAGGATAGGGGAGGCATAGGATTGCAAAGAAAGGAGGGGAGCACTTGGAATGCAAAGATAGGAGAACTGTCATAGCAGAGCAAAGCAAACCCACAGTAGACCGGCAATAGAACACATTACGCAAGATAATCCAGGTCTAGGAAAGTACAAATGAAAGCAGGCTGCTGGATGCATGCCAGCAAATGGTAGGTGTAACGTGCACAAATGTAAACGGAAGGGCAGGAGGTAATTCATGGCAGCCAAATGTAATGCAACATCAAAGGCAGCACAACAGTGGTTCCGTTAAAACACAGAAGATACCTGTAGCCACGATCGTACATACACACCCTATGACATCATCAGTGTTCAAAGCAAAACAGTATAAAGTGTGAAAGCACCCAACACACACCTGTGTATACCCAAACACTGCACCATAGGTGTAAACAGATGGGGAACTTTTAAAATGTACATGTTGGGAGCTGCCATAGCTGTGATTAATCAGCATGTGTTACAGACCGAAGGTGTTGTGGAGGATGATTCCGACAACCACCGTAGGCCTCGGAGGAGGAGAAGAGTGTTCAGACCAAGGGTAACCTACCAGGGGCTACATGATCTGGAGATAGTAGAGCATAACAGGGTGGACAGGGACATCTTACAGCAAATAGTAGAGCTGTGCGGGCCACGCCTGAGAACCAAAAAAAACAGAGGGGAACCCATCCCAGTGGACACAAAGGTATGTGTAAGCTTGCGAATACTAGCCACAGGTACCTTTCAAAGGCCAACTGGAGATATAATGGGGATCTCACAGGCATCGGCATCCAGGGTATTACACCAGTTCCTGGATGCCATGTTAGCACATGCCAATGAGCATATATACTTCCCCCGAACGCAGGGTGAGTTGTACAGCAATATGTGTCACTTCCACCGTGTGGCAAACTACCCGGAGGTACTCGGTGCGATAGACTGCACGCACATACAAATCAAGTCACCACCCGGTGAGTATGGTAGGCGCTACATAAACCGCAAGGGATTCCACTCCATCAACTGCCAGGTCGTGTGCAATGCCCAGGGCATTATCATGGATGTGTGTGCTGGCAGCACTGGAAGCTACCACGACTCCCATATCTGGCATGCCTCACAGCTGTATCAGGTATTTGTCAGGGGGGACATCCCACAAGGCCACCTTGTGGGGGATGCTGGCTATGCACTGGAGCCGTGGATGATGACCCCCATCAGAAATGCACACACACCATTGCAAGAATGCCATAATGAGGCACACGCACAAACCAGAATCACCATAGAGAGTGTGTTCGGGATGCTGAAATCACGGTTCCAGTGCTTGGACACATCTGGTGGAGCCTTGCAGTACTCTCCAGGCACGTGTGCCCACATCTTCATAGTATGTGCCATGCTACATAATATGATCCTGTGGAAACAGCTGCAGCAGGGTCAAAATGGGGGAGGGCCTCACAGCTCACCGCAATTGCCAAGGCCAACATAGGGACAGAGGGATCCAGACCACGGACACACTGTGCCAGCCTCAGTAGGCAGACAGAAGCGTGCCCAATATGCCTACGCCTTGGCAAAGAGGGAACGTATAGCACATACCTTGACAGTGTAGGCTCCCATGGACTGACACCCCCTCTCCACCTGCACACACAGTAAAATGAATGGCACACAAACACGACCACCTGTAAATTGTGATCTATAGGTGGCCCACTGTGGAATCCTACATAGGCAGCCCTCAAACATTGTACACGCAACAGCCACTGGAACACGGAAATGTCAACACCTGAACAGCAGATGCACCTATCAGCATCTGTCGGTGCTGTGTGTATAGGTTCTCAGGTACATCGGTAGGTACAAGCCCGATTGTCAGAGGCAAAACACCAAATGGGGCAAACAGTGACTCCTGTCACCACAACATCGAGTAAGCAACTGTCGCTTACTGGAGCAGAGGCAATCATGGGAGCACATGTGTGTAAGCACTGTCCTACACACACTCAGCACGGATTCCTCGCTGCATTACTGAGGGGCTCCACAAAATGTAATCATGGATGTTGTGTCAAGGCAGGGGATGTACCCATGACAGGTATTCGTCACCCCAGCATGCTGCATCCACAGTCGTATGAAGGTGTAGCACATTATCAGGTGTAGCTAATTGTGATATACATACCCAATGCCAGAATACAGCCAGCAAACATCACATGGACATACCATTAACTGGACTCATCAATTAGTAAACTAACGGAGTTATCCATGTGAGTGTAGTGTGGAGTAACTGCTGTAGTGTACTTCACATACAAAATGACATAATACGTGTACAACTCCCAGATGTCCAAGTGGTACATGCAGTGACTGCCATGCATGTTCCCGGTCCCATGTCCCGCAAGGGATGTAACGTAATCCCGATGGCACGGGTAATGCATTCCGGATGCAGGCCATCAGAATATGTGTAGCACATGTTAGTGGGAATAAGCTTTGCCCACAGCTGGTAAGCGATGTTTAAATACGACTATACGGATATGCGCGAAACAGGGCTAAGCTTCACCGACCACTGCGCAGATCACGGTCAATGATGTACAGAACAGGTGAAACCAGCATTAGTCACCCCTGAACAAATAGCGCTTGCTCTGAAGGGTAAAACGACCACTGCCAGGAGTGGAACAAGCAATCATGTATACAATCACCTAACACTATTGCTAGCCAAGATGTACGTACGGTAGGGTTTCCACATTTCAAATGACCAATGTGGGACATACGCCAGATGTCTGCAGGCCGACACATACACCCGGCCAGTACGAAAACCAGAACGTCAGTGTTTTGCATAGATAAAAAGCTTACTCTAGTAATGGTCGCAGGTACGTGTTCCGTGTCCTGTAACATGTAGGTGGGTCAGATACAGAATAAGTGTTTTATGCAACTATTACATAAACTATAGGGAATATGTTTGTCCCAAAGTCGCAGGACATTTGCTATGTTCACAAATATTTCGCAGGACACAACTGCACAAAGAGGGACTGTCCCTCGCAAAGTGGGACGGGAGGTAATCTTAACCTATGGCAGGTGTGTAATGTGACAGGTACAGACACAAACGTGCGGAGTCCAGGAAACACAGTATACACTGACAAACACATAATGAAAGGCGTAGGGTGCCTGTCACCATCCCTGTCCGAGATATGTAATATATATATATATATATATATATAATATATATATATATATATATATATATATAAATATATATATATATATATATATATATATATATATAAATATATATATATATATATATACATATATATATATATATATATATATATATATATCTACACATATATAATACAGATATAATGGGCGATAGTGTGATATATGTCGATATATAAGGAGTCACTGGCATCTGCAAATATATAGATAGGTCAATGACATTCAAAACACCTTGGAGGTACAAATAAATAGGATACCGCCAACTATGGAACGTGTCACACACCGACACGCGTAACCAGGAGGCTGAAAGACAGAAAGAACACAGTACTGGAACAGTAGAACCCCGAGCAATATGACGATAGTAAGGACATGTAGTCACCGCTGCCGGCGGTGCGGTCCACGTAGGTACCGTGTAGAACTGTGGTTGTGAGTGATATAGCCTGTGTATGTGTGTGTTGAGGGTGCCATGTGTGTTTCCGTGTGACTGTAATGTGTGCGTGTGTGTGTGTGTGGGTGTGTGTGTCTGTAGGTGGCAACTTGGAGGTAGATGATTACGGTAGGTGCGAGTATACCTAGCCGTAGGCATGCGGTAAACACCTGTCTCACATTGAGAAAGACAGCCCCTCCCTGGGCAGGTGTGTCCTGATATGAAACATTATAAAGGTCAACTGTCCGAGAGTTTAGGACATTAGTATGTCCCAAATATTATGCAATAGTTGCAGGAAATACTCATGCCTGTATGTAAGAAACGGAAATGTTACATGCAAACTGATAAGTAGGCAAGGTCCAAGAACAATTGGTATGTAATGAGGATAAAATAAGAAGTTATGTACCTACCATAACGTTCCATGTTAGTTGTCTTCTTCTCGCCTTCTTTCTTGCTGGATGGGTTCGGGGCCAAACCTTGGCTCCGACTCGGCCAATACTAAAGCTCGAGAGCTAATTCCACCGGCTCGAGGCTCCCCTATATCCCACAATGCTAGGCGGTAACTACTCAGATCTCATTTGATAGCTAAACCAAGCAGTTCTGGTCTCCATGGTATGGAGAAAAAAAGAACCCACCTCTATATAAACCTGAATGTAAGCTACACAAACATAAAAGGGGGAATAGAGGTGGTAGAACATGTGGGAAGGAAACTCCAAAGGAAGATCCCAAAATTTCCTATCGGTCTGTCCAGGCTAGGGGGAAGGAGGGGGGGACGCAAGAAAGAAGGCGAGAAGAAGACAACTAACATGGAACGTTATGGTAGGTACATAACTTCTTAATGTTAAGTTGTCAATCTCGCCTTCATTCTTGCTGGATGGGACCACGTCCCTAGCACCTTATTCCGGGTGGCCTATCTGAACAGACTCTTGAGAACAGTGGAAGCAAAGCTGGCACGGTTTCTGGAGGCCATATCTTATTTGTAATGTGAAATTAAGGTATGAGGAGAAGCCCAAGTGGCTGCTGCACAAATGGAATTTATAGGCAGCCTTTCCTGAAAAGCTAAAGATGTAGCTAATGCCCTAGTTGAATGAGCTTTAGGTCTTGAAGGCAGTTTTTGATGTCTGATTTCATAGATGAAGGTAATTATAGAGGTAAGCCATCTTGAAAGGGACACCTTAGTAACTGGAAGGCCCAATTTCCCTTCCGCATAAGACATGAAAAGTTGATCAGATTTCCTGAACTGTTTAGTCCTGTCTAAATAATATCTAAGTTGGCGGTGAACATCTAGAAAATGTAACTTTTGTTCTGATCTGTTGGAATAGTCAGGGAAAAAAACTGGGAGATCAATCGTTTTGTTCAGATTTGTCTCAGAGGGAACTTTAGGTAGGAAGGACGGATTAGTCCGGAGGGACACCCTATCTTTGTGGAAAACTAAGTAAGGAGGACGACTGCACAGAGCATGAAGTTCAGATACCCTTCTAGCTGAAGTTATGGCTTCTAGAAAAAGTGTTTTCCATGAGAGCAGCTTAAGAGGGCATGAAGCCGCTGGTTCGAGAGGGGGAGGATCAAGGATGCCAGAACCAAATTCAAGTCCTATTGAGGTGGGGGATCTTTGATTGGGGGCTTGAGCAGAAAAATACCTCTTAAAAAGGCTTTGCAGAGCTTATGGGACATGATACTGGAGTCTGAGACTCCTACATGAAAATTAGATATAGCAGCTAGTTGTACTCTAATAGTAGATGAAGAAGAGCCTAAATGGAAGAGCTCTGCCAGAAAGTCTAGGATAGACTGGATAGGTGCAGTGAAGGGGCCTATATTCTTTGATGCTGCCCAGAAGGAAAAACGTTTCCATTTACAATTATAAATCTTCCTGGTAGAAGATTTGTGAGAGGCTATCAGGATGTTCCGGACCGAATGAGAGATTAAGGGAAGCCTGGCTAGGGTAGGAATTGGAGAAACCACCCTGTGAGGTTGAGAGAATGAAGGGAGTGGTGCAGCTGGCCCAACTGGTGGATCAACAGATCTGGCACCGGGTCCAGATGCCAAGGCTGCTCCAATAGGTAATGATGGAGGAACGGAAACCATATCTGTCGAGGCCAGTAATGGGCAATGAGGATCATTGTAACTCTCAAGGCGATAGCTTTCTGAATTAATTGAGATATCAGTGGAAAAGGGGGAAAAGCATACAGAAGTCCCCCTGAAGGGCTTGCAACGCTAAAAGCACTGCTCTCATCTCTAAGACATTTATGTACAAGTGGCACTCGAAAGGTTGCCACATGCCCTGGACTGTCCTGCCCTGATAATGCCCCCCCCACCCAATCAGGGAGGCGTCCGTTGTCACGGTGGCGACTGGGGGGGTGAACGAAAGGTCTTCCTTGGAGAAAGTACAGTTGTGTACACCTACCATAAATGTAGATGTTCGAGTGTCTTCACTGTTGCAGTCATAACTGTAGGGTGTTCCTGCCGGCAGGCAGCCCGAGGTCGGCCAGAATTCCAAAGTCTGGGTCCAGCGTCGGCTGTACCAGCAAGTACCCTGACGTCAGAATGCAGAGGTATAAAGCTGACAGCCGACGCCATCTTCTCCAGCCTTTCTTGCCCCAGATGTCAGAAGTCCCCCAAAGTAACCAAAAGGTGTCCAAAAAGGAAACACAAATACACCACAAAAGAAAAGGAAGATAGAGTAAGCAGAAAATAAGAGGGGGTTGGTGAGGAACGACTGCAACAGTGAAGACACTCGAACATCTACATTTATGGTAGGTGTACACAACTGTACTATGTTCTTCGTGTTTCACTGTTGCAGTCATAACTGTAGGGTGGAATCCCAAAGCTGTGATGAGGGAGGAGGTTATGCAGAAGAAGGGGCAGCCAGAAGACCCTGCAAGACAGCAGAGGCAAAACCTGCCCTAGACTTAGAATACAAAGGGCGATTATAGTGCTTAGAAAAAGTATGCACTGAACTCCAAGTGGCAGCTTCCAAAATGTCCTTGGTAGGAACTCCTCTGAGAAAAGCTGCTGAAGTGGCAGCTGCTCTAGTAGAATGACTTCTAACAGTACCTGGAATTTGCTTCCCAAAGTGGGAGTAACAAAACCTTATCCCATGAGCAATCCATTTGGAAATAGTTTGTTTAGAGATAGCCTTGCCTAGAGAACTGGAGGCATAAGAAATAAGCAACTGATCAGATTTTCTGAAATCTTTAGTTCTATCCAGGTAAAACCGTAGTTGTCTGTGTACGTCCAATGAATGCAAAATCCTTTCCCCTTTGTTTTGAGGATTTGGAAAGAAAGTAGGAAGGTGAATAGTCTGATTTAAAGCCACTTTAGAAATCACCTTAGGCATAAATGTAGGATTGGTCCTCAAGGCAACTCTGTCTTGGTGGAAAATAAGGTAAGGTTCCACAGCCATGAGAGCTTGCAACTCTGAAACCCTTCTGGCAGAAGTCAAAGCTAATAAAATAGCTGTCTTCCAGGATAAGAACTTGATATCCGAAGCAGCTGCAGGCTCAAAGGGGGATAAAGTTAGTTTTTCCAAAACATAATTAAGATCCCAAGCAGGAACAGGAGGAGTTCTGGGAGGTCTTAAATTCTTAGCCCCTCTCAAGAATTGTCTCACCAGCTGGTGAGAGAAGATGGGGGGATCAGTGTTGTAATGAGCCAAGATAGCAGAAGCATGAATTTTAATGGAAGAAAAGGAGAGGCCTTTAAGCAGAAGGTCTGAGAGGTAAAGTAAAATGGAAGAAATGTAGGGCAAAAGAGGATCAGAACCTCGATCCCGCATCCAAATACAAAATCTTTTCCATTTAGAAGCATAGGATTTTCTAGTGCTAGGGCGCCTAGCTTCTAAGAGAACATCCAAAACTTGTTTGGGAAAAGCAGAAGGAATCAAAGGCCCTTGTAGAGCCAAGCTGCCAGGCAAAGAGTCTTGATTTGAGAGTGTAGCATCTGACCCTGATGCTGGGACAGTAGAGAAGGAAACAGAGGCAGAATCCGTGGAGGTTCCAAGAACAGGTGTCTTAAAGTTGGATACCAAAACTGCCGAGGCCAATTTGGAGCTATCAAAATGAAAATCTTGGGTCTGTCCTGTTTTATTTTCAGTAACACCCGAGGAAGAGGAGGGAAGGCATATCCCGAAAGATTCCTCCAGCTGAAAGACAGGGCATTCACTTTCCAAGCTGCTTTGTGGAAGGACCTGGTGCAAAAGAGAGGCAGCTGATGATTGAGATGAGATGCAAACAGATCTATCTGAGGGCAACCCCAAACTGCCGTAATCCTGCTGAATATGTTGGGGTCCAGCATCCATTCATGAGGATCCAAAAGATTTCTGCTTAGGCGGTCTGCTAAGAGATTCTGTTTTCCTGGAATGAATTGAGCTTGAAGATGCAGATTCAGATTTAGAGCTGTGTCCCATAAACTCATGGCTAGTCTGCAAAGGGCGTAAGAGTGAGAGCCCCCCTGCTTGTTTATGTACCACATGACTGTGGTATTGTCTGTGCGAATCAGAAGATGGCCTGGTTGCAAAAGACTCTGGAAGGCTAGAAGAGCATTTTGAACTGCCAACATTTCCTTCAAGTTGATGTGCCAGGGAAGATGCTTCTTGGTCCAGTAGCCCTGCTGGCAATTGTTTAAGTAATGAGCTCCCCAAGCATAATCCGAGGCATCTGTGGTTATGATCTGAACAGGATGAGGTAGACGAAAGGGATTCCCTTCGTTTAAAGCACAAGCCCTGGACCACCAGAGGAACTCTTTTTGGAGGCAGGGAATCAGAGGTATCATTGTTTCCAGGCTGTGGTAATGCTGAGACCATACACTCTTTAGGTACCATTGAAGTTTTCTCATATGAAGCCTTGCATTTGGGATCAACAGGATGCAAGAGGCCATGTAGCCCAGTGTCTGCAGGAATTTCCTTGCAGTGAGCTGAGTCAAAGTAGCCAAGGTCTTGAAAATTGATGCCAGCTGTACTTGCTTTTCTGGAGTAAGGAAGGCCCTTTGTAGGCTTGTGTTTAGAAGAGCTCCCAAAAAGATAATTTGCTGAGAGGGGATCAAATGTGACTTTTTTGTGTTCACTGAAAATCCCAGAAGTAGGAGAAGACGCTGAACAAACTGCAGATGTTGAAGTAAAAGATCCTTGCTGTCTGCCTGAATAAGGCAGTCGTCCAGATAGGGGTAAATCTGAATCCCTTGGAGTCTGCAATAAGCTACTACTGGAGCCAGACACTTGGAAAAGACTCTGGGCGCAGTAGATAAGCCAAAGGGCAGTACAGAGAATTGAAAGTGTCTCGAACCTGCCTTGAATCTGAGGTATTTTCTGCGTTCCTGTCTGATGGGAATGTGTAAATAGGCTTCCTTCAGGTCCAATGTCACCATCCAAGCATCTTGGGAGAGCATGGGAAGAAGTTGTTGCAGAGTAAGCATCTTGAATTTTGGAATCTCCAGAAAGGTATTTAATACTGAGAGGTCCAGAATAGGTCTCCATGAGTTTTGTTTCCTTGGGACCAGGAACAGTCTGGAGTAAAAACCTTTTCCCATCTCTGGAAGTGGAACAGGCTCTATGGCTCTCATGGCCAATAAAGCGTCCACTTGATTTAAGGCCTCTGACCATTGATGTTTTGGCAGATCCGGCCAACCCGAAGACCTTGGCAGAGTATGAAAGTGGAATTTGTAGCCTCTTAAAATCACATCTAAAACCCATTTGTCCTGGGTAATATGAGTCCAATTTTGGTAGGAAAGAGAAAGTTTTCCTCCGAGAGGGGCTTCCAGGCAAGGAGGACCTGTAGCCCAACGGAGAGAGTCATTGGGTCTGCTTCTTTTGTGATTGAGGTCTGTCTTCTCCCCTTCTGGGTGAAGAAGCAGTCCATTGTCTTGACCTGTAAGAGGCCTGAGCCTGCGCCCGGCCTCTGGAGCGTCTATATCTTCCCCTTTGAGACCTGTCAGATGTGGGAAAGGACCAATTTTTGGAGGGCCAATTTCTAGAAAATCTAGGAGGCTGAACTTGTAAAAAATCTTTGACAGTCTGCATAGATTTTGCTTTTTCTTCCATCTTTTTAATAACCTCCTCAGCCTTGAATCCAAATAAAACATCATGCTGAACAGGGGCATCTAACAGTTTAGCCTTAACCTGCTCAGGTAAATTCTGCTCACGAAGCCAAGCATGTCTCCTGATGACAGTACCAGAGGCTGCGGCCCTGCAAGAAGCTTCCAAGGCATCAAAACCACAATGTAAACTATGTTTGCTAACTTGTTCAGTTGCATGCAATACATCCTGTAATTCCTTGTCCTCTGCACATGCAGGAAAGGTAGAGAGCCTTTGCTTTAAAACAGACAAAAGAAATTGCTGATACTTGAACATGTGAAACTGGCAATTTAAAGCTCTAATAGAAAGAGTAGCAGAAGTGTAAACCTTTTTGCCCCACCTGTCCAAGGCACGAGAATCCTTTTCAGAGGGAATAGGATTTTTAGATGAAGCGGCCTTAGCAGCCCTAGAACCCTGAGAAATGGTTTCAGGATCAGCAGAAGGGTTCTTAAATAAGAATTGATGGGAGTCAGGGACTCTGTAAAATCTATCATGCTTAGAAGGAGCAGGCGGCAAGGAATCAGGATTCAAGTTAGCTTCAAAAAAAGCATAATCCACAATATCAAGTACAGGAGGAATAGCCAAAGGCCTGTGTTGAGGGAGAAGGAGAAATTCCCTAAGTCTCTTCTTGGAAGCAGAATAATCCTGACCTTCCCAATGAAAATGCTCCCTCATCTCATGTAAGGTTTCCCCAAAAGAGAAATCTTCAGGGGGAGAAGCAGAGGGAATAGAGTCCTCTGCATCAGAATCCTCATAAGGAGTAAAAGAATAATCCTGGTCAGAGGAAGAGACAGAAGACACAGAAGCCTGATCAGATGAATCATAAGGAATATCCTGTCTAGGCCTTTTTTCTGGAGGAGGGTGAGAACCCCTAATCATTGTCAGTAAATCTTCAGCCATCCGTAGTAATTGCTTCTGGGACTTGGGAGCTGTATCCGAGGAAGCTTGAGCAGAAACCCTTGGTTTAACAGGAGTCTTTGACTTTGCCTTTGTCTTTGTAGAAATAGTGATGTGAGAAGGCCTGAAAACCCCTCAGAAGCCGGTACCTGCACAGCGGTTCCGGACCCATCTGAAGGAGCGACGTCCGAAGGTCCTGCAGCACATAAAATACTAGGCCTAGAAGGCTCCCCATGGGAGTCCGTGTCGGCCATTGGTTCCGAAGTGGCGGACAACAGGGGCTGCAAAAGCGCCTCACTGACGACCGCCGAACCCGAAGCTGGCTCCAGCTGCAAAGTATCTTGTTTGGACCTCGGAGGCCTATCCTTGTCTTTATGCGCTTTTTGAATTCAGGTTGTCGGTAAAGTATCCAACGACATCCTATAATTGAATCGTCTACCAAAATAATTCAAGGCCCAATCGCATCACGCTTGATAGTGCGAGAATTAAACCTGGCACAGAACCGACAGCAAGAAACGTTGTGGTCAGGGCCTAAGCAAGGTAGACAGTAAGAATGGAAATCTTTATGAGGTATTTGTTTTCCACACGATATACACTTATTAACTTTTTCTAACATCGGAGGAGCAAGAAAAAAGTTTCCCCAACGGGGTACTTAGCTTGAGAAGAGAAGTAGAAAACTTCGGACCGACGACAATCAAAGCACGTTGTTCTGAATGCGCCAACCAATGACTTGCGAGCTGCTTTCCACCGCACGGCAAGAAAGACTGGAGAAGATGGCGTCGGCTGTCAGCTTTATACCTCTGCGTTCTGACGTCAGGGTACTTGCTGGTACAGCCGACGCCGGACCCAGACTTTGGAATTCTGTCCGACCTCGGGCTGCCTGCCGGCAGGAACACCCTACAGTTATGAGTGCAACAGTGAAACACGAAGAACATCTTGAGGTGATGTGATCCACCAAGACAGGTGATTCTTGCATGATTGAGTTATTAATATGATGTGAGACATCGGGAGCTGTTGGAAGGACCATTGAGTAAAGAGCATCCATTGGAGGATCCTCATGTGGAAATGAGCTAAGGGGAGAAGGGTGATAGTAGCTGCCATGAGTCCTAATACCTTCAAGACTACCCTGGCTTTGACCTTGTTGCATTGTAGTAGAAGGTAAACTTGTTTGCGGATATCTAACACTCTTTGCTCTGTAAGTCTGGCAGAAAGATTGAGTGTGTCTAAGGTGGTGCCTATAAAGGTAATAGATTGACAAGGCGACAAGGTAGATTTTTCGAAATTTATTGAAATGCCTAGAGCTTGGCAAGTTTGGATGGTGAAGTCTCTGGCTAGAAGCAGTTGATGTCTGGTGGTGGAAGTAAGGAGCCAGTCGTCTAAATATGGAAACACCTGGAATCCTTGACGTCTCAAGTGAGCCGCGACCACTGCCATGCATTTGGTAAACACTCGGGGGCTGTAGTGAGACCAAAGGGTAGGGCTCTGAACTGGTAGTGATTGGCTCCCAGCCTGAAGCGGAGAAACCTCCTGGAGCGGCTGTGCATTTTGATATGGTAGTACGCATCCTGTAGGTCTATCGAGCACATCCAATTGTCCTGACCCAAGAAGGGTAGAATGGACTGTAGCGTGACCATCCGGAATTTTGTTTTTTTGATATAATTGTTTAACTTGCTGAGATCCAGTATAGGTCTCCAGTCCCCTGTTTTTTTTGGTACCAAAAAGAATTTGGAGTAGATTCCGGATCCTTGCTGGTCTGCTGGGACTGATTACATAGCTCTTTTTGATAGCAGCTTTGATATTTCTAGTGCTGCTTGTTCCCTTAGACTGGGTGGAACGTCTGGAAGGGATCCTTTGGGTTGGGAAGGGGTGTGAATAAAGGGAATTTTGTAACCCTCGGATATGATTGACTGTACCCATTTGTCTTGGGTGAGGGAAAGCCAGGCTTTTGGGTACAGTGATAATCTTCCCCCGACTGCCTCCGAAGGTGGACAGCCAGGCAGCTCCTCAGGGATGCTGAAAGGGTTTATCAGAAAAAGTTTCTCTGCTACCCTGGTTTTGCGGACCTCCTCTGCCTCTAGGGCAGCGTCTATTGTTATTCCCCCCTCTGCCTCTAGAGGGGAATCGACCTTGTGCGTCAGATGAGACTCCCTGAGGCTTGCGGAACCACATTTTTCCTCCCCTCTGACCTTTTGGATAAGGTCTAAAAGGGGTAGAAAAATGGACTCTCACGACAGAGAGAGTCTTACCTTCCACCTCGCACCTAGTCAATGTATCCTTCACCTGAGGACCAAACAATGTTGAGCCATCAAAGGGGGAATTGGTGAAGGACACCTTGAAAGGGTCCGCAAAATTGCAAAGCCGCATCCAGGCGTGACATCGTAAAGCTACACCTGTGCCTGCGGCCCTACTCACCCCATCAGCAGCATATGAGATAAGCCGCATGGAGGAGTTAACAATCTAATTCAGGGTTGCCAACTGAGAGTTCATTTTTTCTTGGAACCCCTCAGCTGTTGGATCCTGTATAGCCTCACCCATATCTTTGAGCAAATCTCTCTGGAGATGGGTGAAGTGACACAAGTAGTTCAGCGACTGCATTGAGAAGGTCGCTGAGGAAAACATCTGCTTACCGTACCTGTCCATGGTCCTAGACTCCTTATTAGGAGGATGGACAGGTACCGAAGGATCGGCTAAATCCTTCTTAGTGGCTGCGGCCACCACCATGGCATCAACAGAGACACCTTTTGATAGAAAGTCTTTGTCCTTAGGGGCAGTAATAAATTTTGACGGCCTCCTTGGGGTAGGTTCCACTGAATCAGGGGCCGTCCAAGCCTTCCTTGCCACCACTTCCATAAGGGGGTCAAAGGGAGGGGACACCCAGGAGGTGGAAGGGCAGAGCCAAACGCCAAGGTAAACTGACTCGCCTCTGAAGGGTTAAGGGCCAGTTCCCCTCTGTTTCAGGATTTCAAGGATGTCAGCAAAGGAGACATCCTCAGAGGGGGACCGAGGGGAACCTTCAGATTCCTCCAAGTCAGTGTCAGAGGTGATAGACTCAGAGGAGTCAATGTGCTTCCTCTTGCATTGTCTCTTCCGAGGGGGTTCTCCTACTGGATCAGGAGAGGCCTCGGAAGAGGAGGAAATTCCCAATGGGGAAACCTGAGGAGCTGGCTCTCTGCGGTCTGATACAAGGGGATGGGTAGAAATCACTGCAGGCACTGAAGAGGGAGGAGCTGACGGAGCCGACTGTGGGGTATACACTGGGTCTAGCATGCTCCGCATGACTTCGAAGGTGCCCCTATCAGGCAAGGCCGGAGGTCCCCGCTCCGAGGAGACAAGGACCCCCCACTGGCACCGACAGGGATGGCTCCGAGGCCGATGTCAGAGCTGAACTCACCAGCGCCGACGTTCCGAGAGGGAGAATGGGGTCGGACAAGGGTCTGATGCCACTCGCCCCCTCAGAGCCGACGAGGGAAGCCCGGCGCCGAGATCCCTCCAATGAAGAAATCGGAGCAGATGACGGAGACGAAAGGGAAGGTATCGGCTCCGAAGCATCGACAGCCACAGCTCCGATGAGCCCCGGCTCCGAACTCAAAGGAGTCGGAGGAGGAATAAAATCAGGGATGGAAATAGCCGCTGACTGTTGAGTAGGGCTATGCAGCATTTGGGCCAGTGCCTCGGACTTGAGAAGTCTACTCACCACCCTTTGCAAATCATGGTCGGACAGCCTGGAGGACCGAGAGGAGTGAGACCTATGGCTCCGTTCTGATAGAAGAGGAGGTCCCGGCGCCGAATGGATGGAGCCAATGGAAGGGGACCTAGACCTCTTCTTAGCAGGTGGCTCTGATAAGCCTATCGGAGCCGACTGAGTCTTGTTAACCTCGGCTCCAGCCGGAGCCG
Organism: Protopterus annectens; assembly: GCF_019279795.1. Taxonomy (NCBI): domain Eukaryota; kingdom Metazoa; phylum Chordata; order Ceratodontiformes; family Protopteridae; genus Protopterus; species Protopterus annectens. The sequence goes on from NC_056747.1 coordinate 635,643,044, forward strand.
AGGTGATAGTATGAGATTTGGAAACATCAGCTCCAGCCAGAGCCGATGTCGAAGCCGATCTAATGCTTCCAGGGGATGGCTCAGAAACTGGAGCCGACAGTCTGGAAGTCTTAGAAGGCTTCCCCGACACAGACTGAGTCGGGGGGCCTTCAGGCTTTAACAAGCCACGTAAAATCAATTTATTTTTGCGTTCCTGCAGAACTCTAGGGCTGAATGCATGGCATACAGCACATGAGTCCTGCAGGTGCAAAGGTCCCAGGCAGTATACACAAGAAGTGTGACCATCTGTCAGAGACATTTTCTGACAGCACGAATCACACTTCTTGAAGCCTGAGACCTTGGAGTCTTTAGACATCCTAACTTAGTGTAAAAACACAAGCACAACACACAAACACACCCTTAAGCAAAAAATAAAAATTCAGTCACACTGAAGGACTAGGGGAAGGAGAGGGAGAGGGCCAAAGGCCTAAAAGTTAAGAAGGGAATAAAAAGGGATTTCAGGCACTCGAGGGGGACCCGATTTAAACTACTGAAATACTATAAATAAAACTATGGTAAAAGGAAAAAAATTAGGGGTTGAAATAGAAGTTTCTAATTAGAAAACTTACTAACCTGCCAGAGCCGGTAGAAGAAGCACCTCGTCAGCTAAGCGGCAAACGAGATCTGGGTAGTTACCGCCTAGCATTGTGGGATATAGGGGACCTTGAACCGGTGGAATTAGCTCTCGAGCTTTAGTATTGGCCGAGTCGGAGCTGAGGTTCGGCTCCGAACCCATCCAGCAAGAATGAAGGCGAGATTGACAACTTAACATGTATGTGCTATCCTGTGTACTGACCGTGGCTATATGTCAGCCTGTAAACACCACTGTGTGACCCGCAAGTGTCCAACTATGGCCATATGAAAAGGTGGCAAGCCATGCCACAGAGGGTCTGACACCAACACCACTGCAATGACTGCAAATATCTGGGACAGACATACACGGGATAGCGGTAATTTAGAAATATCCCTGCACATATCGCCGTACATCCAGAGGTACGGAAGTATCAACCTCATCTGTATACCATATAGAAACCAATTAACAATGGCCCAAAGTAAATTCCTATAACAGAAGTCTACTAAGTGATAGCACTGTAATTAGGGAAGGGGCCCACACACGTATATATGGACTACGTAGAAATGCAAGCCCCACAAAACCGTATATGCTAAGTACACCCGCCTACATCCACCACACTGGAAACAATAGGAATACAGACCGCAATCACAGCACAAACATCCAGTTAGTCAATCACATCTGCTGAACCGTTAACATACCCTGTGAGAGACACATTTAAAGGCGCCATGCAAAATTGTATCCATCGTATAACGGAACAAACGGCGATGTTACAGGTGTTTGCAATAGTCCATTATCAGATGGGTGGGATGACAGGTACAGTCACAGGTAGAACCACATACTCAAGCCGTCACACACAATCCACACGGGACATGACTCCAAAATACACTTGGCTCTACACATAGCAGTTGCAATTACACACAACAAAACACAATACAGGCCGTCTCCCCAAAGGCAGGGCAAATGGCCAATGCCCAAGTGGAGAATTCAATTATACCTCACTGTTGCCGTGTAATTGGTGAATGAAGTAGCTGCACAGTTGAAGTGCACATAATTAGTCACACCGGAACACCAATTGGCAGCAGTAAACCACATGTTGCAGGTATCGACATATATAAGGATGACTTGCCAGATATGCAAACTGTATGCTCATGCTGTAAAACAGTTTAAACAGTGATACAGAAGAGTGAGACAGAGACAAAATACCGGAACGATATCAAGGTATGTAAAACACTAACTAAATGTATAGTATGTTCTGTATTAAGTTATGTCAGTGTATGCATAGCCTGGTTTGCAGTAATTAAAAGTGTCCGCCATGCATGAAGTGGGAAATGGTATTTATGTAGTGATGTCTTGCTGATCGTACTAACGTTTGTAGAAGTTGTGCGTCGAAAAGTGGGCCACAAGGTAAACAGCACAGACACCACAAGGGATCCAACATGACGGCTTTAAACAGAACAATATCATACGACCCGCCGTCAGTGGCAGGGAATGTCCAACAAGTACATGCCATAGCAGGGAATAGTATATGTGGATATACTGTAACAGTACGCATGTGTATGGGCATATAACGTCAGTGACATGTCTAAGGTGGTCCCGCTGTGCAGGTATGCTTTGAATTATGGGATACCATGTAAAATATGTGTAATGTATAGTACAGTAGATTGATATGTCAGATATGCTACACAGGAGAACAGGCATATGATGCATACCAAAGGTATCGTATAGTGATGTGAGTAGTATGTAATTAATTTATGTATAAAGAGTTATGATGAAATAAATAATGTAATCCACTCTGTGCATTTGCAAAGGACGCAAACATTACTCCCATACTAGAACAGCAGAAGAGATGTGACAGACAAAGAAGAACATGATTGGCGTGTACAATAACAGGATACATATGGCCTGTAGTCACGGGACATTGTAATAGCGTGACAGCTAATCTAAATGGAAGGGCTATTCCAGTAACCATGCACAAAGGACATGTAATAGCTCCACAGGTTCATAGTGGGGTACCATGCAGTCTGGCAAGTCCATGTGTAACAACAACTACAGTGTGCACACCAGTGACACCTCTCTAGGTTAGTGTCCTGTGAACAGAAAAGCCATGTGTAACCTGCATCTCTGCACAGTACAGCCACTGCAGTGATCCCTGGCATACATGTGTCCACCATCCACCAAGTGAGGTATCACATGAACACTGCTACTGACTGTCCATGCGGGATGTACATAGGAATCTTGTACCAAAGCATGGTGAGTGTCCGGTCTGGGAATGCAACCCCCAAGCACATCCCACACACTGTCGCGTGTGTGCACATATCCATGAGCATCATGCTCACAGTGGCTATTGTTTATGTCGCGTATGCGGAGTATATCCATTAACATATTTGCAGACATGGGCCCTGTCTTTGCAGCAGAGGTCACCCCTGAGTATGTAGTCCGCAAACGTGGACAGACGTGGTGTCTGTACTTCAGCCTCAAACTTTAAGTGTCGTAGCTCAATAAACGTCATGGCGTTTTAATGTTGAGTTATGTAAAGCTGTAGCTGTTGTGTAAGGTACACCCTAAGCGGGGTGTTGCACCCATAGATGTGTGTGTAAGTCTGGTGTTCAGAGGTACAATGGGTGCCAATGTACCAGCTACACACCCAGTACAGACAAGTGTGGACACGTAGAAGGATATCCACACCACAGTGGCAATGTGGTAATCACAGGAGTGTGTGCGACATACATGTGTAGTACGAACATGTACAATGCGACATGTATGTAGGGGAATAACACCTATGTGATAACCAGTGGGTGGATGGTGTACTGCAAAGGTGATGTTCATACCAAGTGTCCTGCAGGTTGAGGCCATGATGTTCATATCAGGTATCCGTCACAGTGACACCCGTATGGATGGGGTCTGTATCAGCTGGTGGATCAGCAACGGTGCTTGGTATGCAGTGGTCTGTAAAGCTAGGCAGGGAAGTCCCCTCAGTGGTAGCCTGTACCTCAGGGAAGCATATACCGAACATGAGGGCCCCATGACTGAGGACTGTGGTATGCCAAGTGTAACTGGAATGCAGTATGTGATATGGTATGCCACCCTCAGTGTGTGTGTCCCATCCATTAGCCACTTTGCATAACATCCTGAGACATATGTTTTGATGTGCAGGTGGATGTGTATGTTGTCAATACCAGAATGGAGAACGGTGCTGAAAGGCAGCGAGAGGACAATGTAGGCTGTGTGGACCTCCGTGTCATCATCAACTACTCTGGCGACTGTATGAAAGGTGTTCAACAGGTGTAGGAGGCATGCTGTGGCCCCAACAAGACCAACCCAGGTGGCATCAAAGGACTGGAGCACAACAAAGACTCAGCGAATGATGTCCATGATGATGTGCCCTATAGCCATGCAGAACAGTCCAGTGAGGTGTGTACGGCAATAGTCCCAGTCGTGCATTGTGGCACCACCTGTGTGGAGTACAACTGTCACTGTGTGCCACTCAAGGGCCACAATGTCTGGTGCAAGGCTATTACTGAATATGGTGTCCCAGTGGGGAGACATGTCGTTTAGAGGTCTGTGGACATCACAGCCTGGGATTTTGTAGGGTGACAAGGGGCCAGTGTCCTAGGACATATAGAGTGCAGGTCAGTACTGTGTAGGTGTGACCGCAGGTACACCGCAATGTTCCTGCAATGAATGTGGCCCCGTAGGGATCGAGAGGGTGTAATGTTAGCATTGAAGCCATCAGACAGCATGTTGCCAACATCACCTGTTCCACAGTGACAGTTGTATGTGTGAGCAGATGTGGGTATTGCATACGACTACTGATATACCACCATAATGCCTTGTGGTACATCTCGGAATGTGTCGCAGTAATGTGTATGTAGCTAGTTATGGAGTATGTGATGAGGGATCCCGTGGCCCTACCGAGGCTGACCAGTGAGTTACCCCATCCATGGGAATGTACACCACTGTGCAACAGCCCCCACCTGTTGTTGTAATGTATGTCCATGGAACCGCACCCCCAGGGTGGCGTCTGTTATCTGGTGTGTGCTATCATGGCTCTGTATGGAATAGCATGATTCATATTGTCGTGCACGTGCTAATAAACGTGGTGCTGGGGTATGTCTCAGCGTTTGTATGTGCATTGTCCACCTGCACGTGTGTCATGACGTCAAGTACCGCTGTCATACGACATCTGTAGTAGGTGTTGTAGTACTCATCTACTGTGTATGCTGTGAAGTGTGTGGTGCCGGTATGTGGCTAACAAGGGTGAGTAGCATATGTTCAGATTCCACCAATGAGGGGATAACCTCAGGTGTGGAACAGCAGTCACATGTTGGTAGTGTCCATGTCAAGGATACTGTTGGTCTTGGAGGTGGTGTGTATGGGTCGAACCAGCCGAGCAGAGGTTATGACTCATAGACAGCATACGCCTAATGTGTCGGTACATGTGCGGCTATCACAGTTAAGTGTGAGTTACTGTCAGTCTTGCATCAGTAGCAGCAGTATGAGCCCAACTGTCCAGTACACCATGAAATGAGGTTTGGTAACCGTGGGGTATGTTGAATCCGCAGCTGGTAATACTGTGCATAGCAGTTCCGGACACAGTTATCTGCACGTGGAGCACCTGTGATGCACTGTGCTAAGTAACCAGCCGGGATGTGTGTACAACATAGTGGAATATGGGGACACCTCAGACGTGGGTGTGCCAGTCCAGGTACGTGCCTGAGAGGTACGGTCTGTCTATAACCAGTCATTGCAGGTGTGCTCTGCAGAGCCAAGAGGCAGGTCCCAGTCACTGCAGAGATATTGAAGTGGTGCAGTATAAGGTGTGCCTTGCCTGCGTGCATCACAGAGGATGATGTCAAGCACTGTGTTACATGACCACATGTTTCGCTAGCCAGTTCCCGTTCTGGTGGTGACTGTTATTGGACACTGTGCAAGACAGGCAGTATAAAAGCAGCAAGAGTCCAACATGTGATCCGTACTCCCAGGGCTGACAGGTGCAGGTCAACTGTGCCACAGCATCATGTTGTTTGACCAGGTCTGTCAAAGTGGACGTACACCAGACGCCTGTGGAATGACAGCAGAAGCATGGACAACTGTTGGGAGTGACACAGTCACTCATTGTACAGTGGTAACAGGTCCGGATGACCGCAAAATGCTCCCCAGGGCTCGGACCACACCATCAGGGCTACAACACTGGTGGGCTATTGCATGTCCCTGCACATGTAGTCTGTGCCCTGAGATACAACTTCAGTCACACAAACATGGAAAATGACAGTCACATTGTACCTAGTGAGTTGTGGCATGTGTGCATAGGTTATGTTGAAGAACCAGTTAACTGACAGCAGGATGTAAGTGACTATCATCTTGTGTAGCCTGCAGGGTGGAACAGCAGTGTGACCGCCGACAGTCATCTATGACAGGTGTGTTGTGTATGATATGACACCCTATTGGCTGTATGTGATGGGCACACGTGTCTGTAAGCTATAGGTAGGTGTGGTTGTGTTTGGCGATGTGGGCTGCTGTTGGTGCCCACACAGAGTATGGAGGGGTACTGAACAAGGTGTCTCCATATGTGTGGCCTGTGGTGGGGATCATGTGGGACTATGTGATGAGTGGGGTGTGTTGCGAATGTTGCACATCCCCACATGACTGTCAGGTGCAGTCAGGGTTGGTGACAGTATAACCCCCAGCAGGGCTGCATATGTGCATCCCTCACAGGCTGCACTGTTGTATGTTGGGAGGTGTGCATTGACTGTGTACATGAGAATAGCTCTATTGCCACATGTACAACATAATCATCATAGTGACAGGCAATAGCACTGGTACGTGCCAGTTGGACATGCCTGTATATAAGTGGTACGTGCCAGGTGGACACGCCGTATAAACCACCATGTCTCACGAGATATGTGAGTGATGTGTGTACGACAGCTGTTGTACTGTAAGCAAGCTGGAAATGTATGGACAGACAGTGTACCTGTGAGGACTGGTGTGAAATGGGTGCTAAACTAAGCAGTAGCTCATAACGTGCCAAGAAGCTCTGAACAAGTGCCGAGCATGCCCATACAATACAGATAGGGTGTTGGATAATATCAACCCACAAGTGTTGACGACAGTCATGCTTGGTGGCACTGCATCAGAACACTGCCGGGAATGGTCTGCAAGTCCATGAACCATTATCAGTGTAGATGTTAGCAGTACAGATGTACAAGACAGTACGGATGTTTGACTACAAATGCCTTTGTATGTCACAGGAGTGTTCTACTAGTGGCCTGTTGACAGACTCACAACTACGAAAGGTGCTACAGTGACATGTGCATATCACACGGTGTCAGCGACAGTAAACCAGGGTTAATGTGTTGTACCCCACCCACATTGTAGCCCATACCACACAGACAAATGTCAGCCATCTGTGTATGTGAGGATGTGAATGGCCATGACCTATGGGCAACAGTTGTCACAGTGTTGTGAACAACATACAGAGTGGGCTGTGTGTGTGAGGTGTGTGACATATGTGCACATTCTGGTGGATGATATCAGTAATGACACCACTAGGGGAATACCCCTGTACCCATTAAGTAACACCTAGGCTGTGGTCAAAATTATGGACACTGTGTTAGGGATGGTATTATGCAGTACACCTCCCTGAGCTGGAGACGTCTCCCTGGCCCTTTAGTTAGTCATCAGAGGTATCCATGACATGACAGGGTGGTATCCATGAGCACGAAGATCATTGGACAGGCATACACAGCACCTGTGTGACCAATATTGGAACACATATCACCCTCCAGGGGTAGGGCCCATGCGTGGATGGCTGATACCAGCCTCCACAATACTCACCTCCAGTACGCAGCATGCTATCCACCTTGCATACAGACATATGCCACACTATGCTGTTGGACATGCTACATGTCCATAGCCTGATCTGAAAGACATACGTCATGGACAACCACGGTCCTACGACTAGGATGGCCACATGCTGGACAGATCCCTGTGCCATACCTGTGACATACTCCCGCCATACCATGCAGCCCTGTCCACATAGCTGCACATATCATCCCTGTCATACATGGTGTGATGGCCGTATGGTAGATGTAGTGTCAACTATCTAGATCAGTAATGTGTCACTGATGCCCCTCGCGGTGGGGTAATGGGTGTCAGATACTGCTAGTAAACCCAGCCCGTACATGCTATAGCCGATAACCTTACCTGCGAATGACGTCCGACTAGCCATTGTCCCATGTCTATCACATGTGCAACACAGGCGATCCGTGGCAGGATGTTGAACAGCTGTACAGTGCAGTGTAGATGTCTATGGCAAAACAGATGCATGTACAGGTTTCCATGCGTACTTGGTGCATTGTCACTGCCCAAATCCATTAAGGCTGTGTCTGTGTTGATATGTGACATATACACAGCATCAAGGTCAACAGCATTACTGTGGATACATCCAGGCATGTGCAGATAGGTAAGAACACCAGTGCAGGCAAACAGACATGCCCACATGAAGACAGACGTCACATGCAGTAAAAACACTAATGAGGTGACACACATATATGGGGACAATATCCAATGCATAATGGGTGTTACATGTGTGTGACACAAAAATGCCAGTCATGTTATTGTCATGTTGATTTGCAAAGATAACTGTGCAGATGTACTAGAAATGAATGTGCAGCAGTATCACTGTACATGTCTGTAAATGTGATCTGTCACCTTCATCATGTCTTACAGATAATGCCTTGTACACGCCTACCAGCATACAGCCAACAGGAGGATGATGTCCTAATCCCGTACCTCCATGAGAACTACGAGGTGTTGTTTAGCCATGTGCCACAGCACGCACAGCAGTGGGACGACCTGTGGCAGGATCTTCGCAGGAGGGTCAATGAAGTGGGTGGCCACGACCATACCTACCAGCAGGTGCGCAGACACTGCACGGACTTGATACATCATGCAAAACAGCATGCCACTACAATCGCAAGGGAACAAGGTGGAACAGGTGGTGGGCCACCAACCCAGCCTCCACTCACACACACAGAGGAGCTACTGGCCAGTCTGGGGACACCCTCAGAACAGATCCCACAAACACTAGCTGCCATCGTGGAGGTGGGTGTCTCCCAACCAATGAGCCTGGAATTGCCTGGTAAGTTAGTACTGAACATATGGCCAGTATATCCCACGTACGTGCATGTGTCAGTGTACATCGTGTAATGTAACAACATATGCAAGGTATGTGGACACACATGCTGCATGCTACATTATGCTACCCTGTGTATGCACCATACCTCTGAACTGCACAGGTATTTGCAGGATGTCCAGATGTCTGCCTCATATTGTCGTTGTGTTCCCCTTAATATCTGTCTCTTTCTGGCAAATAGCTGAGGAATGGAGTCATTAAATGATGACATACATTTGTGTTTATGACTGCACATTCCGTGTAAAAACCATGTGCATGCAAACCTATTAGTCTAGCAAATTTCTAAGTTATTAAGAGCAATATGTCACAGTTGTCCCTATTTGTCCCCCATCATAGTAGGCTTTGTCCGCATTTATTGTTCTAAGAGGTTGAGAGGTATGGTATGCACACATGTGCTTACTATATGCTATTGTACAGGTGAATGTGTTAACTTACACTGTGCACCCTGTGGCTGTCATACAGTCATGGATAATGTTCATACTGCTGTGTCACCCTTTACAGGTACCTCTGGCATGCCGCACAGACAAGAGTCCGTTGCAGGTGAGACTGTCATCAGTATCAGGCATGTCAAAGCATAGATCTATTTGCCATGTGGCCAGTTAATACATGGATACACAGGTCGCATCACCCCTCATCCACACAGGCCACCCATGTGCAATATATACAAATTAAATGACACACAGACATGAAACCACAGTATTTGTCATTGCTACATGTGTGTCCAGCTGTGCATACAATGGTGGAGGTGTTCTACAATGGAGGCATATGTAATATACAGTGGAACAAAACGTGTGGTACACAAAACAGTACCGCACAGTGAGCAGTGATATGGGCAGACCACAGGTGTCACCATTGTGTTATATGCCCCTGCAATGGGTTCACACATTGTGATGTTCCATCCGACATGTCTCAGACATGTAGCGTTTTGGTTGCAATACTGTCACATTTTCCCATAACCCATACCCCACATACCACACATACACCTGTTGTCTGCATAGCCCTGTGGATGGTGACATATCCAACATCTATGGGTGTATGTCATATGGGACAACACAGACATGTGTGATAGACGGCCATCACATACATGACCAACACATGTGCACACATGGCCATGAGGGATGACTGGAGACACGTAGCCACACAGTAGATGGGATGTGGATACACCCTGTCCCACTTTGTCCACACATGGTCCAATTACAGACGTACTAGACAGATTGTACAGGTGATGTGGTATGCTGCACATCTTAAATGCCTGTGCACAGCTAGTGGAGGTGTCAGTGACGTCTATCTCATAAGATGTGTTGAACATGACGTCTGTGTCATAGCATGACAGTAGTCACCTTTACAGATTCCACTGACAGTGACACCAGGCCACAGATACTGTACTTTTCCCTTGCTGCCATAGGACATCACTGTTAGCTGTGCACCTTGTGTGCGTGGCACATCAATGTCATGTGTGAAATGGTGATGTGACAGGTCCGCTATGTGTGGACATGGTTGCCAGGCAGCTAACACTCTGTAGTCATCATGCAGGGGTGTCATCTGTATGTCCTCCAGTGACCTGTCACATGACACAGCATGGTTTGGTGTGGTGTGTATACACCTCAGCATCGTGGGTCACAATCCACAGGTATGTCATGGGTATGCATGCAGTTCTGGATATGCAATGAGTACATATCATGCACTGTTTAGCAATATAGACGCCTCATGATGCCATGCAATGGCACAGTGTCTGTACTTCACACTGTACAGCAATGTAGATGGCTCACAGTCCCCTACCATGCCCATGTACATTTGCTCAACATGCATTCTATCTGTAGGGCATATGGACAACACTGCAATGTGATACCCAGTAAGACACTGTACATGTGTCAGGACACCATTGTGTCAGGCATGCATGCATGTTAATGCACACATCAGCAGATTACATGTCAGGGTCATGTCAGCGATGTGTACTGTTATCCTGTTCTGGTCCACATGGTGTATCACGGGGATGCATGCATACTACCATGATCGTGTGAAATGCATGGATAATGATATGACACCTGCCCGCTGTAGTGCACATTCCAGGGGGTATGCTTACAAACACTATTGATGTCTGAGCTGCATGCTGTCAGCTGTATCACAAGCATGCTGCATGCCATCTGTCATATCACATGCATGGTGTGTCAGTGTCTGTGTGTCAGTGTGTGTGTGTGTGTGTGTGTGTGTGTGTGTGTGTGTGTGTGTGTGTGTGTGTGTGTGTGTGTGTGTGTATTGTAATTTAGAGTCTTTCTTTGCATTCACAGATGATGTAGGTGCGTTACCCTCCTGCGGTCCATCTGATAGTGTCCCCACAGATGCTAGCAGTGATGAACATATGCATGAGGTACAGGCAGGGATTGTCAGGGGCTGAATCTGTGCCAACGGTTGCCATCCCAGCTATGTTCCCCTCTTCCCCGCACACAGTTCAGCTGCCAACACATACCGCATCACCAGTGGCCATAGAGGACGGACAGTCAGCGTCTGTTAGCGTTGAACAGGAACGTGTCGTGGCTACAGAAGGTGCGCCTCCACACCATGGTGGCAGTGTACTGACTGCAGATGTGCCACACAGGCATGTGGCTTGTGCTGCTCGTAGGAGGACCTCTGGCAGACATGCACCTGCAGGACATAGCGCAGCAGCTGGAATCACCAGACGCATGTTCCAGACTGTAATGGCGGCACAGGCACGTGCTGAATGGCAGAACAGAGAAGGGCAGAGGCTGCAGAGGGCTGCTATCTGTACCCTAAACAACAACATCCAGGCACTGGCAGGTGCTCAACAGCAGATTGCTGATGTTCTGGACAGGTGATTAGGTGACATGGTCAGAATCCTTGACCGTGGCATGGCAATCCACGAGTGTGAGCTGTCTGTGCTGGAACATCTGGTAGGGGTGAGGCATAGGCCACGTGGATGTAGGCCAGCTACACCACCTAGTGCAGGTCAACGTGAGCGTGCCACCTCACATGGGCGCTCACATAGTGCCGGTAGCAGTAGCAGTGCAGCTGGTGCTGCGCTGTCCACACCAGGACACAGCAGGCCATGTGGATGTGGCCCTGGACGTTCCTGGCGGGGACACGGTTCCAGTGGCCATGTGTCATCGGACAGTAGCCATTCTGTACCTCCGCCTGGTAGTGCAGTGGCCGGTCACAGTGAGCTGTACAAATTGGTCTGTACAATCTGGAGCTGTTGATAATACCCTTGTGTAGGCCTCACAAATGACAGAACTGTGTGCACACATACACGCACACAGCAAACACAAATGTAGGGCTCCACAACACCCACATGCATACGGAACAGACATGTCCAATCAAATCACGGCCCTTACCCACAGACATGATGTCATCCATTGGTGCAGTCTATGCCCCTGGCAAACAGTATCACCCTGTGCATATGATGAAGCCTGTGCTGCATCCCTGTCATCCACACCATCGGTGCAGGGATATGCTCAAATGGTCTGATGCACAGGGTGAACAGAATAGTGAGAGGTGTATCTAACATTACTTGTGTATGCATAGTGAGGGATGTGTATGTTGCATTGGTTGTGTGTGAATAATGAGAGATGTGTATGTGACATCAGTTGTGTACTGTCGACATGCACCAGTCATACCATGTAGTCCAGGTGCAGCATGCATTGTGATATGTTCACAGTATGTGTCTCGGTTACAACAGTAACAGCATGTTGGTAATGATGCCCTGGTTCCCTCCTATGGTGTACTGGCATGTGCCTACAGTTAGCAGTGTTTGCAGTCCCCCATGTGTAACTATGGAGTACTCACAGGCACGTATGGCAATATCAGCATGCTAAACGTACCCTCAACCTGACTGCTGGAAAGCCTAACATGACACAGATGTCTGCACATATACTGCACCTGAAGCATGTGGTCAGTTGAACAGGCTACAGCGGACAGAGACGTGACATACATACCAGGAAACATTACAGGTATGTTGACATGGTGCAGGGGTTGTACACAGCGGTCTGGCCAATGATGACATTAGAGGCCACTTGATAGCATGAGGCCACACTGTGTAGCAGTAATACCCTGTCACATTACAGGAACATGGCCACATTCACGGGGTCTACACCACTATAATGCACACCCCATAGTGTTGAGGTGAGGACCCCTGCCTATGTGGTCATCACCCTTGCAGTACTTTGCACCCACACAAAGTGACACAGAGAAGGAACATACACAGGTAGCCAGTACGGCTGGGACTGATGGCATCAACAGGGTAGTAGACTGCATCACCATGAGGGGTTAGTCACCATGAGGGGTTAGTGATCCTGTTTTCACTGTATGGTAGCATACACCCTCACACCAAGCACCAGACAACCATACATACATACATACACACACACACACACTGTGGTGACCAGAAATGTGTATACGGATAGCTGATGTGTGTGATGCACCACACCTGCCGACATCATGCTTTCCACACTGCAGTATGTGCAGATCTCTACAACGGTGTACAAGGATGTGTAACAACTGGCATGTAATCCCCACTACATGTGGCATATGTGGTCACACAAGCGGACACACATGGCAGTGCTGGGAATGATACACCTGCCATATGATGAGACGTTTGATAGACATGCAGCGATATTGTCTGCATTATGTGTACCAATGCTATGTCTGGCATTTGTGCTGCTATATGCACACGGGAGGATGTAAGTGTTACAGGTGTCATGTGACATACAGTTGGTAACACCTGACCGCTGTGTATGCGTTATGTCATCACCGTCAAGTAACAGTGACATAGCATACTGTTTGCACATGGCATGGTGGGATGGCGTGTCACACACCTGTGAGCCATCCCCGGCACACATACATCTACACAGGTGGATCACCACTTTATGTACACACATCTCTCCATACGTGATGTACAACCAACCGTACTGTCTGTATGTCACCATATACAGGTGTCAATGATGGGGCTGCATTGCGACTGCATGGTGTAGTTAGGCACAGCTGTGTTATGGACATCGGCCATTGCACATGCATGGTTGCTGCATGCACAGTACAAATTATACATGTGTGTTGGTCCTACATGTGTCTCCTGTAGCCATGTTTGTATGCATTGCTATTGGTGGACATGTGTGTTGACATACATAACACATGGGCTGTGGTATGATATCACGGGTGTCATGGGCGACTAGTACAGGGGAATGTGTCCTCAGTCAACATTGCTACCTCCTGTACTGTGAGCATTCAACAGACATGGACCCACCTTCCATTTGCGTGCGTATGATTGCTTAGGCCACTGTTCTGCACGGGGGACAGCAAAGGCTATGCTATGCACATATGTGTTGTGTGTGTGGTCCATGCACACATCCACTACAATCACATGTATGACATATCCAAACATGTGTGTTCGTTGGTGTACAGCAACACTCATCTGTCACAGCTGTGTAAAACCCGGGGCCCCTGGTATGTCTTGAGCTGACCTGGTCATGTATAGTGGTATCATTGCAATGCATAACAACTGTTGGAATCCTGTCGGTACATGTGTACTCTGCACAGTTGCTGTAGACCTCTGTACAGTCCACTGGTCATGTGTCACAAGGTGTTGTGGTAATGTATGGCTGTGTACTGCTGCACCAACGACATGGTGATGTCTTGAGGACTACAGTGTGGACTGCGGTGTGTACATCTGTGATCTGCACCTGTGACAGCTGTGATGGCAGCTGAGTGTGTACTGGTCACTGCATGTGTGTGACCGCCCTGTGCGTGGGGACAGTTATACCTTACTGTGCCCTTCCGTGTTTAGACTCCATCTGCATGCAAGACGGCCCTTTGCAACTGCTAAGTGTGTGAGCATGCCCAGTACAATGTTGTGTAGATGGACAAACAGGACAGTCCAAACTGAGCCCTTGCGTGTTGAGACTCCGTCTGGATGCAAGACGGCCCTTTGCAACTGTTACGTGTGTGAGCATGCCCGGTACGCTGCTGTGTAGATAGACACACAGGACAGTCCAAACTGAGCCCTTGTGTACTGAGACTCCGTCTGCATGCAAGATGGCCCTTTGCAACTGCTAAGTGTGTGAGCATGCCCAGTACGCTGTTGTGTAGATGGACGCACAGGACAGTCCAAACTGAGCCCTTGTGTGTTGAGACTCCGTCTGCATGCAAGACGGCCTTTTGCAACTGCTAAGTGTGTGAGCATGCCCAGTACGCCGTTGTGTAGATCGACACACAGTACAGTCTGAACGGACATGTATTACTAAGCGTGTGGCCATGACCAGTGACACCTTGTGTCGGTGATGTCCGTCTGTGCATGGGCATGGCCGTTGACATCCTGTATAGCCATGGTGGTCATCCAGGCAACAGATGTCCATTTTTAATGTCACGATGGATGCCTACCGAGTACACACTGGTCGACTATCTTGAAGGGTGTACTGTCTGTGGCGCGTCCCGTGTCTATGTATTGTTGTTGTAGTGCTCCGTAAATTGTTAGTTGCCCCGATCACACCACTGCCGTGTGTTTGTCTACGTCTACCGTGGGACAGTAATATGTCTGCATGCTTTCAGACTGATCACTCTCTATGCAATCACTGTCGGTGTCCTTGTCTTTGCGGATGATGACACATGCCTAGAAGTATGCCTCTGGGACCGCTGTGTTCAGTAATCTCGGTAGCGCGTTCTGTAAATGCGTCATGCTGTAGTGTGATAGGGTAGTTAGGTGTATGTTCGACTCCCAGCCCTGCCAGGTGTGTGTGTGTGTGTGTGTGTGTGTGTGTGTGTGTGTGCACGCATGCTCCCGTCCACCTGGGGTCTCAGTCATGCTTTTAGACGCCTCACACCACAGATATTTCCTACCGACATCTTTGCATTTGCGGATGATGACACGCACCTAGAAGTATGCCTCTGGGACTGCTGTGTTTAGTAATCTCGGTAGCGCGTTCTGTAAATGCGTCATGCTGTAGTGTGATAGGGTAGCTAGGTGTATGTTCGACTCCCAGCCCTGCCAAGTGTGTGTGTGTGTGTGTGTGTGTGTGTGTGTGTGTGTGTGTGTGTGTGTGCGCGCATGCTCCCATCCGCCTGGAGACTCAGTCATGCTTTTAGACGCCTCACACCACAGATATTTCCTACCGACGTCTTTGCCTTTGCGGATGATGACACATGCCTAGAAGTATGCCTCTGGGACTGCTGTGTTTAGTAATCTCGGTAGCGCATTCTGTAAATGCGTTATGCTGTAGTGTGATAGGGTAGTTAGGTGTATGTTAGACTCCCAGCCCTGCCAAGTGTGTGTGTGTGTTTCCAGCTGCATGACAACAGTACATTGCTTTTACAGTACTCACTCTCCATAACATCCGTGCGGCGTCTTTGCCTTTGATGCTGCTATCTGCAGGCTAGACGTATGCCTGTGTGAATGCTGTGATCTACTAATCATGATAGCGCATTCTGTAACTGCGTAATGCTGTTGTGTGGTACGGTGGTTACGTTTGTGTTCTGCTCCCAACCCTGCCACGTGTGTGTGTGTGTGTGTGTGTGTGTGTGTGTGTGTGTGTGTGTGTGTGTGCATGTATCTATCTACATATATATATATATATATATATATATATATATATATATATATATATATATTGTATATAGATATGTATGTTGAGATTATCACTCTTGAATGTGCTGCATTATCTGTATGTGATCACCTTGGATGTATGTACATCTGCTATGGCTCTGTGATAGTGCACATACTGTGTGCTGTAGTGATCGTGGGTTATACTTGTGTAGTGACTGGTTATTGTGTTGCTGGGTATTACAAGGGGCATTGGAAACAATGTTAGTACAGCACCTTTGAATGGTCGTATGCACATCTCGGCAGCAGTCAGCAGTGGTTATTACTTTGGAGGGTGAGTATGGTTCATATCCGTATGTAGTAACTGACAATTCTATGCAACTCAGGTTAACATTACTGACTCACGTTTATCCACAGGTTGTGGTACAGATCCCAGGACTGTATGTGTATACATTGAAAGGTGCAGGACTGGGTTGGTGTTGGATGCATGGAGGGGTGTCCATGGCCAGTAATGGTGATCTCTACAGCCTGGCAGGTACGGTCTATGACTGTCCCACAATGACTGACACATGCTGCACCTGTATATATGCCGACACACACACTTACCACAAACAGCTAGGGCTATCACATACACAAACCCATTGCATCACCATTGGGCCATGCAATAACCGTTGTGCCTCAGACACACACACCTACGTGTAAATTGGATGGCTCAATGACAGCTCTGGAAATGTAACACCTCACCCTGTGCATATGATGTCACCTGTGCCACCACCTGTGATGTGTAACATTGATGCAGGATCAGACTAACCTGGTGCTGATGCACACGGTGGCTTTATTCCACTGTATTGATGTTAGAATGCTGTTAACACAAAGTGTGATACTTCCATGTGTATATCATCAGGCATGATGCATTGCAGCTATGACCATCAATGTAGCATAGTTTACAGCACTGTTAATTCTGATGATGTATTCTCCATCCATGTGCCATTTCACTGATGTATGTAGTATTGGCAGCATGTGTGTCTGAGTGTGCTGTACGTGTGTGATGTGTGTAGTACACATGTATACATGCTTACAAACGCATACACGACATTACACGGGCTTCACCATTCATATACTAGCTTACTCGTTCTTCAACATGTGCACACGGCTGACACGCGTGCACATATGCTTACTCAGGCTTACTGGCGCACACGGGCGCGGACACACTGTGGGCAGGTTTGCAGGTAACATCGGTTGTATCCATGGCGTACACCGTCAGTTTCCTGACTTTCTCTAGGATAGCTCATAACACGCCTCTTCCACTGAGTACTGACAGCAAACATGTGACACTGCTCCGGTAAGATTACAGTGTTTTATACATACACACTCATGTTGTCACCTATCTTCTACTCTAATAGTCCCCTTATCCTACATTACACTGTAGAGGCTTGGCCCATATGGCATGACATGTTGTGATTCACTATCCTCAGCCTCACTTGCATCAGATTGCCTACAAATGCTTCGTTACATCTCTGATAGAGCGCTTCCACACATAACAACCAGTACGCAGTAGCCATGCTGTCTCCAGCTTGCCATTCATCTGCATGGCGTACTAACATCTAACTAAACCTACATTTTGTATGTACATTATACATATTTGACTTGTTTTGAAGAGCAGCGCGTTCTCGTGGCACTGCGCTACGCTCCCACACCTGAGATCGGGGAGGACAACTACAGTTTTATTGATATCCAATGGACAATAATGCCACTGGCCTTAGATTTGGACATTGCATGCTTCTTCGACTGTATTCATATTGTATTTTCAGCTGTCATTGCTCCGTTTAGCAACGTGCAGAATGTTAGTCGCCTAACATCCGGGTACATTTCTGCACATAACTCTGCTCTTGCACAGACAGCTTACTGTTTCATGTATCGCATATTTACATCATTTGCACAGCTTTCACATACAAATGGGGTATGTTGCAAATCCAAACATTGTCCGTGCAACGTTCGTATTATGGGCGGTCTTACAAGGCCCTACAGGAGTTTGCTGAATAGCTTGGCAGACACGTCGGAGGCTTCGTGTATCATGTCCTAGGCTTTGCTGTGTGCTATGTCTATTTGTGGTGTATGCATGGCTGTGGGTATGTCCCACTGTCATCATTTGTAAAGGTGACAGCCCTATAGGTACTTCATGTAGACTGTTGTGTCAAATGACATGTCAGCACATACCTGCGGCCAATACTGATCTTCCTACTGCAGCGCTTTACATACCTTCTGAGTTATCTTGCAGTCGATAATGCTGTTTCCTCAGACATGTATCTGTTTTGATACAGGATATCAATTTTCTTACACCAATACACACAATATATGGTGGCAATACAAGCCCAGATGCCATTACATTCCTATTGCAGGACACACCCACCCAGAGGGTTGTATTCCTCACAAAGGCCAACAGGTGCTTATCCACACTAATTATTCTATCATGTACCTTATGTGTACACCGGTATTTGCGCTTTCCGTCAGTGGCAGAGCTCATGTACGAGTATGGGGGACTGGACACTGTATCGGTGACACTGCAGGACACCCTGAGGGACACATTTCTTTTGAGTCTATTAACCTTCCACATTGACTTTCACAGGGCATACGTTGTCATTCACATTTGTCGAAGTACATGCTTTTGACTTATACATGTTTTGTCATTTGTCCTGACGTCTTTCTTCTCACCTATCCACCTAGTATCACTAGTTCTGTACACTTATTTAGGATGGGTTACCTTCATACCTCTCACCTGTACACATTATGGGTAAACGCCCTGAGGTTTGACCTATGATTTTGTTACATTTGTCATAATAATGTGCCTTTCTGGTAAATTACTGGCAAGGCATTACGGACTGTGAGGTTAGATAATAATGACTGACATTTCTATTTCATGATTACTAACCCTCATAACATTCATACTCCTGACTACGCCATTATTCTATCAACGTTCTGACTATGTCTGGGGTATATTTAATATAGTCCCTATTTGTATTTCATATACTATGCCTTAGTCCAGCTGTCTTATTCTGAAAGTTTGGAAGGTATGGTTACCCATCTTGGTCGTATGCATGTCCATCCATGATAATCACCTACATGATACTGATATAAGACCCTACGTCTTTCCCCAATGGTTTACACAATATCCAGTAGATGGCTTGAACCTTTTTGGAGAATATAGGTGTGTGCTATACCCACATAGGTATACTGATCCCTCCCATGGGGCGGACGTAATAAATCTGTGCCAACCAACATCTAGGCCCATTTCTGCATACCCATGATTCCCATACCTGACACCCCTCCACAGTACCCATTAGACATGTTTAATGTGAGCGATAATGAAGTGTGAAGACACTTCTAAGCACTCGCCACTCTCCGGATATCAGGTTGTACATCATACATTCTATCGACCTATGTGTTATTACCCTTGCACCTGCTACTGTTGCATGTACAGCTATATCGTAGTTGCAGATGTGACTTCCTTTGCATCGATGAGGGTTCACACTTCGTACAGGATCAATTTTTGGGGTCCTGCAAAGGACACCTATATTCATGTTTAAAGTGTAGAACTTGCAGACCTGTCGCACTGGTACTTTCCGGGCAATGGTTTGGAAAGCAGCAGTGTATTCACCTTTCATGCATGTCTGTCTGTCTATCTATAACAGCTATACCGTGACCTATTTATGTACATGTGTTATATCTACAGGGACATATGTTTGTTGTGTATATATATCTATTAATGTATTGTGTGTATATATATATATATATATATATATATATATATATATGTACATATATACATATGTCCATATATGTCTGTACATTCCTCATTTCATAATTTGCTTTGGTTTAAGTCTGTGGATATACGTGTATACACAGATATATATATATATATATATATATATATATATATATATATATATCCATATCATACCTTTCAACTGTACAGATTTTCGCTGAATGTACAGCGGTTTGCCTCTTATCTTTGGTCCATTTTTCATAACCTTGTGTCTATCTGGCAATTTAGTGGCATATCATTAAAGACTGACGTTGGAAAATAATGACAAGCATTTCAGGTTACGACTTCATACCCTTCAGAGAATCCATGCTAGTGACACACCTGTTATTCTATCCACTTTCTATGTTTGTTAGGGCAATATCTGGGGATTGTCCCTATTTGTACCAGTTGTTTTCATGGCTTTGTCCGGTTTTGTACTTTACGGGGTTAACAGGTATGAGCCATGTATATATAACGTGGAGAAAACAGCATTCATTTGTTATGCTGTGAGCGGATTACACACGCGCAGGTGCACTTGAATATCCTTATTGTGGGTTACATATGTTTAATAGATATTTGTGCTTACGTGGCCTTTCATAATTCTGACCGTAACAGTTACATATCTGTATTCTGGTTTATGGACTGATGCGAAACACACGTTCACCTTTACATATTTAAATGTGTGTACAGCATGAACGCATTCATTACACTTTAAAGTTATATGTGCATGCAGTGGTTGTAGGTCAACCGGGACTGCATTCACGTTGGCCGGATGCCGGAACCACTATTCTATTGGTGTTCTGCCTCATTGATATGCATACCCATAATACTTAGCTACATCAACATACTCCTCACCACTTCACTTACAACACAGGCATCCATTCTCCTGCTGGGAAAAATGCGGTACTACATATTACACATTCCCTATTGCCTACTGCTGTGGACCCCAGCTGCATTGTTAATCACTCCAAGGATATGCAGAACACCAAGGCATATAGTCCTGGCACATACAGGTCTTTGATTGTCAGGGTGTTCATGTAGTGATCTGGGTTTAGGCTTGTCCGCCTGGTGAACAGAACTTCCCTGGCTGAGTTCAAATGTCAGACGAAGCATATGGACAGGGAGTTTCTCCCTATTATGAAATTTTACCTGTGTTTATAAACACAGGTGTTTGGGCACCTGTCAGCAGCTTATGCTGTTGGCAATACATATTATTGTTACAGTCCATACTCCATGGTGAGGGGTGTTCCCATTCACATTTGACTATTACCTGTATTCAGTCATACGGGGATTATTATTTTGGACATGAAGTGACTACAGGTATGCAGTTGTACATTACACAAATGTGAAGGGTTGTTACTGTAAATATGTACGGACCATACCTCTCAACCTCTTAGAGCAACAAATCTGCGCAAAACCTATATGATGGGGGGACAAATAGGGACACATTTTAACTATTGCTCTTACAAGCTTAGAATGTTGATAGAATACTAGGTTTTGCATTAGCATGACTTTTCTGAAGGATGTGGAGTCTTAAACTCAAAATATTTCTCATTATTTAGTGACACGCTAAACTTAAAGGACACCACAAACCAGCGAAAAGCAAGGCTCCCAAGTCAAAGAAAGAACTGCTCCCAATAAACCTTAACGCAAAGATTTTATTTTTATATACAAACAGCGTTTTCGCTACACTCAATAGGTAGCTTCATCAGACAGTCTGATGAAGCTACCTATTGAGTGTAGCAAAAACGCTGTTTGTATATAAAAATAAAATCTTTGCGTTAAGGTTTATTGGGAGCAGTTCTTTCTTTGACTTGGGAGCCTTGCTTTTCGCTGGTTCATTATTTAGTGACGTCAATCCTCAGCTATTTACCAGACAGGTGCAGATTGTCGGAGGCACACAACAACAATATGAGGCAACATTCTGCTAATATCTGGACAGTTGAGTGGTATGGTATGGACCTCTGTAATACGCTGTTGTGTTCTGGCACAGCAGTAGCTCATCATTAAAGACTGAAGTCGGAACGTGCTGACAGACAGTTGGGTTTCAGACTTCATACTCCGGACATTAATGCCAATGTGCAAACTGTTATTCTATCATATTTCTATGTTTCTAAGAGCTATCTTTACAAATTGTCCCTGCTTTTGGACCTTTGTCTCACTTGTATTCACGGCTCTGTCCAGATATCTTGCTTATACAGGTTGACAGGTATGGTCGGTCATGCCTGCACACAGTAAGTGTTCCTCACACTTGAACAGGGTTATCCTGTTTAATTAGTGTCTTCCTCACCCTTATGCCGTTTGCCACTATGTGAATGTGTGCAATATATTCTCCCGCCTATTTGTGTCGGGACACGTGCGTCACGGGAAGGTGTTTTATCCAGGGTAGTAGGTTATGCATGACCACTTAGGGCTGGACAGTGTCATGGACCTCTACTGCACGTTCTGACTTGTGTCCAGATATCTACAGAATTGGACAACATGTCGTCATACCCATTCTACTATTTACACAGGTTGGTTATCCCACGAGGGATATCCCAAAAATTGGACAAGACCAAAACAAGACGGATACCGAAGATTTTTGTGGCTTTACGAAAATGTGCAGGGGGGTTTACA
This sequence comes from Protopterus annectens, assembly GCF_019279795.1. Taxonomy (NCBI): domain Eukaryota; kingdom Metazoa; phylum Chordata; order Ceratodontiformes; family Protopteridae; genus Protopterus; species Protopterus annectens. The sequence goes on from NC_056747.1 coordinate 635,665,812, forward strand.
TGCAGGGGATACATGGTTTGCAATCCTGAAACTGCCTAGGGTGACAATACCTACTACATATGCGTAGGGGTCACTATGTGTAGCTGTGTCTGCAACGAACCAGTAGGCCAAGTACGGCAGGATTTGGTGGACGTTCTGGTACGGGGGGTGGGTTGTGTGATGTGGGGGGTATGCTGAGTAGGCCATTATGCATCCAGGTGTGTTGCATTTGTTATGGCCAGTTCCATCAGGACCAATCTGTGGGTATGTGACGGTGACATATCTATACATTTGTGTCGCACATTTCCATATTCATATGTTTGTGGGATTGTGTTCTACACTATGGCCTGTCTGCTTGTCTTGCAGCTGTTTCTACATGTGTTTGTTGTTTCTTTCCACTTCACCCGCTGCCCCCTCGTACACCTCCGATTCACCTTTTCTGCATACGACACAGTATCGCCTTTGAGGATTTTACCATTTCCCATCCACCCCTCACATGCAAATTCCTCACACCCCATAGATCACTACTTTAGTTGTTGGCCCATGACACGGCCAGAGTAACACATTGACTACCCTACATGTGTCAGGAACCTTTATGGTTGTGTGGACTACCCCGCCATGTTTGCTTTCCACATGCTATACCTCACGCACATAGGTACACGCCCATACTTCACTTTCATTACTTGGTTGGTATACCCGGGTACTACCCGTTCGACTGTGTCACATACAAGTTCGGCTTATACCGCTGACTTTCGGATTTTGCCAGCCTGTTGTACTCATTGGTAGGATGGCACCTTTTCCTATGTCCAAGCTATTCCTTACACATATCCAACTGTTGTGGACAATGCCTCCCCACAGTCGACGGTAGTGTTTCCACCTTTTCAATTGGCCACAGTGTGACATTTGCGGTGAACACAGCACATTTTACAGGCTGACACATACCCACGGTCAGTTCGGCAGATAGAACGTACAATTCTTGCCTATATCTAAGCTTATTCTCGTAGCATTTCGGTGGCTTATTCTGTTTCTTATGACATTTATGTAATATACGTACAGAGAAAAACTGTTTAATGCAACTATTACATGACGTCTAAGGAATAATTATGTCCTATAATCTCTGGACATTTGCCATTTTTACAAGTTTGTGTCAGGACACATCTGCCCACAGAGGGACTGTCGCTCGCAAAGTGGGACAGGTGGTAATCTTAGTCGACGGTACGGATCATACTGTTCCTTTCGGCCTACGTGTCCTTATTGTTGTAGCTGTTTATATGCTCCTTCTGTTTCGTTTACATGCATATTCTATTTCCTATCACATTTGGTATGTGAAATACAGACATACCTTTTGTATGTGACTATTACATGCCTTGTGGGATATGATTCGGACATACGGTCACTACATATATCTACATTTCTCCTCGTGTATTTTGTTATGGACACATCTGCCCAGCTATGTACCCTCCCTCACATTATGGGTCAGCTGGTGACCCTCTCCAGTGGGCTGGACGTACCTACTGGCGGCGCGCTAACATATAGATTCATAGATTCATAGATTAGTACTAAGCTAACTGCTCTTGTGAGCCTTTTTAAGCCTAGCCAATTATCCCTTGTGAGACTCAAACCCTGCACCTTGTGTTTGTAAGGCAAACACCTTAACCATTAGGCCACCCTCCCAACCCCTTATGATACGTTTCACTTCCACATGGTATAGCTATCAACACTACGTTGGACTACTGGCACACGGTTTTCATGTCATTTGTTCAAGGGTAGGGACCCGTTATTCCCTACCGTGCATTTGTGTTTGCTTCTTCATTTTCTGTTCGCAGGGACTATCTTGCATACTTTGCATACGTTTCAGTATCCACGGACACTGACAGGTGCGATTACTATTGCAGGCGGAATATAATATTCAGCAGTTTAGGTTGCTCATCGACAGCCGACATTGACACACCTCCGTACGCAACTTCGATACGCCCCATACACTCGCGCACATTTCCTATGCACGTGGCTGTGGTGGCTGTGCGCCTTCATTAATATGCATATGGCGCGACTACTCCATATATACGCTGCACGGCCGGCGCAAGCCTTATGCCGGCCTTGCGCCGAGCTTCATGAATCCCGGGGTAAGCTTTTCCTTCCATCTTTTTAGGAACCTCTTCTGCTTTGGTGCCAAACAGATAGTCCTTGTTCAAAGGAGCATCTAATAACTTTGATTTGACATGGTCTGGCAAGGTCTGCTCCTTAAGCCATGCATGCCTTCTCAATACAGAACCCATGACTGCTGCCCTGCAAGATGCTTCTAGGCATCAAAGCCACACTGTAATGTATGCTTGCTGACTTGGCTTGCAGAATGCATAAGCTCATGCAATTCCTTGTTTTCTGCACGGTCTGTAAAGGTAGCTATTTTTTGCTTAATAAGTTCCATAACATTGTTGGTACTTCAGCATGTGAAACTGACAATTCAAAGCCCTAATGGTGAGAGTTGCAGACATATATACTTTCTTACCCCATCTGTCCAAAGCTCTGGAATCCCATTCTGAAGGAGTGGGATTCTTAGCTGTAGTTGCTTTGATTCCTTTAGGCCCCTGGGAAATTACCTCTGGGTCAGCAGTAGGATTTTTGAAAAGGAATTTGTGAGAGTCAGGTACTCTGTAGTACCGGTCTGGTTTCCTAGGAGCAGGGGGTAAAGTATCAGGAATTAAACTATCAGGAATTAAACTGGATTCCATAAAGACATCATCCACAACATCCAGGACTGGTGGACTTGCTAAGGGCCTGTGTTGTGGCAAATCTAGAAATTCTCTAAGTCTCTTTTTGGACTCAGGATAGTTTTGGCATTCCCAGTAGAAATGTTCTCTTAAAGTATGCAAGGTTTCCCCAAAATAAAATCCTGTGGAGGAGAAGCAGAGGGAATGGATTCCTCTGTATCTATCCTCATAAGCAGATAAGGGCATGTCTTCATAATCAGATATCTCAGAGTTGTCGGACTCTTGGTCTGTTAAAGCTGCAGGGGACAGGTCTCTTTTTCTCTTAGCAGGGGAAGGCTGACTTCACCTAATCATCATAATAAGGTCCTCTGCCATTTTAAGCATTTGATGTTGTGGCGATGGAACAAGTGCATGCGCTTTGGTCATCGTTTTTTTAGGCGTAACGCATACTCTTGGCCTTAGAAACTCGGAGGTTTTAGACAGAACTGAAGATGCGAAAGAAGTCATCGATTTGAGTCGAACATTGGTAGTGTGAAGAACTTCCTCAGAAGCCGGTGCCTGCTCAGCGGCTCCAGACCCATCCAAGGTAGAGACATCTGCTGGTTCTGTAGTCGAAGAGTCTTGCAGCATACCGGACTCCGAACGGGTCTAGGCAGAGGCCTGAGAATCCATTGAATCGGGCATCAGGGACTGCGAAAGCACCTCACTGAGTACTGAAGAACTGGCGACTAGCTTAGCAGAAGCGTCGGGGGCAGTTTTGAACCCATGCGGTCTGTCTCTGACTTTATCCTTACATTTTTTGGAAGATCGGTAGTCAGATGGCTTAACGAAGCCATTTCAGAATACGGAGATCGAGAGAGAAAGTATTTAGGAACAAAAAGGGCCCGACGACGAATAGTTCAGGCGCTGAACAAGGCACAAAACCGACAGAGGGGGTACGTCGTGGTCTGGGCCTAAACAGGTGACGCAGTAAGAATGGAAATCTTGGTGTGGTATTTGCTTTACATAGGCAAGACAATTGTTAACTGTTTCTGACATCAGTTAGAGCAAGAAAACAGGGCCCCCAACGGGGTACTTAGCTTTAGAAGACTTCAGGATAACTCAATTTGGAACAAAAACTCAGGTAGCGGCTGACCGGCACACGTGCAAACTGCTTCTGCTTCGGGCTCCTCAGCAAGAAAGACTGATGTAATGGCGTCGGCTGCCTGTTTTTATACCCTTGACGACCTGACGTCAGTCCTGGAGTGAAGGCAACCGACGCAGAAATACTAAGTCTGTGGTATTCGGGCCGACTGAGGGCTACCTGCAGGCAGATCACCCAAGTGTGATGACTGCAACAGTGAAACACGAAGAACATCATCCAGAATCTTAGCAGTCTCAAGTGAGCTGTGAGCACTGCCATGCACTTGGTGAACACCCTGGAGACTGTGGTGAGACCAAAGGACAGGGCTTTGAACTGGTAATGACTGTTCCCAGCTAGAAGAAAAGTTATCTCCTGCAGCATCTGTGTATTTTTATATTATAGTATGAATCCTGAGATCTTTAAAGCTCATTCAATTGTCCTTTTACAACAATGGCTGGATGGACTGAACTGTGACCATCCTAAACTTCGAGTGTTTGACAAATCGATTTAGATCGCAGAGATTCAAAATTAATCTTAGGTCCTTGACCTTCTTTGGAACTAAAAAGAATCTTGAATAAGTTGCAGATCCATGCTGGTCTGGGGGGACCACTAGGTTGACTCTTTTTGCCAGCAATTTTTCTATGCCTGCTGCTTTCCACTGACTGGGTGGAACTTCGGGGATTCTTTTGGACAGCTGGGAAGGTTGAAGGCAAAATGGTATGTAGTATCTTTGGTGATGGCTGTCTAGTCTACTGAGTGTAGTGATAAGCACCCTCCCCCCCAAATGCCTCCAGAGTGCAGCAGTCAGGCAACCTTTCTGGGACACTGAAAGGGTTTCTCAGAGAATGGACCTGTGAAGCCCTGATGTTGCGGGCCTCCTCTGCCATGAGAACAACATCTGCTGTTAAGAGTTCCCACTATGCTGCAAGGGAATCTATCTCCATGGGAGTCCTGGGAAAAGCCTTGCCTGTTGCAGAACCATATCTTCCTACCCCCCTCAAGTTCTGTGAGAAAGTCCTTTGAGAAATAGAAAAACATTTTTACAGCAGATAATGTCTTCCCATCCTGTTCATCCTTGGACAGGGTTTCTTTTACCTTAGGACCAAACAAGGTGGAGTCATCAAAGGGAGCACAAATGAATGAAGTCTTGAAGGGCTCTGCAAATTTACCAATGTGCATCCAGGCATGCCATCTTACAGCAATTTCTGAACCTGTGGCTCTCAAAGTTCCCTCTATGAGGCATGAGAAATCAGCCTCATTGAGGCATTCAGTAGACTGGAGGGTGACCAGTTGTGCAGAAATCATCTTCTTGTTCTCAACAGATAAGAACCATGAAAGGGTATTGGAAAACTCCTTGATCAATTCCCTCTGACATCCTTCGAGGTGTCTCCTACAAGAATGATGACTGAAGCCTCAAGGAAATAGGCTTCAAAGAGAACCTGAGTGACCTATGACATGGAGACTTTGACTTGGATAGAGTTGGACCCGAAGGAACAGCTAGATCCAAGGATCTTGGTTTTGGTCGGGTTAGATCCAAGGAAGCAGTCAAGCCTGAAGATTTTGCGATTTTCTCAGGTGGAGCTGAGCCTGAAATAGAGGGAGGAAAGAGATTAGGGGAACACTTATTCAAATCTTTAGCCTTGCCAGCTGAATCCCCCTTGGATGACTCTGAAGATTTCTCGGACGGGAGAAGCTTCTAAAGACTTCTTGGAGGGGAGAAGCTCCAGAAGATGAAGACAAAGTGGAAGGAAGCAATCCTTTTAGAATCAGTTTGCTTCTGCATTCTACTAATGCTCTATGATTAAAGTTAGCACAAATTTTGCAGTCAGTGTTGAGATACCCTGCTCTGAAGCAAGATACAGAGTCAGACTGAGCATCTGAGTTAAGAATTTTGGGCCCACAAGATGAGCTATTCATAGGTTCATAGGTTAGTACTAGGCTAACTGCCCTCGTGGGCCATTTTAAGCCTAGCCAATTACCCTCTGTGGGAATCAAACTCTGCACCTTGTGTCTGCATGGTAAACACCTTAACCATTATGCTATCCTCCCACCAGATTATTGAAGCCAGTTGATTTTTCCCACATTTTAAATCAAGCACAACAACAACAACCAGCGAGAAATCTAAAAAAGAATAACTACCAACAATAGTAGCACCTAATACTCAGAACAGTATACAACAGAAATATGCATATGTTGAAAACACATCTATTACCACCTGTAATATGATGTTCTATAATAATATATTATACAATGACTGGCAATTAATATTCTAAAATGATGATTGGCCAGCTCAACCAGTATGCCCACTGTAAATCCCAGACTATACCAACGGAAAAAGGTCTGATCACCCGGAATTTTTTCCGTTGATATATTCTATCAGTTTTTATTTTTACAGTTGTTTTAAAAATAAATAAATATGTAGTCCGGACTCTGGACATACAAGAGACAGTATGGAGAAAATACGAGGAAAATCAGGTACGTTATTTAAAATTAAAGACACGCACCTGATTTCCCTTGTATTTCCTCTATTCAGTCTCTCTCCTAACTGCCCCAAACTTTTTTTTTTTTTTTTAATTAAAAAAAAAAGAAAAACGGAGCAACAGAGATCTTTTCTCCATTGCTTACTTTCCCAAAGCACTGATGTACTGGGTATACGTAGAAACGCAAGTCTCAAACGCATGCGCAGTACATCAGCTAAATCAACTATGAGATGTCCAGTGGCGGAAGGACAGCAAGCCGCAGTTACACATTATTTAAGAAAAGTATTTTTTTTCTTAAATAATGTCATTGTATAATAGCAATAACCCATGTCTGGGTGTGGGTAATGCTAGATTTACCCACGGTTGGCTTTGTTTGGTCACTCGGGCTTCGCCCTCGTGACCAAACTACACCAACCGTGGGTAAATCTAGCTTTACCCACACCAACACGTGGGTTATTGCTTAAATAACAGCTATGAATGAAAAAGTGTGCTGTGATGTCATTTATACAGATTTAACTTCAACATTTGACAGGGTTTTATACATAACACCGATCAATATATTAGTGCAACTAGGTATTTATTGATGCACTCTTGATAAGATGGATAGGTGCATGGCTTACAAACAGGACATGGCAAGTAACATACAGCAATTGGACAGGTGAAATCCTTGGTTACAGTTAGGGTGTCCCACAGGCCTCTGTCCTAGGCTCTTACTTGTTTAGATTGTATCTTTCAGACCTAACTTTTTCATCTGAGGTGTTCTACAGTCTATACGCAGACAACCTGAAATTGGGCAAACTGATTACCTGTGTTACAGGTAAGGCATGTCTGCAAAATAGCTTGACTAAATTAACCATTTGGGCACAGGAGAATAATATGCTGATAAATACATCAAAAACTAAGCATATGAGATTTGGTAGGCATGAATTGAAAGGTGAATATTTAATACAGCACACTATGATTGAAACTGTAGACTCATTTAAGGACCTGGGTATATGGGTAGAGTCAGCTATGAGGTTTTCTAATCCTATCAACCAATTGGTTAATGATAGTTATAGAACTATAGGTTGCATAAAAAGATTTATAAAGTCTAGGAAATCAAAAATAACAAAGTCATTGTTTGTTAGTTACATTAGACCCAAACTCGAGTACGGAATAACAATATGGAAACCCTACAAAAAAACAATCATGAGTAAACTGAAAAGAATACAACGGAAATATACCAAGAGTATCCATGGATGTGAAAATTTAAGTTATCATGAAAGACCAAAGTATCTGAACTTGTACAGTGTCTCTTACAGACACTCAAGAGGGCATTTAGTGACAACTACTTCTGGGAATGTTTGGGTTTAACAAAAGGTACTAGAGAATCATCAAACAACCTATGTAGAAGATTCGTGTCTATATTAGATCACCGAGCTCTTAAAAAAGCAAACGGTGATTAATCGACCCTATGTAAGCGAGAGCTTACAATTTCGAACTGTCAGAACAGCAATTTTTTTTCCCAGGGAAAACAATCGCTGTTCCAACAACCAAAAAAAAAAAAAAAACATACTTTAAACATTACATTAAGTGGGGGCTTTGCCCCCTCCATACTTAAATATACCAAACTCTGAGACCGCACTACAGTGCCGAAAATGGCAAAGTAACGAAACAGCCAAGCAAATTCTTTCCCAGGGAAAGAATTCGCTTAAAAGCTGCTTCGATATTTTGCAGTTTCAGGCTTTTGAGTTCGACCAAGACGCACAATGCGTCTTCGGTCTTCTAATAGGGAACCAAAGATTCTATAGGAATGAGACAGAGTAGCTGATGCATGGAACAGACAACCAAATTACATTAAAGCAAGTACTAATTTAGATATTTTTAAGAACAGCCTGGATACTTATTATGGGAACAAGTGTTTTAGTATACTGGCAAGCTAGAAAGGCATTAATGCCTGTGCTTGAAATATTTGTATGCATGTATGTATGTATGTATGTATGTACGTAAAAGAATACTAACAATGGTATGAAGAAGTACCTAACTCTCAGCTAGCAGAACAGAAAAACAAGGGTACAAGGCCCATCATGACAAAAAGAATGCTGTCTAACTACAAATATATACATTTTTTTTTAAAAGAAGAACAGAGAGGAAGACAACTAAGAAAGAGAACCATAAACCATTAGGATGTATAAGAGAAACAACAATCTGTTTCTGAAAACCATTCGTGCTACAGGTGATCATATCCAAATACTGAAACGGCAAATGAGATCTGGGGTAATTCAGACAAAGGAGTGGATTATGGGTAAGGGGAGGAGCTCAAGCCACAGAGCCAAAGTCTACTAAAGTGGGCAGAGTCTGACCCGAGATCCATTAATTGAGGAATGGATGAAAAAGACAACATCAGATCAGTGCTTACAGAGTACTGTTGTGGATGACATTCCTCTTTTTCAGTCAGGGTTGCCAGATTTCATATCGGCCAGGTAGGGACGACAAAAAAAAAAGCTCTTTAATGCGGAACAGAGTTCCACATTAAAGAACAGTAGATCTACACTAAACACAGAGCACGGAGCTTCTCGTGTTTAATGCGGGGAACATTGCAATTCCGCATTCAACAGAAGTAGCTAAGTGTTTAGCGATTTTTGATTAGCCCGTATACTGCCATACGGGCCAATCAAAAATCGCTAAACACGGAGCTACTTCTGTTTAATGCAGAACAGACGAAGCTCCGTGTTTAGCGATTTTTGAATGGCCTGTATGCCAGGTATACGGGCCAATCAAAAAAAAAAAACACAAATAAAGCGGAGGCTGGCCAGGATTTAAACCAGCAGGGTGGGACTCGGGATCAGGCTGCTGATCTCGGGACAGTCCCGCCCAAATAGGGACGTCTGGCAACCCTGTTTTCAGTACATAAACAAGAATTCTATGCAATGAACCTTCAGATGGACACAGATGTAGAAAACATATTACATACATTATAGTAATATACTGAATACAAAGAATAACTAGCATTACATTCAGACATTTCAGCTAGTGTAACTGCCAAGTAGATAACATCAGACCATATATGATAGTATCTATGGAACAACTACCTCAAAAGTCATTCACAGCAAGCACACGTAGAAGCTAAATACATCACTATTTAAACACATTCCTAGACAGTGAATAATCAACCAAGAGTTCTTTTAAAATTGACGCCATTCTTTTTTTTTTCTTAGCTAAGGGCTTCCGACATTTTCTTTTTTGATTTTTAACAGGGAAAACTCTTTCTAGAATCATGTACTACATAAAGCTGCTTTCTAGGAACACGTACAAAAACTGGAAAGACTTGCAGCCTGACTAAAAGACTAAATGAAATATTTGTTAAGCAGCCCTAAAAGCTCATTGAGACCATGGAGGAAGAACATGGCTTTACTGACTACGTATTTCTTGGAAAGCTGTCCTATCAGTGGGTAATCAACATAAACTAAGCACAACCTCCTACCAAGTGAAAAACAAGGTCATCTGCTAGACTGAATTGTCAACATTCCGCTACAGTAAGAAAAGGGGGGCGGAGGGGGAATGTTTAGAATTCATCTGTGCTGTGGTTCTCAGCTAGCAAGAAGGTTTTGCTAGTCAGCATTCTTAGAAAACAGGTTTCTCTTTCTTTAAAAGCAAAGGCCAGTTTACAGCAGTGATGTAGGAATTTTGAGAGACCCAAACTGCTCATCAAGTCTTAACTTTCAGGCTTCTACTACTTTCCATTATGTCACTTAATATTAAAAAACTTAAAACAAGGAATCTGCACTTTACTATTAGACAATAATATTGCTATAAGTGCTCTGGATTTATTATCTGATTTCAAAACAAGCTTCTCATCTCTCCTTAATTCTGAACATTTCTCCCCAAAATATTTAAGTCCCATGTGGAAATCAGAATACTGAAATATTATTATACGTGTGTGTGTGTGTGTGTGTGTGTGTGCATATGCACACACATAAATAAATACGTAAATATACACACACACACATGTTAAGGAGAGCATGCAATCAAAATCACGAAGTGTGTGTATGTGTGAGTGTGTATTGTGTATACTTCATACGCGGAAGTGTGTGTGTGCGTGTGTAAGTATACACACACACACACACACACATATATATATATATATATATATATATATATATATGTATATATATGTGTATATATATATATATATATATATATATATATATATATATATACACATATATATATATATATATATATATATATATATATATATCTATATATATATATATATATGGGTCTACTTCCCAGTTCATCGAAACAAAAATCAGTGAAACCACACATCTGCAAAACTGTAAACCAGTGAAAACTTTCACCAGAAAAGGAATCACTTGGCCACCAGGACAAAACAAACCAATGAAGTGCAAAACACCCACTAAAGTGGGGGGGCTTCACCCTCCACACATCCCCTAACTAAATATAACAACTCCAAGATCACACCATAGTGGGGAAAAGGGCAAATACCTCCATGGTGGCCAAGTAGTTCCTTTCCCAGGCATCGTTTTCGATGATGCAACCATTCAATGGTGTTAAGATTTGCTTACTTCATCTCAAACTGGGATTCGAGTAAGTGGTCTTTCGATTCTTTGAAGTAGACCCATAGATATATATATATATATATATATATATATATATATATACATATATACACACACACACACATATATATATATATATATATATATACAGAGAGAGAGAAACAGTTACCCATCAACAGACACTTGCACATAGGATCAGGATTTCACTTCAACAGTAATGGTCATCTAGAGCCAAACTTCATAACAATGGGGTTGTTCTTCTGTGCCACACACCAAACACATACTCACACCTATGACCAGTTTAAAAATGTGTATATCTGATATATATATATATATATATATATATATATATATATATATATATATATAGATATATATAGAGATATATATATAGACACACACACACACAGAAAACATGTAAATAGTCAACATACTGCATTATGTATACTGTGTTTCAAGTACAGGCTTAAAATGTTGTGATGAAGTCTGCACAAGCATTTACAGAAGAAGAAACAGCCTTATTTATTTATTTATTTATATTTATTAAATAGGATAGAGCAGTGATAGATGGACCTTTTCCAGACTCAGCCTGGGTGAACATGTGAAGTAAGTAAATTATTATGATTTTAGTCAGAGTGGCAGCATGTTTCAGAATTGCAGTAAGAGTATAAAACTGTTAAATGTATTTAATTATTTCTGTCTGCTGGCCAGGATGGTCCTGTTAAACTCTACTCTGTTCACTGAGGAGGCCCAGAGGAAAAAAGCATCAACAGAGCAATTTTCATTAATTCTGTATGGTATCCTAAAAAATCAAAATCCTGAAAGTCATACCATTGAATCAGAGGTTTCTAAAGAAAGCAATCCTAAAGTCATCTTTCGGCTTTTCCCGGTTAGGGGTCGCCACAGCGGAACTCCGGTCCGCTAATGATTGGCAGTGGATTTTTACTGTGCCGAGTTGTCAGCCCGACGCCCAACCTTCAAAGAAGGCACACTCATTCACGCACGCACCAACCTGCATGTCTTTAAACGTCACTCGACCACAGGGAGGACATGCAGACTCCACACAGAAGGCGCTCCAGCTGAGAATTGAACGGGAGAACCTCTTGCTGTGAGGCAACAACGCTAACTGCTGCACCACTGCGGCCATAAAGAAAGCAATACTAACAATCCAAAATACTTAAACACCTAACTCAAAACAGCAACATATATACCTGTAACCCACAGGTTCTGCTCTGAACTACTATACCACTGCAGCTCTGAAGCCCACAACATCCCGAGTAATGTCTATCCCCACAAAACTAAAACAAAGCTGGCAGCTGGATTAAAAGCTTAAACAGCTTACTAGTGTCCCTTCAGCAACTGATTGGCTTGTTTTTATTTTTATTTTGAAAAACTTCACTCACTGCACTGTATCTTTTTCTTGGCCCAACCTGCTGCTCCCAAACACCCTCTACAATGACATATCAACATTTCTCTTCCCTCATCCCACCTGCTCTGCAGTGTAAGGGGTGAGAGATAGCTCCTAAGCCCCTTGAACGGTTTGGACACAAAAGAGCCAAAAATACTAGGCCTAAGAGCACTGTGTGCTTCCATATGCATGTCTTAATCCCAGCTACAATATGCCACTGCTAGCTACAACATGTGTGTTGGTGAGTTAAAGACTGCACTGTTGGCCTTCCCACTGTTTCTCTACCAGGTGGCAGTCACACAGTGGCTGACAATGCCTTACCCACCCATGGGTGAGCCTGTATTTCCCACCACTTACTGACATTGTTCCACACCAACTCCCCCAGTGCTCTGGAAGCTAACTGAACCAAATGCGGCTGAGATACAGTCAGGAATTCAGCCTTCTGTACCACGGAGCCAGCATATGTTTTACTCATATCTGGGTAACACTCTTTTCAATATTTCTTATACTTAGTGTCATATACAATAGATGACTACACACCACACTGCCTGATCTGCAAGAAGGCTTTACCCAGCAACTAACCACTTGGATTTCCTTTTTGGGATCCTGATCACAGCATAAAATTCCCACATTCTGTAGCTCCCACTATAGAATGCTTGTGCCTTGCAATAGCATGTCTTAATATGATATCATTACGATGGTTAACAGGACACTAACTCATGACCCCCCCCCCCCCCCACACACACACAATTTGACCCCCCCATGACACTCAGCAAACAAATAAGAAAGACAAATAAACAAGAATACAAACTGACATACCAGCCAACTTACATGAAAGATTATTAGGATAGGGACTGGTGGGAGAAAATAAGAATCTACTGTAGAGGACCTTCTCCCATATCAACTGATAACTCTGATTACTCATTCAGCTATTACGGACAATTTCAAAGGACTTCTATAGCAATCAACAGTTGAGAAGAATTGCAAAAAGTACCCAGAGAAGATAATACTAACAAAAGGGCTAACAAAAGTTGTTCAGAAGGCCAGGTCCTGAAACACTGAGGTACCCAACAAACCTGACTCTTAGAATCACAATTGAATAATATTTGGAACCAATGACCATGTAACTGTCACAAGTCTACAACAGATACACTCAAAGCCAGTGAAGACAGTTACACCACTAATGGAGTAGAATTTGACCAACACTGGTCAGAGAATGGTTCACTACCTGTTGGCAGAAGATCATGCAGTCAGCAAACAATATGGATATGGTTTGCTTTGCCACAGTCTCCTTATCTGGAGCAAAGCAGATAATAAAATAAGTCCGACTTCCTTGAAGCATGCACCTTCTTCAGACAACACCTGAGCAGGCCACACAAATCAAGGGCATGGAAGACTATCCCTCCCCAAATTCTACTCCAGAAGGAATACAGAAGATAAGTGCAACACTTTAAGGCAAATTTTAAATCTACTTTCAACATTAAATATGATTAATCTGAAGGAGCATACAACATCTGTGAAAAACTAGAGATGTTTCATTACAAATCAAAGCCTGCAACTCCTGCAACTCATAGGTAATACAGAAAGAGGAAGAGGTTACTAAAACCAGCATCTTCTAAGATGCACACTTCAAATCTACACAACAAGAGAACTCAAAAGAAAGAAGGCATGCCTGCCAACCATGAAGTTCAACTCCCAGAAGGGGATAAAGGTTTTTCATATGGAGGCAAAGCTGCAGAGTCCATTTATGAAACTATTTGTCAAGCAGCTAGTGGACCACAGCTCTGCCCACTACAAGATCACAATGTACCAAGATAGTGGAATATAAACTCTGTGGAATAATACAGATCTATGTAAAAAAAAAAAAAAAGTGTCTGTGGCAGGTCAGAATCCCATATAAAAAAGCTGAGATAAAACAAAATTCTTCCCTAATCATATGAAGAACCTCTTCCTTCCAGAGGAACAAGTCTAATGGGTGGAAGGTTTTCTGACAGCATCACTAATTTCTGAAACTACTGTCAAGAGGATCTTTCAGAACCAGAGTAGGGAAGAGAGCTGCAAAGCATGAAGCTGGAGCCAGCTGTTGCTTCAGCAAAAGGGGCTTCCTTGGTGCATACTAAATAGATCTTGTACTGGAAAGAGCCTGAAGTCCAACATTACACCCTCCTTGGCCACCCAAGGTGCCAGGATAAGTTTTAGGCTTTCTCTGAATTTTGCTATCACATGTGAAATCAAAGGAGAAGGGAGGAAAGGCATACAGGATGCTTCCTTGCCACAGAAAGAAAAAAAAACAGATCCATCACCAATTACTGCTTGTTCTACTGGAACAAGCAGAACTGGGAAGGAACTACATTCTCCTAAGCAACAAAATAATCAATGTCTGTGATGCCTCATTCCATAAATATCCTAACCAGACAAGTAACCCTCATCCTCAACTCCAGCAAAAGGCTGGAACTGTGGTTGACAGAGTCCACAAGTACATTCACTTCATCTGTAATGTGAACAACTATGAGGTTTACAGCCTACAGTCTATGATTCTGTAAAAATAAGGCAAGAATGCATTGCTTGCTACCACCTGTTTATATACCATACTGCAGTCTTACTGTCTGACCAGAAATGGATTTAATCTAAATTCCCCTTCTACAGCCTGAAAAGCAAGAACAAATACATTACTTCAGCTACACCAGGTTTACATGTAACCTTCCCCACTTTTCCTGAAGGCTCCGCTTGCCCTTAATCACTGAATAGCTTAGGTGAGTTTTCAAACCCATCAGCAAAGCATCCATCATAAGTGTACGCGATAAATTCTTCTGAGGGAAGGGGACCTCTGTTCTGAAGTTCATGTTCTAATGTCATAGGTTCTGAAGTCTGATACAGAAAAATATCAGTGGAACTGTGCATATCAATGTCACACAAGCAGGCATTACAGAGGTTTTTAAGAATGTTACAGCACTTTGGAAAATTCATGCCTATCATACTCAAAAAAGACAACTATGCCTCTAAGAAGCTGCCAGAGCAGAATGCTGACTAAGAAGTGAGTGGTAAAAGAGTTTTGAAATGTTCATGAAACTATCTATAGATGCACTAATGCTAAAATATGATGCTGTGGATAAACCAGTTATCTTGCAAGATGATGCCAGTCAAAATGGTGTAGGAGCTTGTGATCATAAAGTAACAGACAGGCAGCCTATGGGTCAACATAATTTACAGATGCACAAAATAAATATGGTCAAATAGAAAAATAGCTGTTAGCAATATTGTATTGATGTGAGACTCCATGGATATGTCTATGGTAAATTTTAAAAAGTTCATGTTCAGAAAATATTTATATAGAACGCCTTTAACACAGTAGCCGATGTTGCTTATTCTACAGAAGTATTACCTGAAAGTGAACAGAAACCAGGCAAGGAACCACACACAGCAGATCTGATGACCAGAAAGTATTCACAAGAGGTAAACATGAAGAATCATTAGATGAACAAGACAGCCTATGATATACGACACATTTAACAATCACAGAAAAACAAAGA
The DNA here is from genome assembly GCF_019279795.1 of Protopterus annectens. Classification (NCBI taxonomy): domain Eukaryota; kingdom Metazoa; phylum Chordata; order Ceratodontiformes; family Protopteridae; genus Protopterus; species Protopterus annectens. Next base: position 635,681,602 of record NC_056747.1, read on the forward strand.
ACTCCAGCCATTTTTAGTAATAACTAAAAGACATTACAATCAAAAGGTGGCCTGAGAAAAATCATGAGTAAGAGAATTCAGTCTTAAATTTCCTTCAAAAACTATAACATGTCTGGGGCTTCCTTAAAGATCAAAGCAGAAAAAAGTAACTACCAATGAAGTAAGAAAACAGATTTTTTGAGATGATACATGAATCATAAATTTGATAATGTAAAGTACAAAGAAAGAGCAAGAGACACGATGCATTGGCTAAAAATGTCAACTTAAACAGATAAAGTAGTGCAGAGCTGTGCCAAATGTAATCCAAGTCATAACATACAAAAATCAAGCGGAGATTTGACTTTCTGTGGTCATGTTAATAGTGAAGAACATCTTCATTTACAGAGCAGTCTGGATAAGATTTCTTTCTCTTAAAAAATAACATGTATATATTCAGATTGCCCCAAACTCTCTGATATAAATTGAAGAAGACATGAGCGCAAATGTGATCACTACATTAATACCTATAATATCTTTTTTTTTTAAACAAGGAACATCTTTATTAAACCATCACTTAAGGACATAGGCAATCACACATTTATATAAATGAAAAAAAAAAACATACCGATAAAATCCTAGTTGCAAGCATTTTACATCACAAACACTGACATACTCCCAGTTGCAAACATTACATACCACTTATAATCTACCAAATCGCCAAAGTCCTGTCTTCTTTTAAACATTATTCCTCCCCTGTATGCATTGTTTCCACAATTTCCAATTTTCCCCATGTACTTTGCTCCTACCCTTTTCTAAAGATCTCAATTCCAGTTTTTTTACTTTGTTACTGTATTCACTACTTCTAGTATAATTAGTTTAGACTTTGATTTCCATTTTCTACTAATTTCTTTTTTTGCAGATACCATAATTAAGACACAGCAAGGCCTTACCATGTCTAGGCAATTCTGATTCTTTATCATACCTCAGAAAAAATCTTCCTCGTCACACCAATCTCTCACCTAGCATCCCTGGCAGTGCATCCCGCAAGGAATCCTTAAAGTTCACAAACTCACTGCACTCCCAGAAAATATGTTCCCAATTACCTCTTTTTTCCCCATCATACATCCAACATTTGCTGTCTACCTGAAGAAAAAATTCTCTGGAGTCTACTTGGGGTATAAAAATACCAATGCAAACACTTCTAAGCAAAGATCCTAAATCTTCTAGACTTTGTTGCATATTTGGGAGCTATACATACATCCTCCCTCTGTTGCTTTGTGAAATGTTTATGCAGTCTGTCATTCCAATCCTTTCTAACCTCCTTTGATCAAATCTTATACTTATCATGCAATATTTTATATGCTCTACTAATTATTCCTTTTAAAACGGCAGCTTCTATTCTAGATTCCACTTAAAAAATCTACCAGTGCTGGTCATTCATTTAGGACCCCCCCCCTTCTTTCTCTTTGCCTATACTCTGATATCAATCCTTGATAAGGAAGGTAGTCTCTAACCTGCAGTCCAAATAAATTACTGGCATCTTTCCCATTCTCTTTCCTTCTCTAGTCATATGCTCCTAATACCTTGGTTTCTTTGCCAGTTTTCTCCAATAAATTCTAGCCCCCTCTTCCCCATTCTCTACATCCTTAATCACAGTCATCCCTCTCGGCAGAATCTCCTTTCTCTATTCCCCTGTTGGTTTAGTTCTTTGGATACTTTCTGCTACTTTTGTAGATGTAATCTTCTTTATCATTAATGTTATTCTCCTCAAAAGCCTGCATCCAAAATCCCAGTCTATCCTTGTTTCTTGAGCTTCCCCCGTTTCATCATCAACCCTTTTCACTTTGAATTATAGTTTTCTGCTTGTGCTATGTATAGCAGCCTTAAGTGTGTAGCTCTGAAATACCCCATCAAATCAGGTAAACCCAATCTACCCTGTACTACTGGAAGATCAGCTTATCACATTTGACTCTTGCTGCCTTCCCCTCCCACATTAAGTCTTTCAGCTCTTTATTAATTGCTATCCACAACTTCTCCTCTGGTTGATAAAAATATGCCTGACCTGTGTATAAGACTAATGAGACTAAAAACATTTTAACTGCTTCTATCTTACTATCCATAATCACACAACAAAGCTTCCATTTTCTCAGTTTTTGTATTATCTTTGTTAGTCTTTTCCCACATATCCTTAGCGCCAGAATAATTTTTAATCCATATTCCTACATACCTAATTTTATAATGTCCCCATAAATATGGATATTGCTGAACCAATTCATATGTGGGTACATAATTTACTGCCATTGCCTTTGTTTTAGCTTCATTAATTTTGCATCTGAAAAAGATTTGAAACTGTTTCAAAATGTTTCACAACACTGTAATGTCTCTTTCTGGTTTTGTCAGGTATAAAATAATATGATCTGCAAATAGATCCAGCTTTTCTCGACTACCATACCAATTATATCCTTGAATTTCTTAGTCCCTTATTTTCTTTGCCAACTGTTTTAAATATAATGCAAACAACAAAGGGGAAAAAAGACACCTATGCCTGGTTCCTCTGCTTAAGCAGAAATGATCAGAGAGGACCCCACCCACGTTAAGTTTCACCTCCGATCCCTCATATATCCTCCTAATCAACCTTATGCTTCCACTGCCCTGCTCATAAAGTCGAAGTTTACTCCATCAAATGCTTTCTCAGCATCAAGACCCACCAACAACAATAGTATTTTCTTACATTCTGCTTCCCTCCAGATGATCAATGTTCTGTTAATGTTGTCAAATGTTTGCCTCCCCTACGCAAAACTACAGTGATCCATATTTATCAATGTTGGCATTACTTTTGCCATTCTTTTAGCCACTACACACATTAACATGTTATAATTGTGGTTTAGTATTGAAACTGGCCTGTATTAACCTGGATCTGAGGGATCTTTACCCTCTTTAGGTATTACAACTACAACTGCTTTCTTTCAGGATGTTGGTACTTCTCCTCCTCTTAAAATACTGTTAAACAAAACCTTCCAAATCTGTATCAAATTTTCCCCCTAGCTTCCAAACTTCCACAGGAATATCATCTATTCCTGGGCACTTTCCTGTAGATTGGTTATGCATCGCAATTTTTATCTCATCTCCTCCTATCCTAACCATTAGCAATTGACTCTCATCTACCTCTGACTTTGGCATATTTAATTCTTCCATAAACATTTCCATTTGTATCTTTTCTTCATTTCCATATTTCTCTGCATTATACAGACTTTCATAGCATCTCCAAAATATTTCTAATAATTCTATAGGAACTCTTGTCACCTTCCTTGTTATAAGCTCCTTAAGCTTGGCAACAGCCCTTTCTACTTTCTGTTGCCTGAGTTGCTGTGCTAAAAGTGTTTGTGCTCTAGTGTTGTTATCAAAAATGTTGCTTAACAGCAATCTTTCTAAACTCGTGCATATTACTGAGGTAACTCCTTATTTTCTACTTAACATTCTACAGTTGATCCTCTTCTTGTTCTGTGAGATTTCCCATATTCTGCCATACTTTAACATTTGTCAATTCCTCTAAATAATTCTTGTTACTTCTTAATCATAGCTCCCTTTGTTTTATTTTAACCTTATTTTTAAACTCCACCTTAATTTTATCCCAGTCCCTAGCTATATTTTCAGAAGTATTTCTATCCTATCAAAAAGCTCCTGAATAATCTCCACTATCCATTCCTTAAATGTCTCTCTTTTCAACAGATAGATGGGAAAGTGCCAGTGTCACATTTTTATTTCATTACCCTGTGTTTTTATTGTAGTTATTACTAGCGCATGATCTGAAATAGTTATTGGGTGCACATTAACACCTGCCATTAAATGCACATTTTCCTGTGAAATGTAAACTCTGTCTAGCCTACCCCAGTTTTTATATCTTGGGAAATACCATGTAAATTCACTCTGAACTCCTATTACTGAATTCAAATCTTCCAAGCCAAATATTTTCACAAATTTCTTCAAACATCTGCCCTTCTTTGTTATACTTTCCCTTTTGTGCCCCCTAGACACATCTTCACTGCTGCAAATCAAATTCTAGCCCTCCACCTATATATTCTTTGCTGAAAACTGATTTCTCCCACAATTTTCTTAAGCTCCATTACAGCAGTTTAAGTGGAATATAAATATGTGTCAATGTCATTCTCCTCCTTTGCCAGTAATCCCTTAGCACCACAAATCTGACATTAGTTTTTCCCTCTTCTATCACTATTAGAGCTCCTCTTGCAATTGATATAAGTACTCTTCTTTTCCTTTGTCCCAGATATTCCAGTGAATATCCATCCTGAAAATCTTTCTTTATCAAATTCATATGTTCAGTTCTTTCCAAGTGTGTCTCCTGTAACATAGCTATTTTCACTCTACATTTTTTAACATCATTCACATACATTTAAAGACCTTAAAGAAAGCATCATTGTATTAAAAAGTTATTGCTGCAAGCTTTTATGTATAACACCTTTTTTGTTAAATATCTAGTTCCATATTTTGTGTTACATGCATACACTCTTTGAAGGTTGTACTTTTATATAGTTGTTTCCTGTTATGTTAATTTCAGCCTATGTGACAGTTTACAAAACTTTTTGTTTTATTGAAAGCCCTCAAAAATACCCCAATAACCCACTAAAACCTATTAATTTAATACTAACACACAAACTATGTACATCTTCAAATATTTAAGTTTTACTTCCTAATAGGAACAAATGTCCCAAACTCACAGACTTGTGTTAACCTAAAAGAAGGGTCATCCATGCTAAGATGCATGGTGCAGCCTGTGCTTCTGAAAAGTGCTAACTGGTTTTGTTTTATTGTTATAGCTCTCCAAGCTGGGAAAACCCTGAATGCTTCCAGTTTCTCTTTTCTTTTCCCCTTAGCCAATCACTCTCCACCAGATTGTTATCAATTTCTCTTTACGAGACTGTATCAATGGAGACATGAGAACCAGTCAGCCAATTTCTCACTATCAGATTGTCTCCACAGAGACGCGAGGGTCAGATACAGAACTGCTACTAAGCATACATCCATTTGCTAGAAAAAAAGCCTCATAATATTCAATATTCTTTTTTGATTTACTTGCTCTCTCTTAAAACTTGTTACTAAATCATCTAAGGTCCTTAATCCAGTAATTTTCCCATGCAAAAATGAGAAAAAAAACATTAGTTTTTCTTTTGTCATGCTCTTTTAGTCAGGAATTTTTTTTACATTGCAACATTGACATTTCTTAAAACTGAAGAAGAAGAAGAAGACAAGGGGGAAAGAAAGGGGGGAAAAAGAACAGCACCAACTATTTACAGTCCCCATTAATCTTAAAAATATCTGAGAAAACTTTATAGCATGCAAAGAAAATCACACACCACAAAAACAGTAACATTAAGAAAAAATGTTTTCTTTACTTACAGTTAACTTTCTCCCCTCTATTCCCTTCCTCAAAGCATTTTTTGAACATTAATAACATGAAGTAGGGCATATAGAGTCCCCCACAAGTCAAACAAATTCTGAAAAATCCAACATGTCCAGATTTTCTTGTTCTGTCATATTTCACAAATATAATTACTGAATTTTAATCCCACATTAAGTTATTGGTTTTATTACTCTTCATGTCTATCTCCCAAATCTTGTCTCTACTTCATTTCCAACTTACTCTTGACTCTTCCAGTCAACTCTCATGCTCCCTTCCTCCTCTCCAAAATTTTCCGTTGAAACAGTGGAAAAGGTTTCACAGGTACAGTCTCTCTCTGTTCGTTTTGTTACCAGAAGAACAAGAAGCAGAATCTCATTCTGTTTTACAGCTCACCTTTTCTTTGACAAACTTTTGTATTTCCTCCTTAGCATATACTTCATCAAAAAATGATTTTGTCCCTCCAGGGAAGAATACCTTGAAGACAGCTAGGTACAGCAGTTTGCATCTCACACCTGCTTCTCGACATTCCCTGAATAGTGGAATGACGTTACTCCTCTCCTTCCTGGTGTACAACGAGTAGTCATTCTCCACAAATACTCTGCTGTCTCCCACTTTTAGTATTTTGTCCTTCTGCCACAGTTTTGTCAGAATCAACTCCTTCTGCTGGTAGGATTGCATCTTTACTATTAAAGGACTAGGCTGCTTTCTCATAGCCAGGTTTGGAGCATACAAATGATGTGTCCTTTCAACTAACAACTCCTGCTGTGGAATACCAGTCCAGTTGCTTATTTGTGTTCTCATAAAATTAATGCAGTCTGGTCCTTCCAGCTTCTCTGATACAGCTGCAAATCTCAGGTTTTCCATACGTGCTCTGTCCTCTAATTCTATTATTTTTTTTAAACATCTCTTCCTGAGCAGTCTCATATTCAGCCAGCCTTTTCTTCATTTCAACCTCTGATTTTTGCAGCTTTCTCACCTCATCTGAATATCTGTTTAACGCTCCTTCCATTTTTCCAGCCTTTTGTTGTTTGTGTTGATATACTTCATCAGTGTTTCATTTATTTTAACCAGGTCTGTGTAAAGTTGTCTTGTATTTTCCTGCAGGTTACTAGAAGTTATGTTTGGAGGTTGCACTGCTGTTTGCTGAACAGCTGCAGAACTTTCCCCAGTCAATGTTTCGTCCTCACTTTTTGCAGATGATTTTTTCCATGTACTCTGTATTTCTTTTTTTCCTGGCATTCATGCAGTACACTTACTAGCCAGTAACTGAAATTTGCCCAGAAACACAAAAGTCGAATGGCCTTCTCTGTTGAGTTTCTGTTTTCACACTTAGAGAGCTACAGTTAAGCTGCTACTCAATGGGCAGCCATCTTGGATGTATAATGCCTATAATCTCAAGAAATGGAATACCTGAAGTTGTCATACGTAATGGCTTACAAAACAAAATTAGAAAATTTTAAAGATTTGTGCAAGACTGGAAATTCATACATATAAAGTCCAGTACACATTATTCACAATTGAATAAACAAATGGAAAGAACTTCTTCTTCTTTCTGCTGTTCCTATTAGGGGTTGCCACAACGGATCATCTGTTTCCATTTCTTCCTGTCCTCTGCATCATGCTCTTTCACACCAACCGCCTGCATGTCCTCTCTCACCAGATCCATAAACCTCATCTTAGGCCTTCCTCTTTTCCTCTTACCTGGCAGCTCCATCCTTAGCATCCTTTTCCCAGTATACCCAGCATCCCTCCTCAGCACATGTCCAAACCAACACAATCTCGCCTCTCTTGCTTTGTCTCCAAACTGTCCAACCTGAGCTGACCCTCTAATATACTGATTCCTAATCCTGTCCAACCTAGTCACACCCAGTGCAAATCTTAACATTTTTAACTCTGCCACATCCAGCTCTGACTCCTGCCTTTTCGACAATGCTACCGTCTCCAACTCATATAACATAGCTGGTCTCACAACCCTCTTGTAGACCTTCCCTTTCATTCTTATTGGTACCAGAGAACAAACAGCGAAAAATCTCATGAGAAAGAGCAGTAGCAAAAGAAAGCTATGAGGATTGTCATCTCAAAGTTTTGGAAAACAAGAACCCGCAATGCAGGGACTCTACCTCTCATCAGATCAGTTGTTAATGGGCAGATGTTTGAAAAGCAAATTACCTAGTTGTTAATGGGCAGATGTTTGAAAAGCAAATGACCTAGTTGTTAATGGGCAGATGTTTGAAAAGCAAATGACCTACTTCAACTATATCACTGATGCCTGAAAAAAATCAGTGAAAACTAAAACAAATATTGAACAGAAACTATCAATGACAGAAATACTACTATGGCAGAAAATGAAGACTGACATATTTAAAAGCAGGAAAAAGAATAGGAACACAAACGTTCTAAGATGGTTCATAGCCATGCAACTAATTTAGGTAATCAAGCAACCAAAGTCCTATGTTATTTGTGGAGACAACGGAACGCTGTAGAAGACAAATCAAAGACAACTGCATATATGTCAATATTAAAATTTTACCATGGAAACTGTATACAGGGTCTCACCAAAGATCCTCCTTGAACCAAGACTCCCAAAAAATTGTAGCTTATTCTATGGCTTACCAAACAGGTGAATCTAAAACCAGCAGAGATGAGATGAACACATGAGCACCCTAAGCTCCCAATGTAGCAGATGAGTAAATAAAGAATAGTTGTGCAAAATCTTACTGCAACTATAGCTGTCCATCTCTTTTGTATGCTGCAGTATTCATAACATGAGGAAGTCCACTGCAGGCTGCCCCGAATGTCCAGCCAGTATACAAAAGTCTGAAGCTATTGTAAGGTATGTGCGACATCACACATAGGATCCCATACTACGTTGGTCATAAAGTAACGCTGGGTATATAGCAGATGTCAACATGTACCATCCTCACAACTGAATGCCCCAGGAAGAACACCAGCCTCAGATAAACTGAGAACACACACATTCTGGAAACAAGCAAGCATTACGGGAAGGTGGGAGGGATAGAACACTGCAACATATAGAAGAGAAGGGCATCTATGGTTATGGTAAGATTTTACACAACTATTCTATGTCCTTTTACTCATATTATGCAGTATTCATAACATGAGGGAGAATACCAAAGATCATGCAGAAGATAAAGTGGGAGGAGGGGCAGTAGCACTTACAAACCCCTGAAGAATAGCCCTGGCAAAACCAGCTCTAGATCTAGATAAACCATCCAACTTATAGTGCATAGTGAAGGTATGGAAAGAAGACCAAGTGGCTGCTTCTAACACAAAGGAAGTATCCAGACCCTTGAAAAAAGCACCCTAAGAAGACACAGCTCTAGTATAATGAGCCTCAACTGGACATGCAAGGGTTTTCCAATGAGCCACATAACAAAAGGAAATAGCCTTAGGGATCCAGGAGGAGACCGTCTGCTTGGAAACAGGTTTGTCCAGAGCCCTGGAATGGCAGGAAATGAAGAAATGGTTAGATTTCCTAAAGGACTTTGATTTATCCAAAAAAAAATTAAGTTGTCTATGCACATCCAAGGGTGTGCAAGATCCTCTCACTAGAAGATTGTGGACAGAGAAAGACAGCGGGCAGATTAATGGACTAATTAAGTGACAACTCACTCACCACCTTGGGCATGAAGGAGGGATTAGTGCATAGGGAAACCTTATCCTTGGAAAATACAGTGAAAGGAGAAGAGGCCATAAGGGCCTGACATTCTGAAACCCTTCTGGCCGAAGTGATAGCCAAAAGAAGTAATGTCTTCCAAGTGCAATTTGAAGGGAGGATGAAACTGCTGGTTCAAAGGGAGGCACTGTAAGTTTTTCTAAAACAAAGTTTAAATCCCAAGGAGGAGGTACTAGTTTCCATGGTGGTCTGATATGAAGGACACCCTTTCAAGAAAAGGTTGACTTTCAACCTTGAAGCCAAAGGAGAGGTCATAAGCAGATATGCAAAGATGGCTGAGCAATGAACTTTTACTAAAGAATATGATAAACCAGTCTTCAGAAGTTCATACAGATAAGACAAAACCACTGGAATATTCACAGACAATGGTTGTAGGTTTATGGAAAACCTTTCCCATTTGGAAATGTAGGAATTACTATTATTGGGTTTTCTGGCCTCCTGCAGAACTTGTAGCACATTATCAGAAAATATGTGTCTGAAAGGGATCAGAACCCTATCACCAACAGTGTCATCTGAAGGGTTGACATTTGTGGATGTATTAGAGATCTCTTGTCTTGTGTGAGTATATCCACCCTGTGAGGTAACTTGTGATGATTGCCCTTAGCTAAATCAGAAAAAGGGGGAACCAATATTGTCTTAGACAAAAGGGAGTCAACTAGCAAGATTTTCAGTTTGGTCCTGTTGAATTTTTAACAGAACTTTCTGAAGGAGGGGAAAGGGGGGGGGGGTTAATAGAGAAACATCCCCTTCCAAGAGAAAGGTAGGGTCTCTATCTTCCATGCCTGAAGATCTGGAACTCTGGCACAAAACTTTGGAAGTTGTCTGTTCATAGGGGAGGCAAACAGATGTACTTGAAGAATACCCCACAGGTGGATAATGTCCAGAAAGAGATCCCTGTGCAACATCCATTTGTTGGATTGAGTCATGGACCTGCTCAATGTGTCTGCCACAACATTCTGACTGGAAAGAATGTAAACTGCCTTAAGGATCAGCTGGAATTGAGTTACCAACTCCCAAGCCTTGAGAGCTAACCTGCACAGGAGATATGACTTGGTCCCTCTTGCTTGTTGACATACCAAAGAGCTGTGTTGTCTGTGAACCACTTTAAGGGACCTGGTTGAAAAAGAGGATGAAAGGTTTGCAGGGCAAAAATGAGAGCTCTCATCCCTTTTATATTTACGTGTGTTCCTTCATTTAAGAAGGAGACCACATGTCCTGAACCTTCCAAGAGGCAAAGGTTGCCCTCCATCCCATGTCCAAGGCATCCATAAACAACTCTTGAGATGGACAGGGGGGCTGTAGGGGAAAGTCCTGGATTCAAGGAAGCCTGCTGAATCTACGAATCATTCTTTTTTCAAGCAGGGAAGGAGAGGAATCACAAAATCTAGTGGATGAGCAGGATGCATCCAGACTGACCTGAGATACCACTGGAGTTTCCTCATGTGAAGTCTGGCTAGAGGTAACATGGGAATAGTGGATGCCATAAAGCCCAGCTGTCAGGGACTGGAGTGGAATGATAGCTTTTAGTAAACAGTTAGAGAAAAGACTTTCTGAGGAGGTAAGGAAGCCAACATCTTGTCTGACTGAATTCTGCATCCTAGGAAGACATGGTCCACTGAAGGAAGGAGAGAGGATTTTTGGAAATTTATAGTAAATTCTAGTCTTTCCAGAAGAGACAATGTGAAATTAAGGTTTTGTAGAAGTATGCCTGGAGAACGAGCCTGGAGGAGGTTGTCCAGGTAAGGGAAAATCTGAATACCCCTGAGTCTGCAAAAGGCAATGACAGAAGCTAAGCATTTTGTGAAGACCACTGGTGCCACAGACAAACCAAAGGGTAAAGCAGAAAATTGAATATGCGAGGAAACAAAAGCAAAGCGCAGAAATTTCCTGATAAGAGAATGAATGGGGATGTGAAGATAGGCATCCTTGATGTCCAGTGACACCATGAAGGCCTGTGGAAGAAAGAGAGGAAGCAGAGTGTTTAAGGAAAGCATGCAAAAGGAGGGTTCCTTTAAAAAAATGTTTAAACGAGACAGATCTAGAATGGGTCTCCAAGGGCTATCCTTTCTTGGGACTAGAAACATTCTTGAGTGCAATCACCTTCTTGTTTGGGAAGGTGGAACCTTTTCAATAGTACACTGAGAAAGCAAGGTGTGAATCACCTGAGGAAAGAACATCAACTGATATTTTGGAGGTTGTGCAATATCCCTGAAGGTAGCAGTCGTCTTCCATACCATGAAGTATGCTCTGAAGATTACTGAAAGGACCCAGGAGTCTTGGGTGATCTGTTTCTAAGCAGGAAGGGATGGAGAAAGACATAAGGATAGAGGGGTCTGACTGCAAAGAGGTTGGCAGTCACAGACTACCTGGCTTGCTTGGAAAGGACTGTTTCAAGCAGCAGGAGTAGTAGAAGATGACTTGGCAGAATAAAGCTTCCTGCACCTCTTTTATTCTTAGAAGGAGGAGGTCTGGATAATTTCCTTACAAAAGGAGTTTTAGAACTATAGGTCCTTTGAAATTTTGGGACTGGTGACATAAAAATATGTTTAAGGTCCTGGAGCTTCTTGCCCTTTTCTTGCACACTAAAAAGTTCTGCAGCTGCAGATCTAAACAAAGCCTTGGAATTTAGTGGAGCATCCATAACTTTAGCTATGATATCATCTATTAGTGGCTGGAGTCTCAGCCAAGAGTACCTCCGAAGGACAGAGCCAGATGCAGCAGCTCTGGCAGATGCTTTCACTGCATCATAGCTGCATTTAATAGAATGATGAGTCACTTGGGCAGGGGAACTTAAAATGGAAGCAAGCTGGAATTTGGTGTTATAGAGTCAAGCTCAGAAATGAGCTTATTAGCATGAGAAAGGAGGGCTAAGGAAAATTTGGCCATATGGGCCTGGTAGTTTATGGCTCCAAAGGCCAGGGTGGTGGAATTGCATACGTTTTTCCCCAACCTTTCCATAACTTTGCTTTCCTTATCTGAGGGGAGATGGGAGGTAGAAGGCAAAAGCTTAGATGACTTACTGCAGCCACTGAGACTGTAGCTGGATCTGCAGAACAGCACTTAACCAAAACTTATAATCCTCTGGCACTTTGTAGAACTGTCTGGCCTTTTAGGGGAAGGAGGTTGTGAATCTGTACACTCAGAAGCAGAGGAAAAAACATCCAAAAAAGTCTGGAAGCACTGGCAGTACTGCAGATGGGGTTGGGGAATCCATCTGTAAAAGATCATATCTTTTTTGTATGTCAGAAACCTGAGAGCAATCCCACTGGAAAAATTCTCACATCTTCACAATGGTCTCTCCAAAGGTAATATACTCCACTGGAGATTCAATTCCATTTGATTCCTCCTCTAGGTAAGCATATCCCAGTGGAGAAGACATGTAGGTAGAATATGCCAGAGACTTATCCCCAGAAGAATCATCATCATCAGAAAAATCCTCACTACTGATCCTTTTTTTAGGAGAAACTGGTAGAAAGGGAAGGAAAAGGAAGAGAGACCCTGTGGATTGCCTAAGGGCAATGGAGGCATTAAACAGTTCTTGTGAAAAGGCTTGCCAATCAGTGGATTTTTCCTGAGAAGAAGTAGAAGAAAGCTTAGTTTTCTGCTGCTTAAGTGTAGGATCCATACGGTGGAAGGACAAGGGACCCAATGTTGTCCTGCATTCAATAATATTGCTAAAGACCTCTTCATGAACCAGGATTTGAGTAATACCTTGAGGACCTTCAGAGACAATGAGCCTGGGTTCCTCCCCATGTCCAAAGTGGACATCTGCATATTCGCTGAGGATGTGCTAGCAGGATCTTTGTGGCCTCCACAGTGGTACCCACAGAAAAATCAAACAGGTCCCCAGGCCAACACTGGCCTTGGAAGAAATGCCTGGAATTTGAGGAGCAGCAGATACCTCAGGTCTAGATTTCTTGGCCTTCTTAAGAACAGGCTCCCATGAAGGGCCCAATATACTTTCCATGGCATAGCATGCTAAACACTTAAGGCACTGGTTCTCTAGATATAAACTAAGAGAAACAAGATGACTACACAGGGTCTTTGGGACAAAGGCCTTGCAAATAGCACAAGAAGGTATGGTCATGGTTAGGGCCTAGGCAAAAAAGACACAGATTGTGAGTACTGTTATGCGGAATTTGCCTTCCACACTGTCACTTGCCCCTCCTAGATGACATGTAACTTCAGCAAACCACAGTAACACAAAAAAAAATTAAGAAAAAAACCCAAGGAGGCACTTAACTGATTCGGAATCCGCAAGTTCACTGTTGAGCAAACGACCAGAAAAGGCGTTGAGACTGGTGGCAGAAAAGTTCTGGGGATGGTACATGCCGATGTATGCTAAATACCGGACGTCACTTTATGACCAACGCAGGATGGGATCCTATGTGCGAAGTTGCACGTACCTTACAGTAGCTTTAGACTTTTGTATATTGGCCAAACATTCTAGGCAGCCTGTGGCAGACTCCCTCATGTTATGAATACTACAATATATGAATAGATGGACATCTCTTGCTATACCTGTTCATAGCTCTGGACTCTTTGCAAAGTGGTGATATAATTAAATTGCTTTGCTGTTGGGGACCTGTGGTTCATGAAAGAGATTAGACAGAAATTAGCAATGGGTAAACTCAGAAAAGGGATCTCACTACTCTGGCAGCAGCCTGCAAAGGACTACAGTTCTTTTGAGGTTGACAAGGCAGAAGAATCTGGGTGACTCCTAGCTGCTAAAATGGCATCTCTAACACAAGTCTCCAGATGTCTTCAAATGTCTTTCCCAGAAATTTTATTAATCTCTTCCAAGTGAAGGGGCAGTGGCAAGAGGCCAATTCAGACTATTCTTACTCAGCCTGAAGGTACCTCCAGAGGGGAATTGAGGGAGGACTATGACCTTCCAAATGCTTGTGGAAGTGAGCACATATCAAATCAGTGCTAGGTGTCAGACTGTGGATCAGCACCACATCACTTGACGGCCAAAGGCTGTATGTTGTGGGGAAATACCTGTGCCATGGGTAACATACTTAAAGTCTAGTTCTTTAGTGTTGTAATGAAGCCCAGGTGTTTCAAGTGCCTAGGGTGTGAAGCAAGAGCACCAGTGTGGGACAACCACATGGACCCTCCTTGACCATGTCCTTCTGAGATATGCAGGCCTGCAGATTCAACCCACGAACAGCAGCACTAGTCCCAAGTACCCATAATCCACAGCTAGATGACTCAAGTGATCAATCCTTGGATCAGGCTAGTTAGCAAAGGATTACAGATAACTGTCCATAGGCTAGACAGTGCAGGCACCTTAAAAGACATTCCTCCATGGTGGGAATCAAAAATGCCCCTTCCCAATCCCCAAGATCAGCAAAGGCAGAAAACTTGTTTGAGGGTCATGCAAGCATTCTGCAGTCATGAGTAAGTTGAACACCTAAATGGTCATGGGGGAGGGCTTCTGAAAACAGATTTAACATGAGGTGGTTCAGACCTGGACCTGTCTTCCAACTGCCTGTCCTCATGTTTAGGCTCCAATATATACTTGGAGTGTGTAAGGAGGACCTGCCAACCAGTCATCATGTTAAAAATTCTGGACATTTTTACCTCTGGTTGGGGAAGCAGCTTCTCCCACTTTCAGCACTGTGTAGTCAGGTTGAACCTCTGGCAAAAGTGACAGCGTTCAGTGCTGTGCTCTTTCCTGAGACAGTACAGGCACTGATGCAAACCTTGACTGGTACATTTACTATAGTACTTAGGTAAACAAACACAGTGCTTTACAGGCAAAATCAATAATCAGTATAAATCTGTGTGCCACAAAAGAGCAGGTGGGCTCTGAAGAAGAGCACACTTACAAATCTGGCACATTACACCATGGAGTATAAAACTGATTGCACACTGGCCACCAAATTCAAGATAGTTCTGCAAAAAGAAATGCCAGATTCTGATTGGTAAAGTATTAACCACCAAAGACTGATCAATCAGGGTCCTTTCATTATGTATGTCCAATACTCCCACTTCTGGAGTACGACCTAGTGTCCTATTCACTAAATTTATTTTGAGTTTCAGGGTTTCATCTTGTGCTAAATGTGCTCTGAACAATACTACCTTGGTTGTATCAAAGTTCATAATTAGGCCAGAATGCAGTAGTGCACCACATTTACTGCTCACAAGTTTTTCATTAAATAAGAACTCTAAAAATAGAGACATACAGGAATAGCATTCACACATCATAGCACCCAGACCGGTATTAATGAACTATGTCTGATGTAGAAATTCTATAAACAAGTCCCTGCAAGTTACGCATCTCAACCACATAGCTGTTATTAGTCTCCAATGCTATATGAAGTAAGTCATGTCATCAGTGGAAATAGCAAATCAGCTTTTTAAGCCACAAGGCCTAATTTGTTACTGCTTTGTACATAACATACTGAGAGCAGGACAGGTGGACAGGAAATGACATACCTTTGTAGTAAGAGTCAACTAATTTAAACCTGATATGTTTCATCAACAAGTAGATGGAAACATATATCCCAGCTATGATGCTTCACAGGTCAACGAACTGTCAGTATAGTGTGATAAACAAGCCTGGAATTGAACAAACACAGCCCGTTATGAAATAAGTTCCTAGAAAGAGAGCTGAAGTATTTGCCTGCTGATAACACAAATCATTAATGCCCTGAATGAGTTAACAGTATTTGTCGTAACAGTATTTTTTAGAAGCTGACAACCACCTGACTTCAGAAGTGGGAAATCTAGTAGTGCAATTTAAAATCAAAAGAAATGAGTGAGAATAGAAAATAAATAAAAGCAATTCTTCTCTGGTGAAGCATGCATACTACAGGAATAGAAATGGTGCAGCACTCTCCTAGCCAGGTCAGTCTTCAGCTGTTCCTCCCATGATCTAGTGTTTGGCACCACAAAATACATTTAGGCATTTAATTCTACAAACAACCCTTTATCTACTCCATTGCTTATTTCCAGGAATAAGATCTAAACCTCCTATAAAAGGCCTTTTGTCTGATTCTACTCTATCTCGGTACAATCATTTTACTTTAACTGCTGTACATTTATCAGCTTTAAATGCTGCCAAGTCAGGATCAAAACCTTGCATTCTGTTCTGGTCATTATTCAGTCTGTACATAAGACAGCAAATCTCCACTAGCCTCCTCCCCCACACCATGTCTGGAAATGGGCCAACTTGCTCAGTGTGTTTTTCCTGGAAGGTGACTTAAGCAAAACAATTCACAGATTTTCTAGAACTAAGCAATTTGATAAAACTACTTTATGTTTTGTAATATAACTAATGAAACTCTGTTAATGAAAATCAAGAAAAATAAAACTATTATGCTACAAAATAAGTATGTAGCATCAACAAGTAACAGCACAGCATATTTCATCATTCCCAAAATGATCACAACATTGGTATTTTAGCTTTGAAAATTATTGCTCTCCTGAGCACAGGAAGAAGAAGCATAATTCTAAAACGTAGCCAGATTATTATATTTCATTCAGACATTTTTTTCACAACTAGGCTTTGAAGTAAACATGAAAGACTTGCAGAACAGCTTAGCTGTTTTTTAGCACTGTTCGGAGAGGTACTTAATCTCAAATGAAATGCATTTTACATGAAAGACATTTAAATAACAATCACTTCACTATTCTTCGTAAATATGCTACTATTTTGCAATGAACCTATAAAAATGCTTCCAATAGCAAAAAGAAAGCAACTGGCAAAAGACCACCATGACTCGCACAAACTGATGAAGTGTTTACACATCACCTCTAGAAAATGGACAGCCTTAAACATAACCCAATCTAACTACATGTCTAACAATCATACCACCATCAAAGACTATAAGTAATTACACAACCAATTTATGAATATCCCCAAAAGATGTCAAACAAGGACAGTCTTTGTTTTTTTTTTTTTTTTTTTTTTTTTAAATTAGGTTTTGTTTATTTCTTCTCTTGATGCACGAAGGTACAGTTCAATTAATTGCAAGAGTGGCTTGCATTAAATATTAATTATGGGATACAGGCAATCATTTCCAAAGGTCAATGCAACTGCTTTCAACAATATGTAGCACACAGAAAAAAATGGTAAGAACATAAACACATACAAGCAGTATCAAACAAAAAGGCAAACTGTACACTTGAAAAAAATCACTAGCATTTAGAAATCCTGAAATATCAATAATCAAAGTGTGTCACATCACTGCACTTATGCATATACAACCCAAAATAGCAAGTAAGCAATTTACAAGTGGATTATTAACTGTTGGACTCCCACAGGACTCTAAATAATCTAATACCACACTAGCAACCGACACTTGGCAAACAAACGTAAATTTGGTGGCCACCATATAAAAAAAAAAAAATGAAAACGTACAGAAAACTTGCAGCTTTAGCTACAAGACACAACCAATTATACAGCCTACAAACTTAAAACAAACTTGTGCATACTCCTACATTTACAAAAATGACTGATTTTAAAATTAGTTTTATGCTTGTTCTTTCCAGCATAAAGATATCATACCACAAACAGAATTATACCAGTAGGAAGTTTTCTGTTTACATCTCAATGATATACTCACATGTTAAAAATAATCTTTCTGAAAAAAGTGAAACCAAATGTGACACTAAAGCAAGTCATACATCAGCACATGGGTAAGTGAATGGATAGTTGTAATGTGTGAAACAGCAAAACTATATGGCACCTTAAAGGCAACACACTGTAGGGAAAAAATAATTAATTACACCACTCTGGTGGTGCTGCGGTAGCTTTGTCGCCTCACAGTAAGACGTCCTGTTCGATTCTCAGCTAGAGTGTCTTCTGTGTGGAGACATGCGTGAATGGGAGTACCTTTGTTGAAGGTTGTGCGTCACGGCTGGCAACTCGGCATGTAAAAATCTACTGCCAATTATTAGCGGACCGGAGTTCTGCTGTGGCGACCCCTAACAGGGAAAAGCCAAAAGACACAAACAAACTCTATGGGAGCCTGAACAGGCAAAAAGTCATGCTGACTGGGGGTGGGGGTCAGGATATACTTGATTTTTTCAGGGTTTTCCTTTCTTTTTGGAGCCTCCCTGCCATTGCTTTTTGAAATTCTGTTTGATGGCTCTTTGATGCTTAAATTGCTTAGAAGAAAGGGAAACTTTTATTTGCCTTAAAAAAGTAGGGCTGAAAATTGTAAGTTGCTTTTTGAATCAACTTCCCCTTTCATTAACTTTCACGAGCACCACAACTGCAGAAGAGTCAAACAGAACATCCTTGTCTAAGGAAAAATTAAAAATTTCAGTTTTTGTATCTTTGAGAAGGTTTTGAGTATGAACCCAAGCTTGTATCCTTATTACCATCTGAGAAGCAGCAGCATTATAAACACACGTTTAAAGCATCTTTAATAACATTTTGAAAAAAATGTTTTCAATTTCACTGAATCAATTAAAGAGGCTACTGAAACTAGGGACTGGTATGCTATTTTTGAAAATAAAGATAAAAGTGAGGACTGGAATGTTTTTTACAGTTTTGTTAATAATTTGATAGACTATCATATCCCAGTTGGAGTGAATATACCCTGTAAGGGTGACAGACATCCCTGGTGGAATTTGAAGTTATTTAAACTAGGAAGGAAAAAGGTAAGTTTTGTGAAGAAAATATAAATAAAATCCCCCTTTTCTTTCAAATAGGAAGAATTACAATAAATTCAGAAAAAAATGTACTTCATGACAGTTAAAGAGTAAGATCTAATTATGACATATATTTAACAGTCACTCTGAAGGATAATAACGAAGGTTTACTTAAACACATAAAACAACATAGTGTAGATTAACTTTCCAGTATACTGTAGAAAGATGGGTGTCAAACAATCATTAGCCCAAATATATTAGTGAACTTGTTTGCATATGATTTGTTTAGCAAATACTTCCAGGGAATCTTGGGAAATGATTATGTATATTAGTTGCAGGTACTTGTCCCAATATGAATGAGGAAATGATAACATAAGCCTTATCTAAAATAAATCAAAATTTAGCAGAGGGACCTGATGGTCATAATGGAGATTTCTTAAAAAGAATATCTCAGAAGTTGAAGTTGATTCCACATTAACTTAATTGTTTCAAAAATCATTCAAAAAAGTACTTGTGGAATGAAGCTATAATAGTTTACATTTTGAAAAGTAAAACAGGATATATGGCAGAGAATTATCGACCTATTAGTTTGACTTCCATATTGGATAAGTGCTTTGCGAGGACACTGTGGCTCTCCTTTAAGTAAATATGGATTCCTTTCAGGGAGGTCATGTGTCAATAATTTGATAAGTTTTTATGAGCAGATTGTTAGCTCACTGGAAAACTCAACAGCGACTAATGTTATGTTTATGGATCTGGCTAAGGCTTTTGACTCCACCCCCCCATGAAACAGTTATAAGGACTTTAATGAGAACTAATAACTCTAGCTATGTAACTAAACGGGTATCCAAATGGATTCTGGGTAGAACCTACAGAGTGAGTATTAAAAATTCCTATTCCAAGTACAGACTGATGGCCAAGGGACTGCCTCAGAGTTCAGTCTTGGGGACATTGCTATTTGTTTTAGTGATGTCAGAATGTCCAAAATCTAACTCTGTATGGTTAAGCAAATTTACCGACAATACTAACATAGAGCAGGCAATAACTAATACTAGTGATTGGTATCTGTTGCAAACTTGCTTGGATAACATACATGAATGGATAACAACCAAAGGTATGAAAATTAACAGAAAATGTACTTTGGGGCATAATAATAATTAATATCCGTATGCCCTGGAAAACCAAATTTGTGTTTCTTCTGAAGTAATGAGAGATCTAGGTATCATCATAGATACAACTCTTAACTTTTAAACTAATGTGACAAACATTAGTAGGAAATGTTTTGGTCTTATGAGGAATGCCCTTCGATATTTCTCAAGCAAAGACAGTCAGATGTTACAAAATGTCTATCTGACAAGTGTTAACACCTATTACTGAGTATGGGGGGGGGCTTTATGTGCATTAAATGTTTTAGAACTGAAGAAGTTGGAACAGATTCAGCAAATCTTTACCAGACAGACAGATGGCTGTCAACTTATCCTATAAAGAAAGATTGGTATATATGGCATACCAGTTTCTAAGAGGTGACATTTATTATGATATATAGACACCTTAAGGAAAAAGTATTGGCTGCCACATTAGATATTGATTTTATCAATCATGGTACTGGTACAGGAAATAAAAATTTAGATGTAAAAATTCTTATTTCCAATTTGAAGTTAGAGATCTTTTTTTTTTTATATTAGGACATGAAGGACAAAGAATTCATTATTTTCACATATAAGATTGGCAAATGACTTATCAATATTTAAAATGGCATTAAATAACTGGTTTATTAAAATTCTAGATTTTCCAGTGATGTCGGTTAAGCAAACTTTAAATTGGCCAATGCGGGCCATACGTTTGTTTATTCATTGAACCGTAATGTGACAGGCAGATGTAAAGGACATTCAAAGATTTTTTTTTTTACCTCAGACAAAGGCAAGTGAATCATTAATTTGTGTATGTTTTTAAAAGATAAAAGTACAACTGTAATATATCAGCTTAGGTTTTAAATCCGGAAAGTTAACTTACGGAAGACAGTCTATTCTTCTATCTCATCAAAGGCTTTCCCATACTTGGCAGAGGGAATGGGTTTATCAGCAACAATCTGTTTAGTAGAAGCAGTTGTGGGTATGGGATTCATTGCTGGATCTGCTTTAGCTTAAAACATTCTCAAAAACAGACAAAACAATAGGAACAGCTGCAGACTTAGACATATCCAAATGTTACAAATCACAATACATTTTCTGTGCAATACAGATTTCATTCTGCTCCCACTGAAAAACGCTTCTCATCTTATAGCCTCAGGAAAAGACAACTCTAAGAAGAAAACCTAAAAACAATACTTTTCTAAAAATCAAAATGTTTAGATTGAGAAGAATCTGCTAAAGTACAATCATCAACCTGTAATACCGGTCCTTGTGACTGAAAATCAAAGTCCGAAGGAGAGGGAACCCTTTCTTTGCTTGCCTGAAGGAGGCCAGGAAAAAGCAGGAATGGGTTCCTTAGCAAATCCTTGCAAATCTTCCCTGTCCATAGAAACAGAAACAAAAGGGAAGATTGTCTCACTATGTTCGCTCTTCTAGGTAGACCCCCCCCAAGAAGTTCTGACTCCTAGTAGAATATTCATCCCAAATTTGGATTCTGTATCCCAGCTGAGTGAAGGACCTTCACCTGCTCCTTCCCGAGAGACCAACAAAAGTGGTTCTCCTTTGCTCAACAAGGACATACCTAAAGCGACAGACAACATGACTATCCAGAGGCCCTTAGTGGCTATATGTGCAAAATCAGAAAGACTGGGGGGAAATGAGCTGTCTGAGGAGCCAACAGTGGCCACAGCATTGTCACCCACCAGTGGACGAGGCACAATAGAAGCCAGACTGACTCCCAAAGACTCACTGACAACTTTCTTTCTTATGCAGACAAGGAAAGGTAAAACCACAGAGACCAGTAACTGTTCCATAGGTTAGCTGAGAATGAAACCAGAAAGACATACAACATAGTCTTAATGGGTCAGTAAAAGGTAAGGCAGCATAGTAGTACTGAGGTACATAAACCACTGACAGTCCCCCCACAAGCACAAAATCCTGTCCCAAATACACAGATCTACACATGTACATAATTTTTTTTCAAATGTAGAACTGTTTACACAAAATGATTACAAAAACATTCACACAAAACTTCCCTTAGAAATATAAGCAAGCCTTAAAATACATTCAGTTTTCTATCGAACACAACATTTTCATCAGAAGAACATTAGTTTTCCTCAGGAAAAATAAATTTTAATGGAAGGTTTTCCCCAGTGGAGAACTATTGTTGGATCTCTAACCGACAGACAGCTTCATGGCATCACAGAATGGGTGTAATTCGGAGGAGGAATTTTTTTTTTTTTTACTGGAGCTCCCTTGGGCTCCTGACAGAGTACGTGGAAGGCACCCTTAAGCTCTGAAAATTGGACGGTCACTGGGCAGGACCCAAATAGCTTAGATTCCTACAACAGCAATCTAAATGTTGAGCATCATATTTTCCCCCAGACAGGTAAACCTGACAGAAAGCTACATTTCTGAAGTAATTTTATAATGACAATCACTAAAAAGTACAGTTGTATAAGTAAACTTACCATAACAGTAGATATTTAAATGATCAGTCCTGTAGTAGCCTAAACTAAGTGAGTTATATCCTGCAAAGATATAACAGCAAGCCAGCTTGCAAAGTTTCAGGGCTCAAAGCCCTTCAGCGTTTTCATGCCAAACAGAGAGAAGGAGGCTTAGCCCTGATAGGACAATGCTAGGAATAACAAAAAATAAAAGGCCACACCCTGGCATAAACAACACACCAAGAAACAAGGAGGACTGAGTGAGGGAGCAGCTACTGCAGTAGCATTTATTCCAACATCTACTGTTATGGTAATTTAACTTACACAACTGTACTATGTTCTTCATATTGATCACTGCTGCAATAGCCCAATTTATATGGGTAGATTACCATAACTTATACATTTTGGGAGGTGAAAGGAAAAGAGTCTAGGAGCCCCTGAAGAATAGTTCTACTAAAGCCTGATCTACACCTAGAGAAGGAATCAAGTAAAAGTGCTTTGTAAAAGTATGCACAGAGGACCAAGCTTTCTAGAATACTTCTAAAATCTATCCCTTTCCAGAAACCAGTTGATGAAGCCAAAGCCCTAGTAGAGTGAGTCTTGACCCCTGCCTGGAATAATTTTGTTGTGTTGAGTATAACAAAAGGTAATAGCCTTAAACAACCATTTGCAAGTAGTCTCTTTTGATAAAGACTATCCCTTATTCTTATCTTCACAAGAAATTAACAATTGATCCAAAGATCTGAAAGATTTAGTTTTGTCAAGATACTACCCGAGTTATCTGTGGACATCCAAGGTACTATATATAGTATCCTTTCTCCATCAATTTGAGGTTCTGGAAAAAAAACGAGCTGGATAGTTTGGCTTAAAGTAAACCTGAATACCACTTTAGGCACAGACAACACTTAGCCATAAACAAAAAAGAGGTCGTGTCTGTTACATTTGGTCGACTTTTTGAGACAGTCTCCAAAGCCATGGATGAGCGGAAGACAGTGCACACTGCTTACCTTGACCTGGCCAAAGCCTTCGACACTATTCCCCACTCAGGCATAATAGATAAACTCTCTCAATTAGGCATCAATCCATATGTTACCAGATGGGTGGCTAACTGTCTCACTGATAGAACCCACGTAGTCAAAATAGGGGAAGCCACCTCAAGCAGTAGACCCGTATTGAGTAGCATACCCCAGGGTTCAGTCTTGGGGCCTCTGTTATTTGGGATATATGTTTCTGAGGTGTAGCCGATAACCAGTTGGCTATGGCTGACCAAGTTTGCAGATGACTGCAAGCTGGGCGCTGTCATCAATTTCTCTAGTGACATGGACATCTTCCAAGAAGGTCTCATCCAAACAAATGACTGGTGCCAGAAACATGGCCTCAAGCTGAATACAAAAAAAATGCATCATTATCCCCTTTGGGGAGAGTGATGTCCCCACAAACTATCACATTACAACAATGTCCTAAGCATGCAATCAGTTGTGAGGGATTTGGGCACCCAGATTGATAGCAACCTGACTTTTGACCACCATTTTGCTTCCATTGTATGGAATGTTTTCTAGATGGCCCACCTCATAAGTAAGGGTATCTCATCCAGGGACAAGGAGGTCATAACATCCCTGTATTCTTCCCTTATAAGGCCCATTATTGAGTACAATGCCCCATTCAGCATGTGCCTCGCAAAGCAGATGCAGCAGCTGGGGAAACCACAGAGGTTCCTCACCAGAAGAATCCAGGGCCTCAAAAATCTGCCATACACAGAGAGGTTAAAAGCCCTGTCTCTCTACTCAGTTTCATACAGACTCCTCACAGGTGACCTCTGTCTGGCATACAAGGCGATCTCAGACCCCTTCCTTGATTGGACTGCTGCATATCAGCAAGTCAAGCTCCACTCGAGTAACCTGCACGTGCGACCTTAATCTTGTCTGTGACATCAATAGGACTTGTTAGCAGGACAGATATGTGTCCCAGAGACTCCCCCATCTGTGGAATAGACTCCCTCTCCACGTCATGCAGAATGGATAACTGGATGGGAAATAGAAAATATATCCTTTGAATTCCACCTGTGTCCCTGCTGGACAGGAGCATTGGGTGCTGATTTGTCTAAACATGGGCTAAACTCTTTGCTAGGCTTATAAGAGCCTCTGGGCCAATAGCCTAGTAACTTCCTATGATCCTATGATCCTATAAAAGACTCATTCTCAAAGAAACCCTGTCCCTGTGGAAAATGAGATACAGTTGACTCACTATAAGAGTTTGCAACTTGGATATCCTCCTTTCAGAGGTCAGAGCAATTAATAAAACTGTTTCCCATGTTAAGAATCTCAAGTCAGCCAGTTTAGCTGGTTCAAACAATGCAACTGTTAGCTTCTCTAACACAAAATTAAGATCCCAAGGGGGAAAGGCACCAATTTTCTTGTAGGCCTCTTATTGCAAAACCTCTCTCAAAAACATTTTGCCATACAAATGCATTAAAAGAGGATGGATCCATGGGCAGACATGCTGAAATGCCTGAAAAATTATTCTTGATGAAGGAGTAAGAAATGGCATAGGTTAACAGCTCACACAAATATTGTAAAACCAGAGAACAACTAGCCCTTAATGGGTGATGGTTATGTTGCTGGCACCAACTGCAGAATTCTTTCCATTTGCTAATATATAATTTTCTAATAGCAGGGTTCCTTGAATCCATTAGTACCTGCTACACGTCATCAGTAAACGGACAGCTAAAGTGAATTAAGACCCTTTTATCCAGGCAGCGAAGTGAAGCTAATTGGGGTGAGGGTTGGGGTCAGGGAGTATTACATACCCCAGATTTTGTGTGTATATATCCAGTCAGTGAGGAAGCTTATAGAAATTGCCCCTGGCCATTTCCAAAAGAAGGGAGAAACACTGTTGCCTTGGCCAAAAGGAAGTCGTCACAATGACCTTGGGGTATTCTTTCTGAATCTTCAGTAGTACCCTGGACATCAGTGGAAAGTGTGGAAAAGCATACAAGAACATTCTGCCCAAGGCAAAGAAAAGGCATCTGTCTTCCAGGCCTTCTTGCATGGACTTCTGGAGCAGAAACTTACCAGCTGAAAACCTTAAGAAAAGACTGAAGTCTGGATAAACACGGATGTGATGGATAAGCATATTTTAAATCTAGTGTTAACAGACAACTTGAATGAGAAAGTTTTAGTAACAGGATGTTATTTAACTAATTTTTAACATTATCTTGGGAAGTTCTTGCACTATCATAAAAAGGTCTGGGAAAGAAAGAAACTGATCTCCAAACATTTCTTTCTTTGGCACTAAAAACATCCTTGAATAAAACCCTTTTACAACCTAGGAAGGGGGAACTGATCCTATCACTCCATGTGACAGCAAGTGATGAGGGACAGGTGGAAATAAGAGTCCAGTCTGGTAGATGAGGTATCACCCCCTGAAACTAAGGAATTTCTTCCCACTACCGTATGTAATCTTGATAAATGATCTTCAGAATCCATTTGTCTTGCCAAAGAGAAAAGTGGAGAGGAATTGAAAACTGACTGCCAGGGTGTGTGGGTCAGGGGGCTGAGACAAGGTCCATCAAATAGACATTCTGACTTGTTGGACTGTCCTTGGTTTTGGGGGAGTCCTGAATTCTTTTTGAAAATCCTTGTCATTTCTTCTTAAAAGTTTGTTTACCTGCATTTTGCTGAGACTGTTTTTTTTTTTTGTTTTGTTTTTTTTTGCCAAAACTGAATGAGGGGTTACAGAATCCCTTAGCAAATTTGAAAAATGAGAGCTGAAAAATCTTCAACAATATTCCCTAGATCAACTTACCTCTCTCATCTCACCTCTGCAGCAGAGGGACCAAAAATGAAATCTCTATACAAATCAGAATTTAAAACCCCATTTTTAACATCATCTGGGCGGTTCTGAGAATGCAACCAGGCAAACCTCCTCAAAACAGTACCAGTGGTCATCAACATGGAAGAAGACTCAACTAAAGTAAACAAACACTGTAAACAATGAGATACGACTTGTACAATAGAAGTAAGTAAATTACTTAAAGCAGATTTTTCCTGACAAAACATTCCTCATACTTTCACAATTAGTCAGAACAAACTTTAAGATATGAGCTAGACAATTAAAATTCTGAAAATTAAAGTTGCAGAAGCATACATTTTTTCCCATACTTACAATAATTTTCCCATCCTTATAGGAAATAATAAGATTGGAATTAACTAAATGTTAGCAGCAGTAGGATTAAATATAGGTCTAGCTGCTGGGTTAGGTTTGGGAAGAGTGTATAAGAACTTAAAAGACTGAGGAACTTTATACATATTACCTGCCTTTTTATGGGTAGCTGGTTGATTTCAGGAACAATACAGGCAGTAACACAAACATCCTCCACAGCTGACAGAACTGGAAGAAAATATGAAGGTTCTGTGAATTCCTTCTTTAACAGTTCATTATATTTTCTGAGGGAGTGAGAAACCTCAGTTTTGCCCCGCCAAAAACACTGGGACATTCTGCAGATAGTGTAAAAGAAAGGGAACCCCCCCCCCCCACACACACACACACACGGAGAATCAGAGAGTGAGCTCATCTCTGAGCCTGAATTAGAATTCTGAGGAGTAAACACTGCATGTCTGTTGATCTTCCTTTCCAGATTCAAAATCTTGAATATCTTTAGGAAAAGAGGTATCCCTTTTTCTTTAACCATAAACTATTTTTAAGAAGGATCAATAGCTTGAATTAAACTCTGAAACAAAACAAGTAAATTATTCCTGTTCAAGGAAATTTGAGGAGTAATAGAAATATATGTTTATGTTTCTGTATTTTTTGATATGGAAAATGGGGCCAAAACTGTTAATAATGGTAGTAGCTTCCCCAGGGGTGGGCACAACATTCTGACAAACAAGGATGCCTTCCCCCGTTCCCTTTCCCAGGAAGGCCAGGAGTGGGACCCCAGCAGCAGCAGAGGGTGTTACTAATCCCGGTCCATATTGACTGTAGGTGCTGCAACAGAGGGATCCAGGTAAAAGTTGTGTGGTTTGAGATACGACTAATGGCCACAGCATAGTCATCCACCTGCAGCTAAGTCAAACTGCTAGCCTGCTGTGATGGCAAAGCAATTTGATTACGATTTTCTTTTTGTGGCTAGAAGAAAGATTTAGCAGGGGACCAGAAGTTTGTCAAAAATAGTTCTTTTTCCTTGGAAAGACAAGCAGCAAAAGCCAGTAAAACCTGAAGTCTTTAAAAGTCACTTTTTCACATAAAAACACAGTGAAAACACTTTAAAGAACTTTGTCAGACCCAAAAGTAAACACAATTTCTCCACAGGGAAAAATGTATTTAAAAAATATACAACTTTTAAACTGGCAGGAAAAAAAAGAGAGCTCTCATTTACAGTCTCATGACGGTTCATTAAAACACAAACTCTTAGCTTTGAAATAACTTTCCTGAACAGGAAAGTGTTATTAAACAATAAATATTTTAAAATGGAAGTTTTTTTTTCCCAAAGGGAACTTACCTGCCCAGCAAAGAACAGAAAAAGCCATCCAATCCTCAAAAGCCTCAGAGGAGCATACTCTTTGGCAGCAGGAAAGTTCTGAAGGTTCTGCTGTCTTAAAATAGAGCCCTCTCCAGTCACATACAAATAAAGGTTCACACTAACAGCTACAGGACAGGGTTAAAAAAATCGGCTTCCTAAAGTCTGACTCATTAGCTTTCAGTGTTTGTTTATCCAGTAGAACTGAGATTTAACTAAACTACTACTATGACACATCCACATGCACCATAACATCAGAAAGGGGTAGTAATAACTCTAGGTGCGATCTATGCTTCTTGTTTCCATGACAGACATTGCCACCAGCTACCATCACCAGCCAGAACCAGTCTGTCATACTAAATTTACCAGTTATTGTACCTTTTTTTTTAAATAAACTAACTGAACAATTTATGGTAGTTTACAGCTGAGTGGTCTAGCTTTCCTTCTCAGACACAAATACCAACTGTTAATCACACTGAAGAGTACCCTTATCAATTACAAATAATTGCCAGCCACAAGCTTCTAAAATTAAACAAATAAAATTCTTTAATAAAAAAAATAATTAATACAGGCCAAACAATTAAATACCCCTATAGACAGGTTACTGCACAGTGAAACAAAAAGTTTCAAACATTAGAAAAACTCAACTACATTACAGCTGTCTATCCTTATGACTAACCTCTTAGGAAAAAATGAAAAATAAACTCACTAATGTACAATAACAGTCCTTATACAGTGACATTCAAATAACTGACCAACATGACTGCCAGTTCCAGAGTTCTCAAGAGAGCATCATTCCACCTGACACCTTGAGGGATGTCCCAGGATGAAGCTGCTATGGTAAATTAATTATTACAGCAACACCCAAACAGGTTACCTGTTCAGAGAGTCCATGGCACTTTAACTTGTCAATACATAGGGTCGGTGGTGCTACAAGTAGTACATTTGTCTTTGGTGCTAGAAGGTTCTATTCTCACTCCAGATGACTGGACTGCTAACACTGCAGTACAGCATTTGGGGGTACTGCACTTCTGAGTGCGTGTAATTCTTCAGATGTGACTTTTAATCAACAACCCCTCTGCTTGATTTGGTTGTTGCTCAGGTGGATGTAAAAGACCTCACGGCACCTTTCTAACAGGGTAGTGATCCTTTATTTATATACAAAAATAACTCTTATTAACAAAATGCTTACATATTTACAAACATGTACTTATGTACAAATATATAAATATAAAAATCTGTTTACACATATTCATAATTTCCTTCATAATCATGCTAAATTTTCATCCCTATTAGACCCCACTCCTTTTTTCATAAACACCATCTGATTTTACTTAATATTGTTGCTAAAATCCATTTACCATTAAACATAATTTCATTTATTCTTTCATTCCATATACCCCATATAACATAAAATAATGTTTTATCTATTCTTTTAAAAAATTCTTTCTTTTCTTATCCATATGATATGATATCCATATTTATTTTATCCACTTCTATTATATCTTAAAAAAATCTTCTTTACAGTTTTCCCCATAATTTTTTCACTCTTTTACATTTCAAAAACAGATGCTCCGTAGTTTCTTCTTCCTGACAATGTAAACATATTCTATAACTTTTTTTATATAGCATTTTTCCTTTTACTGGCAATTTATCTATTACCAGCCTCCACAAAAAATCTTGACATTCTACATTCTGATTACACCATTTGTTTCTTCCTTATACAACTTCAAGTTTTCAATTGTTAGATTTTCCCATGATTTTACATAGTAATGTTTTATCATGACATTCTTATACCATACTTTTTATCTTTTTCTATATCATTAATTTTTATTTTTTCTAAAAATATTTTTTCTTGGTAACATTTTATTTCTTTCATTATACACTGCTTTCTTCTTTATAATACCCCCAAAATTTTGTGTAATTATATTTATACAGTTTTACTACTAAACTCTCATCTTTTTCATTTATCCCCTTTTAACACTTTGTACAAATTTAATGAAGCAGCATATAGCACAAAAATAAACAGAAAAGGCATATAGTACTGAAAAAATCAGATTTAACATAAAGTAAAGCAAAAAAAGTTTGCACAGCAAGGGAAATTAACAAATCAACTGAAACAGCTCACAGAAGAGTTTAAGGGTGTACAATGGCTTGTGAGATGGATAAGTCGAAACAAGTGAAACAATCAAATGAAAAGTCTCTGTTTGGCAAACATAAGAACTGAGGGAAACATGGTGCATAGAAAATTGGGCAGCATTACCTATCTGCAGTACTTGATTTACTAGCTGGGTGCATTTTCCCAAACACAAACGAAAGGTGAACTGGTGGTTCTGCAAAATGCCTGTAGGGATATCTGTGTGTGTGTGTGTGTGTGTGTGTGTGTGTGTGTGTGTGTGTGTGTGTGTGTGTGTGTGTGTGTGTGTGTGTGTGTGCGTGCGTGCATGCATTCATGCATGCTAGTGTCTGTCCTGCAAGATAACAAGACAACTCAAATGCCATGGAACAACTAGTCACCATCCCCACAAGAGGAGAAAACATACTTGATCTCATCATCACGAACATGGGAGCACAATGTTCAACACCGGAAGTATACCCCTCACTGGTGAGATCAGATCACAAACTAATCTCGCTGGAGGTCCTCATCCCACCCCCACCTGAAATAAAAAAGACCACAGTAAAGAACTTCTCGAAAGCCGACTTCACACTTCTAAAGACTAGTGTGGTCTCCTTTAAGGCCCCCGAGCCGGCGGAAAACAGTACTCAAGCCGCTGAATCACTTACAAATGCCTTCTACCAGCACCTGCAGGACTGCATGGATAAGGCAATCCCAAGCAAAACAAAGACTCTTTGTACCAAAGGCAAGCGTCCAGTCTGGTGGACCCCAGCCATAAACAAACTCTACAACAAAAGGAGGAAGCTACTACAAGATAGAGCAAAATCCTTAAAAGGTAAGACACCCTTGATCACTATAAGTAAAAACTAAGAGCTCTCATAAAATCATCCAAAGCAAATTTTGAGAGAAAAATAGCTAAAGACTCAAAAGACAATCATAAGGCCTTCTTTAGCTATGTTAGAAACCTGGGAGGAAACTCCCAGATATGCTCAGAACTAGTTCAAAATGATGTGAAGATTACTGATCCTACAGACATTGCCAACATACTGGCTGACAGGTTCAGTGCAAACTTCTCCCCTCCCCAAAAGGAGAGATATCTATACCAAGCGATTGCAGCCCCCAAACATCTCCAACGCCCAAGTGAGAACTGCTCTCTCCAAAGCAAAAACACAGCATCCATGGGACCTGATGGTGTCCCGGCTGTGTGCTCCACGAACTCAACGAGGAATTAAACCCACAGCTAGGACAGCTGTTTAATCATAGTCTTACCTCTGGATACGTACCCAGGGAGTGGCGCACTGCAACTGTGGTCCCACTTCACAAAGGCGTTGCCTCCACCGACCCTGGAAATTACCGGCCCATTAGCTTGACAAGCCTTATCTGCAAAGCCATGGAGAGGATCATAATGGACCTCATAAATAAAGACATAGGGAATTTGCAGACTTTGGATCCATCCCAGTTTGGCTTTGTCAAAGGCAGATCATGCCTTCTAAACTTGGTTGACTTTTTGAAACAGTCACCAAAGCCATTGATGAGGAAAGGCAGTCCATACAGCCTACCTCGATCTGGCGAAGGCCTTGATACAATACCCCACTCGGGTATCATTGAAAAACTCATCAGCTTAAATGTTAACCCATACATCACAAGATGGGTTGCAAACTGGCTGAGTGACAGAACCCACAGGGTCAGAGTTGCTGGCGCCATGTCAGACTCAAAGCCTGTCACAAGTGGTGTACCACAGGGCTCAGTCCTGGGCCCACTCTTGTTTGGCATCTACTTTTCCGAAGTACAAGCAAACACAGAAGGGTTATGGCTGACAAAGTTTGCAGATGACTGCAAACTGGGCGCCATAGTAGAAAACACATCTGACACAGATATCCTTCAGAAGGGTCTCACAGAAGCGGATAACTGGTGCCAGAGCCATGGCCTAAAGTTAAATGCCAAAAAATGCATAGTCATACCCTTCGGGAAAAACAAGGTTACCCCTAGCTACCAAATAGGTGGCAATCCACTGAGCACAGAAGAAGTTATCAGGGACCTGGGGACCCAGGTTGATAGTAGTCTGTCATTCGACACCCATGTAGCTAAAGTAGTTAGGAAGACCTTCTACATTGCCCACCTTATCATGAAGGGATTCTCATCTAGATCAAGGGAGGTCATAGTCTCCCTATACTCATCACTCATCAGACCAATGATTGAGTACAATGCCCCATTCGGAATGTATCTGACCCGACACTTGCAGCAGCTGGAGAGGCCACAAAGTTCCTCACCAAAAGGATAAAGGGTCTCAAACATCTGTCCTATGCTGCCCGACTGAAAGAACTCCAGCTCTATTCAGTCGCACCGCTTGCTCAGAGGTGACCTTTGCCTAACATACAAGGCCATGTCAAACCCAGATTTGATGAATATGCTTCACCTCAAAAATCTAGACCCGTCAGAGCCGCAGGGGCGGGAGGCTTAAACCTCAACACGGCTATTAATAGGGCGTGCTGGAGGGATAGATTCATCACCCAAAGACTCCCTATGCTGTGGAATAAAATCCCGGTATATGTGAGGCAGAGCACCTCGCTGGCCTTGTTCAAGAGAAATCTTGACCAATGGATGGGAGATCGCAGATATACCCCAGGGATTACCTCAGTGTCACTGCTCGACAGAGGCACAGCAAAATAATGGGTATAGTTCCCCATACTAAAGGGGTGGCGTAAGCCACAAAACTATGGGCTAGGCTTGTAAATGCCCTCGGGCAGATAGCCTAGTATGAACCTATGAACCTTTGAACCTATGAACAGCATCCTATCCAGGACTAGTTTCTTTGCCTTTGGTCCAATGACTGCTTCGATTAACTTGAGTACTTGGAGAAATAAGAAAATTAGTTATTTCTGTGCAAAATTTTGTTAAGGTGCATAGAGTGAATACTAATGCAAGTTGAAAGCAGAAAGTAATCACAATTACTGGAAAATAAAACAGATTTTTTTAAGGTTTTAACTTGGTAATTGAATCAGTCTTTTTTATACAATCTTCAGCCATGACCCAGGTCACAACAGTAGGGCAAATATATATAATGACACATAAATTACTAACCATTAACAACTCAACAAGAAAATAAAACAGTGACCCTTTGTCAGAGTACTGAACAGTGGATCCCCACCATTCCATACTATTGTTACTGCCACTGGACTCCCCACCATTCCATACTATTGTTACTGCCACTGGACCTGTTGAGTTATTAATCTAATACCAGGTTAAATCTTTTTTTCTGCATTGGATGTTTGTGTATTCAAAATCATCATGGTGGTTTCTTAGCTGAAAAGACAAAAGTAGAGTGGTGTACACTCACCATAAACATAGATGTTTGAGTGCAGTCTTGACTTGTCAGAGTTCCTGTCGTAGAAGCCCTTGGCTGGCCCAACTACCAGAGAATATTTTCCCCTCCTCCTAAGACTGGTGGACACCCTGTCTGACATCATTATGTTTGGGCAGAAAGGGAGACACCTGGCAACATGACCTCAGTAC
The DNA here is from genome assembly GCF_019279795.1 of Protopterus annectens. Lineage (NCBI taxonomy): Eukaryota > Metazoa > Chordata > Ceratodontiformes > Protopteridae > Protopterus > Protopterus annectens. Next base: position 635,715,030 of record NC_056747.1, read on the forward strand.
TTTCTTGCACTCCAACAAGTAGGAGCTCCCCCATTATATCCTTGAGGTCAGGAGTCTGGGACTCTGGTTTCCCGAACAAGTGTTAAGGAGGAGGGTGCCACCATGACTGAGAAGGTGAATGTCCTAGCCTATCCTGTAGGCCAGAAGGGAAGAGGGGAGGAAAAGAATATTGACACAGTAAATGCACTTGAACATCTACAATTATGGCAAGTGCACACAACTGTACTATGTTTTTCATGTTTCATTGTTGCAGTCCTGACTTGTAGGATGATACCCAAGGCTAAAAGGAAGGTGGATGGAAGGACTAAGGAAAGGCAAAGATGCCCTACAAAATGGCACTGGCAACCCCTGCTCTGGACTTAGAAAAGGTAGGAAGATAGTAATGCTTAGAGAAGGTATGCACAGAGGACCAGCTAGCTGCTTCCAAATTGTCCTCCGTGGCCACTCATTTAAGAAAAGCAGTGGAGATAGTAGTAGCCCTAGTGGAATGTGTCCTCACAGTATCAGGCGGTGCCTTACCATGATGGCTGCAGCAAAAGGGGATACAGTGGGAGATCCATTTGGAAACAGTTTGGTTAGAAACTGGTCTGTCTTCAGATGTAAATGGCAAAGGCCACAAAAAGTTGGTCTGACTTCCTGATATTCTTGTTTCTGTCGAAGTAGTAACACAGTTGTCTATGCACAACCAAAGAATGAAGGATCCTTTCCCCTTGTTTTGAGGGTTATGATAGAATGCAGGCAAGTATATGGTCTCATTTAAAGAAAGCTCTGTCACCAACTTGTGAATAAAGGAAGGGTTGGTTCTAAAAGATACTTTGTCTAGGTGGAAAATGAAAGGTTCTACACACATAAGGGTCTGAAGCTCTAACACCCTCCAGACTGAGGTAACGGCTAGTAGGAAGACCGTCTTCCAGGTAACGAATTTTATATCAACATATGCCACTGGTTCAAATGGTAGAAGGATGAGCTTCACCAGAATGAAATTTAGGTCTGGGGGAAACTGAAGGTTTTCATGGAGGCTTAAAGCAGACACACACTCTCAGGAACTGTTTCATGAGGGGATATAAAAAGAGAGGAGGCTAAGAAGGCAGACAGGCAAAAATGGCTGAAATGTAGATTTTTATAGAGGAATAGGAAAGACCTTTTTCAAAACGGCTAGATAAGCAAGACACGATCAAAGGGATCTGAGCTTGAAGAGGGTTTTTTCCCAAATAATGAATCTTTACCATTTGGAGGAGTAAGAATTCCTATTGCTAGGTCTCCTGGCTTCTTTTAGAATGTCTAGGACCTGCTTTTCAAGGAGCAACCCCTTCCACGGGATTATGGTATCATCCAAGTTGTTAATTTGAGTGTACACAGGTTGGGATGTTTGATGGTGCCCCTGTTCTGCATTAACAGGTCTACTTTCAGTGTCTGCTGCCATGGCTCGCTGTTGGTTAGACTGAGTAACAGAGGGTACCAGTGCTGCCTTGGCCAATCAGAATTAACCTTGGCCCCTCTTCCTTTATTTTCAGCAATACCTTGGGTAGCAGTGGTATTGGGGGAGCCAGAGAGGAATAAGCCTATTCAAGGAAAGGAAAAGGCATCCGTCTTCCAGGCTGACTTAATTTTGTTCCTGAGGCAAAACTTTTCAAAGTGAGCATTTTCATTGATGGCAAAAAGGTCTGTCTGTGGCACACCCCATTTTTCAGCTATGCTGTGAAAAACTTCCCAATGCTGTTGCCACTCATGGAGGGTTGACAGGCTCCTGCTGAGGCAATCCACTAGTTGCTGGTTTCTCCTGGTAAGTATTGTGCCATGAGGTGCAGCCTTAGGGAGTTTGCTGTTTCCCAAAGGTCCATGGCTAGGTGGCAAAGGGGGTATGAGTGGGTCCTGCCCACTTGTTTATGTACAACATAATTGTGGTATTGTCTATCTTCATCAGGGGGACTCCATGTTTCCATTTATTTTAGAAGGTAATCAGGCCTTTATGGACTGCCATCAGTTCTTTAAGGTTGATGTGTTTCTGTTTGAATTTGGAGTCCCCATATGCCTTGAGTGTGGAAGTTGATGTAGTGGGATCCCCAGGCTATTTCTGATGCATCTGTTGCCAGAGTTTGGTCCTGAGGAATAAACCTGAAGGGAAGGTCCAGACTGAGGGAGCATACTTGGACCCACCAGGCAACCTCTTTTCTGAGGCAAAAAAAGCAGTTTTATTCTGAAGGTGAGAGAATGTTGGCAGCACACATTTTCGAGATACCACTGAAGTTTTCTCATATGTAGTCTGGCCAGAGGGATCATGAGGATGCAAAAGGTCATGTATCCCAGGGCCCTGAGATACTCTGACTGTGAGGAATTTCCTGACCAAGAACTTTTTGAAGTACAAAGTTAAAAATGTAGCCTTGTCTGGAGGAAGGAAAGTTTTCTGAAGAGCTGAGTCCAGTAAAGCCCCCAAAAACATAATCCTGTTTGTCAGGTTTATTTGAGATTTCTGGGTACTGATGTTGAACCCCACTGAGATTAGTACATTCTGGGTATAAAGCAAATCTGCTTTGAACTTTTCTAGGCTTGTTGCCTGAATAAGGCAATCATCTAAGTAAGGGTAAATCTGAATTCCCTTTGTCCTGTAGAAAGCTATCGCCAGGGCTGGGCATTTTGTGAAAACCCTGGGTGCAATAGATAAGCAAAGAATAGAGCACAGAATTGATAATGCCTCATACTTGCTCTGAAGTGTAAGTACCTCCTATATGATTCATCTATGGGGATGTGGAGGTATGCATCTTTTATATCTAAGATCACCATGGAGGAGGTGGGGGAAATCATGGGCAGTAAATTCTGTGGAGTTAGCATTTTGAATTTTACGATTTGTAAGAAGTGCTTGAGTTTCAACAAATCTAGAATTGGCCTCTAGGTACCTTCTTTTCTGAGGATTTGGAAAATTTTGGCTCAACTACAAGAGAATATTTTCCCCTCCTCCTGAAGCTGGTGGACTGTATTATATTTGGCTATAAAGGGAACTAGCCAACCTTTAACAACCTGAAGGTTAGTAAAGGTTCTACACAGCCTTGCACAGAAGCTTTACTTGGGTTAAGGCCTCTGTCTTTTGGTTTGGAAGAATATCTGAGAAGCCTGAGCAAATCAAGGGTTGTTTGAACGTGCGTCTGTAACCTCTTTGAATGATGTTTAGAACTCACAGGTTCCTGGTACAGAAGGTCCAGTTCTTGTGAATAGGGACAGTCTCGCCCTCAGCCTGGGGGAAGAGTGAGGAGAAGGGGAAGGGAGTGCTATGTCCCTGGGGTGAGATCCCACAATCATATTGGGGTCTTTTTGCCACTGTCTTGGCTGCTGGTGCTGTCTTTGGCTCCTTTCCCTATGAGGTCTCCTTTGTCTAGAATTAGACTGAGGGTCTGGAATGGACCAATGTTTGATAGAGTAATTCCAGCTGAAAAGAGAAGGTTGGACCTGAAGTAAGTATGGACTTGGCCTTAGCTTCCATTTTCTTAAGTACAGCTTCGGCCTTAGGACCAAAAAGAAAATCTTTGTTCAATGGGGCATCCAGGAGACTGGATATGAAATGTTCAGGAAGGATTGCTCCCTCAGCCAGTCATGTCTTCTAATCATGGATCCTGTGGCTGCTGCCCTACTGGAGGCTTCGAAGGCCTCATAGCCACAGTGCAGTGAGTGCTTAGTCACCTGAGAGCAGGAGTTGCATAAATCCAGTAATTCTTTTGAGAGGGCCTTATTTTCAATCTCCATCAGTTTTTTTTTGTTTCATCTGATCAAAAATGATTCGCTGGTACTTCACCATATGAAACTGGGAGTTCAAAGCCCTCATAACAAGGGTAGCAGAGGTGTAGACTTTCTTTCTAAACCTGTCCAAGGCTATGCTCTTCCTTGTTTGTTTGTAAAGGATTTTTGGAATAGCTAGCTTTTGCACTCTTAGGGCCCTGAATCACCACTTCAAGATATGTCACAGGATTCTTAAAAAGGTGCTTGTGGGAATCTAAAACCCTGTAAAATCTATCAGGTTTTTGAGGGGCAGGGGGAAGAGATTCCGAATGGAAAGAGAAATCCAGGGAGACATTGTCGACCACCTCCAAGACTGGGGGAAATGGCAAGAGGTTTATGCTCAGGAAGATTTAGGAATTACCTAACTGTCTTCATGGATTGGGGGTAGTCCTGAGCTTCCCATTTGAAGTGCTTCCTTAGGGTATATAATGTTTTCCCAAAGGAAATATCCTTGGGGGAAGTTGAGGCAATCAGAATCCCCCCAGGAAGGGTGGATTCATCAGTATCAAAATCATCCTCGGAGTCAAAAGAGTCAGAAAACTCATGGGGTGGGATACCACTCTTTCTTTTACCAGGGGATGCTTCAGGTGGAGGGAGGCATCTGGATCTGACCAAGGAAATCAAATCCTTAGCTAACCTCACTAGGTCTTGTTGGCAGGCCTGACAGTGGAGCCAGTAAACCTAGGCTGAGGTAAGGCGGCTGCAGCTTTTTTGTGAAAGGCCTTAGATTTTGGCCTAAGGCTAAACTATGCCCTAGGATCCAAAACAACAACCTGAGTGGTAGGCTGAGATGATCTCCTAACGATGAAAAGCATCATCAGTTTTAGAGTGGTCGTCATTAGCCAGAGCCTGCAAAGTAGCCCCAGACCCAACCAACGAGCTACGTCCTTTGGCTTATAAGGAAGTAGAGGGAGCCACAGGCATATCAGTCTCCAAAAGGGTCTCAATAGATGCCTGTGCTACCATCTCAATCGCCGAGGGGGGCTGCAAAGGCACCTCACCTTCTTTGACAATAGCAAGCCTAGGAGGACTGGCCAATGGTGAACGAGCATCATCTGAGGTCCTAAATATGAAGCACTTTTCCTTTTTCCACTTAGGGAGATCTACTTCAGCTCGACTGGGGGATGACATGGTATGCAAAGGTCTTGACGACTCACTGAAATGTTAGCTAGAATCTCGGCCCTACACTTGATACACTTAACTTTCTCTGACAGCAGTCAAAAAGCACATGAAAAGTTCCCCAACAAGGTAGTTAGCTTTAGACATCTTCTTTCTCTGTTGTGGACCAGTCAAAGCACTGACTAGAACTCTACTTCAGGCTCTGACAGCAAGAAAGAACTGAGGTCATGGCACTGACCAATTCCCTTTATACCCAAATACAGTTCCGTCAGACAAGGCGTCTGCTGACTTCAGGAGGAGAGGAAAATATTCTCTTACAGCTGAGCCAGACAAGGTCTTCCATGGCAAGAAATCTCACATTTCAGGACTGCAGCAGTGAAACACAAAGAACATCAACTGTCCATAGGGGATAAAAGGTACCTAATCATTCACAGACTCTTTGTTGGTCCAGTGGCAGTGACAATCACACAGAATGCAGGAGGTCCTGAGTTCAGTCCCCAGACAAGAGTCAGTGTTCGCCTTGCATGTCGGAACGGTGAATGTCGCCTCCGGGAAACTAACCACTTAGCCACCACTGACAATAAAAAAAACTAAACAAATTAAACCCAGGCTTTGCCCCCCATACTCCCCCTACTTAAATATTCCAACTCTGAGATTGCAGTAGTGGAGAAAAGGGCAAAGGTCATCAGTGGGGCCAAGTGGTTATTTTCCAGAGGTGAAATTCGCTCTTTTGAACCTTTGATGATGTAGTCTCGCTGTTAAGAGAGGATATGTTATGGGAAATCAATGATATAAAAAAGGGGAACCATATATATATATATATATATATATATAGATATATATATATATATATATATATATATATATAGATATACAGATATATAGATATATATATATAGATATATATAGATATGGATATATATATATATATATATCTAGGACTTTTGATTGATAGATCAAATGTCTGAATCCATTATCACCGAACATACTTTACCGAAAGCGCTTTCACCAAAAAAGCGCATACGGTAAAGTATGTTTAAAAAAAATAAAAAAAAATAAACCAATTTCTATGCAGGCAGGCAAGCCCCCCTGCACCCCACAAACCCCCTACTTTAATATTCTCACTCCAAGGTTGCACTACAGTGGAGAAAAGGGAATTTTTCCTTATCCGCACCATAGTACAACCGGCACAACGAGCATACTTATCCGAAAGTGCTGCTTCGGTGAACAGCACTTACGGTTAAGTATGCTCGGTGATTTCTGCTTAGGTGGAAAGTGCATTCGGGGATCTGTACGGATCCCATATATATATATATATATATATATATATATATATATATATACACATACATAAATATATATATATATATATATATATATATATATACATACATACATACATATATATATATATATATATATATATATACATACACACACACACACACACACACATATATATATATATATATATATATATATATATACACACACACACACACACACATATATATATATATATATATATATATATATATATATATATATATATATATATATATATACACACACACACACACACACACACATATATATATATATATATATATATATATAAATATAAATATATATATATATATATATATCTAGATGTATGTATGTATACGCACACACATATGTATAAAGACAATATACTGCAGTCCATCAACCATCTTGCTTTTGGGAGGTGGTATGGAACAGGAGTATGCAACCAACACAGATATAGAAAGAACATACACACCCCACTGGTCAGTATTAAACTCTGGACCTTGGAGCTGTGAGGGAAAGCCATAGTGCTGCACACAGAAAAGGTTAAAATGAATAATTAGGTGCATTGTTTAGTGGTAAAAAAAATCATGAATCACTCAAATGTTCAAAGCATGAATCTGAAAGACAAAGCAGCTGCTGTCTAAACTGATTACTTATTCTGGTCAGAAACTGTTTACTTAAGCCTATATGAATAACAAATACAGAAGATTCTATGAGATACCTGGTACAATAAATGTTCCTTTTACTTACTCTTTATTTTTATGTTTCCTTATTTTTAATTTAATTTTATTTTAGTTATGTTTTGATTACCACGTTGTTCACAGGGTTATGTCCTATTCTCAGTAGAAGCCCATGGCAGAAATCTCCATACAGAGGAACGGGTAAACACTAAGGATATAATATGGCAATATAAATCACCCTCTTATAATACAGCAATATAAATCAACAACGTATTGGGTCGTGTGAGTTGTCATACAAGTGCAAAGCAAATAAATCACACAGTAAATACAAGCTGAGAGTGTGAGTGAAAAAATATGTAGTCTAATGATTCTCTTAAAGAGGATGCTGAATTATTTAGTAGTTTGGATGGTTTACCTGGATTCACAGAGCTTACAAAACAGTCATTCCATGGACCATAATCACCTTGCCAATAACCTCATAGAGCAGCTCCTGCCTCCAGGATGACAAAACAAATCGGACCTAGGATGAACTTACAGGCATTCACTCAATCATAGAACCACATGAAGCAAGCAATCACAGGAACTATAAGATGCCTAGTCATCTACACCTTTATAAAGACACACTTAAAAATTCTTGCCACCCTTTACAAGCGCTTAGCATTCACTTCCTAAATTAATCAGGGCTGTACATGATCAAAGTTTGCTTTTCAGTAACCGAGGGTAACACTGTTTTATATGTAATATGAAGTGGAATTGAGGATGAGTTTAACTGTGTGGAGAAAATGAGTGATTCAGAAGTACAGGCAGCATTCTGAATGGGTTAGCAATATGGTCACTTTTGTTAAGCCACAAACAATTTATGTATTGAGATATACAAGAACATAATAAAAGTATAAAAATGACAGCACTATCCATTTTATATCTTGAAGTGGTGCCTACCATGCCAGAAGTAAATTATATTTCTGTGCCTGATACAAACTGAGAGTTTTAGCAAGTTAAGCTTGAGGAGGAAAGCCCCAAGCTGTGCACTTTTAAGACATCTTTGAAAATGTACAGATTTAAGACTTCCACTTGGTATTTTGTTAGCATGCAATGTGTTTCAGAGAACTGGTACATAGATCATAAAGAGGTAAGATAGAACTGATGGTATACTAACTACATGGGTAGACAAGCACATACAATTAGTGCTACAAAGTTAAGTTATATGAGTCATGTCTTAGCATTAAGATGCTTGAAATTCAGTGTGAATGAAGTGAGAGCCACAGTACAGATTCCTTCCTCTATTTGAAGTTAGACAAGTCAACATGAAACTTCTTGAAATGATATAGTATCCTAAGTAGTTTATTACAAACCAGATGCTGTCAGATGTGAGACTGCCATTAAGGAAAATATTGGAATGTGATGTGGAAAGATACTAGAGTATTAGGAACTACATCTGTAAAAAGCTTAAACAGTAAGAAACCGAAGAACCTACACTACAGTACTCGGATGTGAGCAAATCAGAGTATAAAGTAGATGCTGTCAGAATGCTAGTAACAGTAAAAGTGCAGCAATTCTGCCAGAAGATAAACCAGCTGTTAATAAGTCCACGACTAGTACAGAATGCCAGAGAAGATAAGCAGACTGGAAAAAAACGCTACCAGCCATACTATGCGGAAGTGAAAAAATTCCATGAATACACTTATGGGAAGATTATGTTGGAGGTAACACACCATACACCAGTGCAGGATATCATTAATAAATCCTTATACAAGGAACCACTAAATACAAAGAATGTTGCTGAGATTGCAGAAGTATGGCTTAATTATAAAATATAAATTAGAGAAGCATCACCATAATATTAGACAACTGATCACCATAATATGCCTAGCCATATACACTTGTAAGTAGACACACTTAAATGTTCGCACCTCCCTTTTTAACTACTTAATATTTACCCTCCAAATTAAGCAAGCTGTATATGACAATTCCTGTGTAAATTTGTATCTACCTATCCAATCAGCACTAGCCTTAAAGGCAGTCAAAGTAATACTGTTTGACCTGTAGTAGTAACTTATTCCATGGTTGGGAATACACTGAGTTAAGAAACTCTCTTCAGTGAGTCTTATTTGTTTGTGTAGATTTAGGTCACTGGTGCAGGTGGTCATAGAGCTACTGTTTTTTTTTTGTTTGTTTTTTAAAGAAACAAAGTCAAATAGGCTTGGGTCTTTCATGGCTCAAAAAGTAAGACACAGGTCACCTTGGAGCAGTTTGTAGGCTACTTAGTATAATGAAAGTTGTGCTAATCTATCAGGATTGTTGAAAAATTTAAGGCCTTTGATTTTTTTCGGTAAAGTATCCTTGCAGCCTTTCTAGCTGAGAAACATGCTTTGATTTTTACATCCCAAAGGAGGCACTGTATTCAATAATGGGTGTGATAAGAGATGAATACAGTGGGAGGATGATTTTTTGGCTCTTGGAGACAATCCTTTGGAAATTAACTGGGCCAACTAGAAGGATTTTCTGACTAAGATCGAAAGATGATGATCAAATTAGAGAGAACTGTCCATATAACTACCCATCTGAAAGAAGAAAAAATGCGTACAGCAAACATCCTGAGCTATTCTTATGTACCACAGCAATAACAGGATTTGCTTAAAAAGAAAAGAAAGTAAACTGGATAACACTGAATTTTTTTTTTCTTTTTATATAAACCCCCTGACTATGCACAGCATCTGACTGTATACCCTGGATTACACATATGATCAGACCCAGATTCCTTGGTTGTTTCTTGTTTCTTGTTGGGTATCCCAGACATGACTCCTTACCGGAAGAGCCCCTGTCTTCTGGGGATACACCTCTCAGTGACTCCTGGTTAGCCCCAGGAGTGAAGGAAACAGTGCTCTTAAGGTGCTTGGTCACAGTTCCTAACTGCGGGGAGTGGCCAGTACACTGGTATCCGGACATCACTGCCATTCCTCTGTGTTATCTGGAGATGGCCTGTGAGGTCCTGTAAATCCGAGGTCTCCTAGGTATCTGATCACCCAAAACCTCCTTCCCCCCTGATAGCTGTCCTAGCTACAAATTCAAATCACTGGCTTTGTAAACTTCCTGCCTCTGCATCACTGATGACATGGATAACTCTAAAAGTGCACATAATAGTAAAAATGCTTAACGAGTTTCAAAAGTGTACTTGAGATGATCCAAGGATAAGAATAATATGTGACAGAAATCTCCTCCAGGAAATGAAATTCATCATTATCATGATCATCATCAAACCCCTTTTTCCCCATTTTCTGCATGGGGTCTGGGTGTCGTGTCAACTTTCAACATATCTTTCTCCATTCAATGCCACTCTCCTGCCTTCTTCGATACTTATTCCTGACTATCACAGGTCTTCTCTCACACAATCCATTCACCTCTTTGCTGGATGACCTGTTTCCTTTTGCCTTCTTCTTGTCTGTCCCACATCTTCTTCACTAAGTTATCCTCTGCTTTTCTGTACATGTGCCCAAACCACCATAATTTGTTTTTCTTGACTTTTTCTGCAATTGAAGCCACTTTGGCTTCTGCTTTTATGTCCTCATTTCTTTGTCTGTCTTACATGTACATCCTAACACCCATCTCAGGCACTTCATCTCCATCACCCCTAGCTTCCTCAACTACTCTACTTTACTGCCCAGGTTTCTGTATGATACAGTAGTACCAGTCACACCTCTGTTTTGTACACCTTACTTTTCAGCTTCTTTGGCATTCTTTTGTCATTATAATATGCCTGACACTGTGTGGGAGTTGGCTGCAGCCCCTCAGATTCTAGCTCTGACCTACTCATTCAGACTTCTTTTCTCCTCAACCACCCCTTCCCAGATACTCAAATCTGTTAACCTGTTCCACTACTTTCCCTTCTATTTCAATTTTCAGCTTCTTCTGAACTCTACCATTTGTCTTATCTGTACTCAGTTTTATCCCGTGTGCTTTCAGTTTTGCATTCCATTCCCCTACTCTTTGCAGAAGTTCTTCCTCAGAGTCTGCCTGCAATGCCATATCATCTCCATACAGCAACTTTGACGACCTGTCCTGTCTTACCTGTTTACTAATGTAGTCCATCACCAGTATGAACAGCAGTGAGCTCAGAGATGAACCCCGATGCACATCCTCTCCCACTGGTAGCCCCTATGTGAGGCCAAACACTGTTCATACTTGAGTCACTGGGTCCCTGTACATAGCCTGCACTAATTTTACTAGTGTTTCTGGAACTTCGAACCACCACAGGACTGTCCAAATCAGCTAATTTGGGGACCTTGTCATAAGCTTCTAACCAAGTCTAGGAATGCCAGTTGGACTCTTTCCTCATCTCTATCTTCTTCTCAGCTGTCTTACTGCAAAAATCAGGTTAGTTGTGCTGCATCCTAATCTGAATCCAAATTGCTCATCTCTCATCTTACTTTTTACTACTCTGTGTACCCATTTATCAATCACCCACTCCAGAAGTTACATGCAATGTGACAGGAGTCTGATACCTCTATACTGCCCACAGTTGTGAATGTCCACTTTGTTCCTGAACACTGGCACTAGCATGCTTATGCTCTAGTCATCTGGGATATGCCTTTATCTCTACATTGCTATGAGTACCTTCATGAGCCATTTCTCCCCTATCTCACCCAGCATCTTTAGCATATCTACTGTGACCTCAACTGACCCTGCTGTTTTCTCTAACTTCTTTTTCCTTGGTGCTGTTCTTACTTTTATGGTGGGCTCCTCCTCTTCTCTCACTGTAGGCTGTGTCTGGGGCAGTTCAGCTTCAGTGGTGTTTTCTTCATTCAGAAGCTGCTGGAAGTACTCCTTCCATCTGCCTTTGATGTCCTGTGGAGTTGTCTGCAGGTTCTTGCTGGCATCTCTTATGAAGGGTGTCTGAATATCTTCTTTATCTTTCTGTCTTTGCCTTGTAACCTGATATAGTTTCTTTGTGCCATCTACTGACTTACTTTCCAGAAGCTGGTAGAGTGCCTCTGATGCCTCATTCTTTGCTACTGCAACTGCTCACTTAACCTCTTTGTTAGCCAACCAGTATTCTTTTCTAGCCTGTTCCATCTTTTCTATATCTCACTTTTCCTACACTCCTCCTTTCTTTTGATGACTTACTAGATTTCTGCATTCCACCACCAGTTTTCCTTATGTACCTTATTCCCATACCTGCCTCGGATGCATACTTGTTTTGTAGTCCTCAGACATGCTATTTTGAGGCACTGCTATTCTTCTTCAACTCCACCTATTTTCTCCTCTTCTTGAGGTGCTAGAGTCCTGAGTAATTCCTTTAACTGTTTTGCATTCTCTCCAGTCAATTTACAGGTCTTCAGCCTTGTCTCTGTTGACCTTAGAGCATTCTGTGACTACTGCTTGTAGCTGATTGTGGCAACCAGTGGTTTCTGCTGCGGGCCAACTGTTTCAATGAGAATGACTCTGCAATCACTGATTCTACCCCAGTGCCCTTTCCTTACTAGAAGAAAGTCTACCTAAGTTGCATGTTGGCTACTCTTGTATATGACTGTGTCTCTTGTTAAACCACGTGTTGGCTACTATCAAGCCATTTGCTAGACAGAAGTCTAGAATGGTCTCTCCTTCTTTATTTCTGTTGCCCACTCATGTGGACTCGGGCAATCCTCATATCTTGTTCTACCTGTCCTGACTTGTGCATTCAAGTCACCCATTATTAACACCAAATTATGTCCTGCAACCGCTGTCTGAATGCACTCTTCCTCACTATCACAACCTTGCTGTGGGGCACAGGCTGCAATTATGAATACTGCCCTATTATTAGGCTGGAGTCTGACTGCCATGAGACTGTCACTAATTCTGACGACATCTCTCACTGTCTTCTGAAGCCTCTCCCTCACCACAATTCCAACACCATTTACAGCCCTGTCTCCTTCTGAGTATTAGACTCTGGATCCCAGGCCAAGTGGCTTTGCTGCACTTCCCTTCCACCTCATATCCTGGATACACAGGATGCCCGGCCTACTCCTTACCATCATATCATTCATCTCCAAGCTGTGTCCCATCAGTGAAACTACACGGAGTGTAGCAATTCTTTGTTCATGTTTAGCAGGTTGATTGGTTTTACATCCAGCTTTCTCTCAAGAGAGCTATCGCAGGTAACCTAAGCTGGGCAACTAGACATCAGATGGCTAGTAACTTATTGGCCCAGGGCTACTGGGCTTTATGACAGACACACACTGGTCAATAGGGGCACACACACCCTTTTCACCATTAGCAGGGATTCCTAGCATAGGTCAGAGTAGGCCGAGTCCTCAATCTATGCCCATTTGGTGACTTTAATCAACACAACTGAATTACCTAGAGACATATTATACAAAGTTGAGTGGCTAGCCTTGCCATGGCATGCAGTCTGTGATTCGTGTTCTCTTATCATGAGGATACTTCACAGCACAGTAGATGCCCAAAGTGGATGGTTTATACAACTCTTCCCCCTATAAGGCACCATGTAGAGTTTGTGCTGCTGTCCACAGCTCCATTCTTTTTGGTGAGTTTGTGATGGAAACACTCAGCATGTTTTTCAGAGGTGGAAGGAAGCCCACAGAGACAGAGGAAGAACATGCAAACTCCAAACAGGCATTGGCTGGAGGTCAGGATCAAATCTTGTATCTTGTGCATGGGAGGCAAAGACCTTAACCATTATGCCAACTGGTCAAATACAATCATACTATAAACATAATGCTAGTAGGGTTAATGACTAGAGAAGACAAGTAGCCGAAACTACAAGAGACCTAGAATGTAAACTAAATTTGCTGGAACTTCTGTGTATCACATGACATGTTAAGTACTGGAGCTAGCCCATTAGCATTTAAATATACTTCTTCCATGATTAACAATATGCAAGGTCTAATGTTTAAAAACAGATATATATAATAGTGCCTAAAAGATAAGGACATACGTTTTGTCAATAATGCGTAAATCACACTTAGTAATATTGAAATGCAAAGACAGAGCTTGTTATGCGTTATACTGGGCAAGAAAATCAGTGCATCCTAAGCAAGCAGTTCAAGGTTGTTCATTACTTTTTTGCAGGTTGTAATAGAAATCCAATAGGGGAAAAGATTCCTTACTCAACATCAGAGACCGTGCAGTAAAGCTAGAAAAGATCTGCTTTAGTTTCTTGACAATATGCAGTTGATCCAACTTTTCTAAAATAGACACTTTCAAGTAATTGTATGGTTAATGCATTTAGCTATGTTTTTTTATTTATGTAATGTATTAGATAAAAAATCCACAGTAAGTAAGCATGAAACTTGAAAGATTATCAGAGCAATCAGCATTCAACATGTGACCTACAGTCCGAACACTCCACAGTCCAACTGTCAAGTTCAGTTCAAACAGTGCAAAACCCCATGAGAAAACTCAGAAAAATCAATTGTCTGTTATACCTATGATCAGTAAAATACAAAACTTTCACTAGATCAGCTAATGACAGGTCACAAACTGAAGTACATGGCTGCAGCTTGAAGACTTAAGACTTACATATACCATCTGCTGTGGTACAGAAGGTAAGTATCATCATGATATACTTTCCTCCTTAAAATGTACTTGCCTGCTCTTTACTACATCCCTATTGAAACAGTTTCTGAATACTGATGTCAGTTAAAGTACAGTTGTGTACACTTACCATAAATGTAGATGTTCGAGTGTGCTCACTGTTGCAGTCATCACACTTGGGTTATCTGCCTGCAGGTAGCCCTCAGTCAGCCCGAATACGAGAGACTTAGTATTTCTGTGTCAGTTGCTGTCGCTCCAGGATTGACGTCAGGTCATCAGGGGTATAAAAACAGGCAGCCGATGCCATTACATCAGTTTTTCTTGCCCCAAATGTCAGGAGCCCCCCAAATAGGGAGCTAAGTTATGGCCGGGAAAACACCACCAGTAAAAAGTAAATACCAATGCCAATATCCCTGAAAGGGGTGAGTAATAGACATAGAGAGGAGAGAGAAAGAGAGAGAGAGAGAGAGAGAGAGAGAGAGAGAAAGAGACAAGGGGGTTGGAGGGAGGAAAACCAGGACTGCAACAGTGAATACACTCGAACATCTACATTTATGGTAAGTGCACACAACTGTACTATGTTCTTTGTGTTTCACTGTTGCAGTCATCACACTTGGGTTAATTCCCAAAACTGAAGAAAGGGTGGAGGCAGTCAAGAAGAGCTGGGTTTGGCTAGTATGCCCTGCAGGACAGCTGTTGCAAAACCCACCCTATATTTGGAAAAGATAGGCAGGTGGTAATACTTGTTGAAGGTGTGTACAGAACTCCAGGTAGCAGCTTCCACGATGTCCCTGGTAGGGACTCCCCTGAGGAATGCTGCAGAGGTAGAAGTTGCCCTAGTGGAGTGTGTTCTGACCCCCTGAGGGGTTGGTTTCCCATGGTGCTTGTAGCAGAAATGGATGCAGTGTGCCATCTATTTGGAAATTGTTTGTTTTGAAATGGCCTTGCCCTCTACCCCTGGTGCAAAGCTGACTAGTAATTGGTCAAATTTCCTGAAGGGCTTAGTCCTAGGAAGGTAGAATCTGAGCTGTCTGTGCATGTCCAAGGAGTGCAGGATCCTTTCCCCTTTATTTTGAGGATTAGGAAAGAAGGTTGGCAAATGGATAGATTGCTTGAGAACCACACTGGACATCACTTTAGGCATAAAGTAAGGGTTAGTCCTGAGGGAAACCCTGCCAGCATGGAAAATAATGAAAGGTTCCACAGCCATAAGTGCTTGTAACTCAGACACTCTTCTAGCTGATGTGATGGCCAGAAGCAAGGCTGTTTTCCAAGACAGAAATATTAACTCTGCTAATGCTGCAGGCTCAAGGGGGGGGGGTAGCGTGAGCTTTTCCAGTACAAAGTTAAGGTCCCATGCAGGGGTGGGTACTCTCCTAGGTGGCCTTAAGTTGTTAGTCCCTCTCAGGAACTGTTTGATAAGAGGGTGAGAGAAGTGAGGTGGCTCAGTGTTGTAATGAGCCGAAATGGCAGAGGCATGGATCTTAATGGAGGAGAAGGATAGGCCTCTGTGGAGTAGATGTGCTAGGTAATCCAGGATTAGAGGTAAGGAGGGCAGTGCTGTGTCCTCTCCTTTAGACTGAGTTCAGGAACAATACCTTATCCATTTATCAGCATAGGATTTCCTTGTACTGGGTCTTCTGGTTTCAAGAATAACATCCAGCACCTGCTTGCTTAGGCTGGTCACTGGGAGAGAATTTAAGGAGTAAGCCAGGCTGCAAGATTCATGATTTGTAGTTGTGGATGCAAGATCTGCCCCCCTTGCTGAGTGAGGAGGGTTGGGATTTGGGGTAGGGTGCCAGGGTGGCAGGCTGCGCAGTAGTGGGTACCAGTGCTGGCATGGCCAGTCTAGGGCAATCAGAATTGTCCTTGGTCTGTCCTGTCTTATCTTCAGTAATATTCTTGAGAGAACAGGCAGAGGGGGGAATGCATAGATTGAGAGGTTTTCCCACTGGAAGGATAGAGCATCCACTTTCCAAGCCCTGCTGTGAGGTGTTCTGGTGCAGAATTTGCTGAGCTGGCGATTGCAGGGGAGGCAACGAGGTCCACCGCTGGGGGCCCCCATTTCTGGATTAGAATACTGAAGGTGCTGGGGTCTAATTGCCACTCGTGTGGGTCTAGGAGATTTCTGCTTAAGTCGTCTGCCAGAGAGTTTTCTTTGCCTGGCAGGAATTGAGCTTGCA
Organism: Protopterus annectens; assembly: GCF_019279795.1. Classification (NCBI taxonomy): domain Eukaryota; kingdom Metazoa; phylum Chordata; order Ceratodontiformes; family Protopteridae; genus Protopterus; species Protopterus annectens. The sequence continues at coordinate 635,731,618 of NC_056747.1, forward strand.
GATGAATCTGCATGCCCAAGGCCATATTCCACAGGGCTATGGCTAGCCTGCAGAGTGGATAAGAGTGGGTTCCCCCCTGCTTGTTGATGTATCACATAACTGTGGTGTTGTCTGTTTTTATTTGCAGGGGTCCTGGTGACAGTATGGACCTGAAAGCTGTCAGAGCGTGCTGAACTGCTAGCATCTCTTTTTGGTTGATGTGCAGATGAGTTTGACTTGGGCTCCAGTGGCCCTGAATGCACTTGTCGTCCAGGTGTGCCCCCCAGGCATAGTCTGATGTGTCTGTGGTTAGGGTCTGGGCGGCATGGGGTTGAGTAATGCGAAGTCCCTTGTTGTGGCTGCATACTGCTGCCCACCAAAGAAACTCTGTCCTTAGACAAGGTATAACGGTTTCCAGGTCCTGAGAATGTTGGCACCAAAGACTTTTTAAGTACCACTGAAGTTTCCTCATAAGCAGTCTGGCATATGGAATTAGTAGGATGCAAGAGGCCATGAACCCTAGGGCCTGCAGGATTTCCCTTGCGGACAGCTGGGTTCTGGTGGCCAGTTGAATGAAGTAGCCTGTCAGATAGGCTTGTTTTTCTGGAGTAAGGAATGCCATGTGGGATGCTGTGTCCAAGCTTGCTCCCAGAAATAAAATCTTTTGACTGGGGACTAGTTTTGATTTCTTTTCATTGACAGTGTACCCCAGGTAGGTTAGAAGGTTCTTTACAAATGTCAGGTGCTGCAACAGTGGTTCCTGACTGTTTGCCTGAATCAGGCAATCGTCCAAGTATGGGTAAATTTGAATTTTTCTCTGTCTGCAATAAGCAATGGTTGGAGCCAAGCATTTTGTGAATACTCTGGGAGCAGTGGATAAGCCAATGGGAAGTGCAGAGAACTGATAATGCATAGATCCTGCCCTGAAACGTAGGTATTTCCTGCATGAGTCCGTGATAGGGATGTGCAGATAGGCTTCTTTTAGGTCTAGGGTGACTAACCAGAAATCTTTGCACAGCACAGGAAGAAGCTGCTGAAGGGTGAGCATTATGAATTTTGGTACCACCAGGAAGGTGTTTAGGAGTGGAAAGATCTAGGATTGGGCACCAAGTGCCCTCTTTTCTGGGTACCAGGAAAAGTCTGGACTACAACCCTTGAACTATCTGTTCTGCCGGAACAGGTTGAATTGCCCTTATGGAGAACACGGATTGAACTTGGTGTTGTGCCTATGCCCACTGGTTTGGAGGAAGGTCTGGGAACTTTTTTGGGATTGGCAGTGAGTGGAAGTAAAATCTGTACCCCTGGGATACAATGTTGAGGACCCAGCAGTCTTGGTGATGGAGGTCGAGTTTTTTGCATGATGAGCAAGTTTTCTTCCTAGGGGCACGAGCAGTTGGGCAGAGGTGAGGAGTGGAATAGAGAAGTCATTGTGGATTCTTTCCGTAAGGGGGTGGCTTAGCACTCCCTGTTTTTGAAGTGGAGGCACTCCATTGCTTAGATTTCTGCATACCCTGAGACTGAAGTCTGGGGGGGGGGTCTGTTTCCCCTGGGTCTAGTTTGAGATGGCCTTGAGGGGGCTGAAAAGGACCAATGTTTCGAGGGGCAATGCCTACTGAATCTAGGAGGCTGCACTTGCAAGAAATCTTTGACTGTCTGCATAGATTTAGCCTTTTCTTCCATCTTTTTTAGAACCTCTTCTGCTTTGGTGCCAAACAGATTGTCCTTGTTCAAAGGGGCGTCTAGTAATTTTGATTTGACATGGTCTGGCAAGGTCTGCTCCTTAAGCCAGGCATGCCTTCTCAGTACAGAACCAGTGACTGCTCCCCTGCAAAATGCTTCTAGGGTGTCAAAACCACATTGCAAAGTATGCATGCTGACTTGGCTTGCAGAATGCATAAGCGCTTGTAATTCTTTATTTTCTGCACAGTCTGTAAAGGTAGCTAATTTTTGCTTAATAAGTTCCATAATATGTTGCTGGTATTTCAGCATGTGAAACTGGCAATTCAATGCCCTAATGGCGAGAGTTGCAGAGATGTATACTTTTTACCCCATCTGTCTAAAGTTCGGAAATCCCTGTCCGAAGGGGTGGGATTCTTAGCTGTAGTTGCTTTTATACCTTTAGGCCCCTGGGAAATGACCTCTGGATCAGCAGTTGGATTTTTGAAAAGAAATTTGTGAGAGTCAGGGACTCTGTAGTACCTGTCTGGCTTTCTTGGAACAGAGAGTACAGCATCAGGAGTTAGGCTGGATTCCAAAAAAAAAAAAATCATCCACAACATCCAGAACTGGAGGTATTGCTAAAGGTCTATGTTGTGGCAAATCTAGAAATTCTCTGAGTCTCTTTTTGGACTGAGGATAGTCTTGGCATTCCCAATGGAAATGCTCTCTTAACGTATGGAGGGTTTTACCAAAAGAAAAATCCTCTGGAGGCGAAGCAGAGGGAATGGACTCCTCTGCATCTGAATCCTCATAAGCAGATAAAGGCATGTCTTCATATTCAGAAATCTCAGAATCGTCAGACTCTTGGTCTGTTAAAGCTGCTGGGGACAGGCCTCTTTTTCTCTGGCTTCCCCTAATCAGCATAATCAGGTCTTCTGCCATTTTCAGCATTTGATGTTGTGGCAAGGAAGCAGGCGCTTGAGTTTGGGTCATCAGTTTTTTAGGCGTAGCTCGTAGTCTTGGCCTTAGAAACTCTGTAGTTTTAGACAGAAATGAAGACGTGAAACAAGTCATCAGTTTGTGTTGAATATTGGTAGTGCGAAGAACTTCCTCAGAAGCTGATGCCTGCACAACGGCTCCAGATCCATCCAAGGTAGAGACATCCAAAGGTTCTGTAGTCAAAGAAGAGTCTCGCGGCATTCTGGACTCCAAATGGTTCTCAGTAGCGGCCTGTGAATCCAATGAAGTGGGCATCAGGGGCTGCAAAACCGCCTCACTGAGTACCGGCAAACTGGCGACTAGCTTAACGAAGGCGTCGTCGGCAGTTTTGGACCTGTGTGGTCTGTCTCTGTCTTTATCCTTATGTTTTTGCGGAAGATCGGTAGTCGGATGGCTTACCGAAGACATTGAGAGCGAAAGGATTTAGCGACAATAAGGGCCTGACAATGAATAGTTCGGGCATTGAACAAAGCACAAAACCAACAGAGAGATATGTCGTTGTCTGGGCCTAAACAGGTGATGCAGTAAGAATGGAAATCTTGTGTGGTATTTGCTTTCCACAGGTGAGACAGTTATTAACTTTTTATGACATCGTTTAGAGCATAACATGTACATAGACTAACTGCTGCACCACTGCGTGTTCTCAGGGACACCTCAATTAAACTCTACAAAGACATTCCCATGCTAGCCCTACTGTGAAGGCAACATGGAACACACTAAATTTATTTGGGTTATGTCTTAATAAAATGGTTATGAGGTTTTCTATTAAAAATTATCCCCTATATATAAGGAATGCACCAGAGACTAACATATCACGGCACTTGATCCACCATACGCCAAGACACATATATGAACTACTGCAAAAGAAATTAAAGAACAGAATACCTACCATATACTTTCTTACTTCAGTTTAAAAATCTGATTTCAGTTGCAGACTCAGAATAAACCAAATCTAGATCAAAGTTCAACTACAATGAAAGAGTAAGACGCCTTATTCTGTTGAAAGAGGAAGAGCTAGGGTGAGAGCACAGCAATATTCCACACAAATGCAGCCAGAAGTGGGTGTGAAGAAGTGTGTGCAACCCAAATCTTCTGCCTCTCATAAGGAGAATGTAACATTGCTGAAAAGAAACTGGAGGCATATGTTCAAAAATGTCCCAAAGGGACTGTGTTAAATACAGAGGCAGTGTCTGTGATGCCTTCCTATCCAACAGATAGCAGCAGAAGTGTCCAGAGAAATACCCAAGAAGGTGCCACATGATATATTTTCAGAAACAGAAGTTGATGAGCAACAAAGTTTTAATCCTAGTCCAGCACATCCTGATAGACTGATGAGGACTTATTCTGTATCAGTTCCTAATACAGCAGCATCACAAGTGCTCACCATTGCCTAGCTAAATGGCACAAAGTGATTAGTTCTTGACTGCAACTCATGCAAATAGGTGTGATTATGAGCCACAACACGAACAGCCAGGCAAGGAGGGAAAGGAGTGAAGGAACACAGCCTGCTCGCCTCGCCCAGAGGTTGGTACAGGTTTGTGTGCAAACTGGGTGGTGGGATTTCCTGACAGAAAGCAGGGAAATCACTCTGTACTATGCAGGGAAGGGTAGGGGGTAGGGAATGCCCTTTGCAGATGTAAGGGAACATCACTTACATAATCCCTCCCTGATTCCTAGCACTGTGTTTGTACAGGTTAGGGCTCGAATAAAACCAAGAAAAAGCTTCAAACCACCTCTGCTAACTGTCTGAAAGATGGTCCATTCCAGTCGTCCCTTGTCCTGGTGACAAGTTACAAATGAATTAACTGACCAAGGAAACTGATAATAGTAGGCAGAGGATGCAAACCATCACCAAAAAACAAATAAATACATACATAAAACAAGAAATGTACACAACAAACTCTTCCAAATATTGCAAGTATGTGACATTCTTAATGAAGACCACACGATACTGATAGTAACAAGGCCTGTAAAGTACTTACTGAACTGTATTTTGATAAATGTGATGCTGTCGTACTAATAAGGTGTTTTGGTTTCATATATGAAACACTGAATCTGACAAAAAGTAGCAAAATACTGAAATTTCACAGTATTTTTGAAAATCAAGTACACTAATGTTTTCTACTGAAACATTTATTTGAAGAGGAGTATTTAAATTCTAGACTTACACAGAAAAGCTACCTTAAAAGTAATATGAAAAGTTGTAATTTTTTTTTTAATAAAATTTTTATTGAAATCAAAACTGACATATACACAGTTATTAAAATAATTGTACAGATTTTTGATACATTAGATAAAAATAAAAAAATAATGGTATAATAAACAATAATACCATAAACTATATACAGAAATATTCACTGTACAAAAATGAAATATTACTGTTAGGCTAATAGAAAAAGGATTTGATTTTACATTCAGGTTATTGGTTTTCTAACAGTTCAGATATACTCTTCCAATATTTATATGTTGTATTCCTTGAGGATCTAGATCTAATTGTCAACATTTCGAGTTTAGAAACATCCTTGAGAAAATCTTTAAAATTTGAATGAAGATTTCCAATATTTTGTGATTTATTTCCTGGCGATGGACAATATAGACCATAAGATTGAATATTTGCTGGGTTGTACACAGTTTGGGATTGGAGTGTTAAACAGAACAAGTGATTTAGTAATAATAAAATTATCTGTAAAGATTGCTTGTAAGAAGTTGTTAACATCTTCCCAAAATTTCTTTAGTTGTCTTGCTGATATTATGAGGTGTAAGGAATGATCTATTTAAAAATCTCCAGGTGAAAATTTTCCATTTGTGTGAAGATGTTGTTTTACCAGCAGATTGAAGAATATTTAATTTATCTTTATCTGAAGGATGGGCATTATTAGTGGTGGTAAAAAATTTCCAGTAATTATCTGTATCCAAGTCTGATTTTATTGTTTTATATATGAGTGAAAGACTAACTTTCTGTGAAATGTTCTGTTGAGTTAAGAGAGTTAAAAGCTGTATCAGACTAGGAATTGAGGTTTTAATTGAAGGAGGGATTAGATAGAGTTTACCCTTGATGTATTTCCCTATTCCTGTAGGTCTAGCCATAGTACTGAGTCAAAATTATTCCCTTCTATAATAGTAATAAGAGCTTTTAATTCATGGTTGTTCATCAATTGATGCCATGCTATGAGGCTCTTTTGATTAAATAGTGACATTTTCTGATAATCTACTGTAAACATAATCCCTTGTGTATAGGCGATGGGGAAAGTAAGGAATATCCAGCTTTCATATCTTTTATGTCTAAAGATGAAATTTTTAAATGACCTTAAAATTAGAGTTATGTAGTTAGATTTAAATGCTTGGGCGTAGTGGAAAGAAAAATATTCTTTCAGTCGTCTCCAAATAAAGGTGTTATTCATTAAGTATAACATATGAGTATCATTGTTTTTTTGGAGACTGAGATAGACAAAGTAAAAAAAATCTTTCCATTTTGCTGAATATTTACTGTCAATTAACTGAGAAATTGATTTGATTACTGAAGAAATTCAATAAAGCTCTAGGTTGGGTAAAGCTATACCTCCATTATCCCAGCTATACATATGGGTTGATAGAGCAATTCTAGGTTTAATTGGATGCCAAAGGAATTTTTTGATCATCGTGTTAAACTTTTTGATTACTAAATGTGTTGGGGGTATACAGATGGACTGAATTATATACAAGATTTTGGGAAGTAATATCATCTTTACAACTGATAATTTGTCATCCATGGAAAATTTTATTTTAGACAATCTAGTTATTAAATTATCTATGTTTGCAATACTTTTATTAAAGTTCAGTTTTATAATATCTTTTATGTTGCTAGTAATAATTATGCCTAAATATGTTATTTGTTTAGATTGTGCTATATATTTCTTAAAATGATCTTGTATATAAATTTTCTTTTGACCAACTAAAAGAATTTGTGTTTTATTGTGGTTAAATTTAAGGCCTGAGTTCCTTTGAAAAAGCTCCATATTGTTAAATAGTTCTGACAATGTTGGGTCTTTGCCACCCAGTGTAATCAGAATGTCGTCTGCAAACATCTGAATTTTTGATGTTTCATTAAAACCCAATTCATATCCTATTATATTAGTGTTATACCTTATCAAGTTTGCCCAAGGTTCCATGATTAAAGTGAATAAAAGAGGGGACAGTGGGAAACCTTGTTTAGTGCCTTTTACTATTGGCATAGATTGAGAGATATTAGGACCTATTTTGATGTATGCATGACAACCATTATATAATTGAGTAATAAGGTTTACAAAATGTTCCGAAAAATTAAGTTCCCCCAAAAGAATGAGGAGATAATCCCAATTAATTGTATCGAAGGCACAATTTATACCTAAACTAATTATAGTTAAATTTGTTTTTAAAATCTTTACTGATTCAATTAAGGTTAATATTCTCTTAATATTGTCATAAGAGGTTCTATTTATTATGAAACCTGTTTGATCTGCCTCCACTAGATTAGGAAGAAAATTTTTGAGTCTATTAGCATATATAGACATAAATATTTTGTAGTCTATATTTAGTAGGGATATAGGTCTATATGAGTTACATTTAGTGGGGTCTTTGTCCTGTTTTAGAATAGGGGTTATAAAAGTATATTTCCACGATGGTGGGATGAAATTGTTAGTTTGTACTATGTTAAAAACAGCATGTAAAACTGTGAGAGCTTTATTAGGTAAAATTTTATAAATTTCTGGGATGATGCCATCATTTCCCGGAGCTTTGTTTTGTTTAAGTTCATGAATTTGCAGTTGAATGTCTTTGAGAGTAATCTATCAAGCAATTCAGCTTGCGCTTCTGTTAATTTTTTCTTTGAGTTTTTACTAATGAATGTCCGTATGTCTTTTTTTGGATTTAATAATTCGGAAGACTGATTAAGATTACGAAAAAATTATCTGAATTTGTTTAGTATATTATGTAAACCAGAGACCATTTTCTTCTTCTGTGGTGAGAAAATGTCATTAATATGGTTAAATTTATTTAATCTTTTAGTTTTGTTGGTTAGAATATTCATGGATCTAGGATTCGATGAAAATGTAATGAGCTTAAATTTCTCTAAGCTAATCATGGTTTTATGATTTAATATTTCAAGATACTTTTTGTTTAAAGAATTTATTTCTTTTTTTTTATCTTTGTCATCTTTGTTTGTTAAGAGAACAAGGTTCAATTTGTCAAGATTAGATTGTATTTCTTTTAATACTTTATCTCACATAAGTCTTTTTTTTATACAATTAGTTATTCTACCATAGAAGTAGGATTTCATTGCATCCCAAATAAAGACTTCAGATGTATCGCTAGTTGTGTTAAGTTCTATGAAGTTATGTACTTCTTCGGCTAAGAAAGCTTTAAAATCATTTAGTTTAGTGATACATGCTGGGATTCTTTTTATCTGTACATTACAAGTTGAGTGGATATTTATATCAAAGGTTGTGGAGTTATGGTTGGAAAGGGGACATGCAATTACTATTACTCTAGTTAAAGAATCAACCAAGTTATTAGAAACAAAGGCTCTGTCTATCCTAGAATATGAATTATGCCTATGTGAATAGAACGCGTAGAAAAGAGAGTTGGGGTCTGCATAATTATTTACATCTTTTAGTAAGAGAGAATCAGAAAATTCTTTCAAAGGTCTAGCCGTTGACAAGATTTTTCTTTTACCAATAAAGGTAGAGTCTTTGCTATCAAAAATACAGTTAAAATCACAGGCTAAAATGATATTACCCTTAGAAAAATGTAAGATGTGTTCTATGTGTTGCTGTGCTGACAAGTCCAAAGCCAGAAATCCAGTATATATTGATTAAAGTGAACATTTTGTTGTTAAATTCTATAATAACTGACGCTAACATACCTTTTTTATCTTGGTATGATTCTATTATTTTTGGTTTAGGTAATTTGTTATACCATAATATAGCAACTCCCCTTTTTTTCTTTGAATGTTCTTTACTGGCTAGAATAGAAAAGGATTTAGAGTCCAATTTAGAAATATCTTCTGATATCAAGTGGGTTTCTTGTAGAAATATTATTTGGGAGTTTTGTAATTTGAGGTATTTATTTAAAGATCTTCTCTTATCAGGATTGTTTAGACCATTAATATTGAAAGAAATACAATGTAAAGAAGTCATGAGGTAGTTTCCGTGTTTGATAATGCATATCGTCTATACATTTATTACTCTTTTGTCTGTTTATGTATAAAAGATAAATGTAAGGAATACCACTGCTTGATATACTTAAAAAATGATATAGAGGTAAAATCAAAGGTATATTAAAATAACTTTCAACTATGCAAGTTACAGTGAACATCGTAAACAACATTGTCAATAAATTGTAGAAAAAATTTTTAACAAAAAAAAAAAACACCCAAGACCTTTCTGGAGTTATAAACTCCTAATCTGAGCGACATCTATCACTCAAATTATCATTCTAACAAGCAGCAAGTTTCAAACAGGAACTGCCTATTTGCAAACTGTTATATATTTAAATGTACGGCTTTTAAGTAAACTTATCTTTCTTATGTACAGAAGTAAACACGACTAAAGTAGAATAATAATAAAGTCAATAAATTGTTAAATATTATTAAGTAATTATTAAAAACAACATGAAATATTACTATTTGTACTACAATGAATAAATAAGCTGATTATTAAACATATATTAAAATAAAATTATATTGTATAATCAAGATGAATAAAATCAGCTGAGGTGCACTAATGACAATTAATTATGCTTATATACTGTCCTTAAAAACAAACATGCAGTAAATGTGAGCATGTAGTAATACTTTCAAAGTCAAGTAAGGACAGTGATTAAAAATAGTGTCAGGGCTCATATTAACAATATTGTAATACAGTAGATTAAGGCTGTATAGAGAACTCTAGTGAAATTGTACTCAGGAGTAAATGGTTCTCTTATAAGCATTCCAGCTGAAAGAACTACTCTATATATTAATCATAAAATCTCTACAACAGTCCTATCTCTCCTTTCTGTAAAACTTTCAAGACTGAATTTCTGTTCATTAAACAAAACTATAAACTTCAACAAAGTATAGATGTACACTGACATTGTGAGACCTATCATGGAATACTGTAATCTTTCTTGTACAGAAAGTAATGTATTATATTTCTGCAACAAAACAAACTAAAAATACATTCTGATGAGAGAAAAAAAAAAAGGAGTTGGCGGTGAACATCTTGTACCATAACAGCTTTATGTATCAAGTTGGTTACAGGGATTATTCTTTAACTACATTTATAAGAAATGTTTAAGCTATGTAGGAATCTCGCTACTATATCTTATACTATCAAGATTATGATCTATAAACTCTTACTTATTTTGCAGTACTGCACAACAACCCATATAAGATGTAAATTTTTGTATGTTACTCTTTCTTGAGCTGTCACCCTTGTAAATGTATACTTTTCTTTTAGCACTCTTTCTTTTCCCAATTATATCAATAAAGTTCTAGCTGTACCAATGTATCTTATCAGCTTTTGAACTGAGCTAAACCTTAAAAGTCCTCCCATCAGTACACCATCCAGTTTAACTAGCTGTAAACAAATGAATACATAGCTAGAAAATAGGGTCTATAAGAAGCATAAGAACAAGGAGGCTGGCAAAAGGGTAACAAACATTATGACGAAGGCAACAAGGATCTAAAAGAGAGAGTTAGCAAAGAAGCTCAGAAAAGGAATCACATTTTTTCTCTTTTTTTTCCCACTCTCCTTCCCCTTTTCCTCTTCCTTCCCTTTCTTTTTCCCCCTTTTTCTCTTATTTATTCTTTCCCTTTAACTAAACACCAACTGGCTAAGGGTTGAAAAAGAGCTCTCTAAGAGAGCCTAACTATATTATAATACAGTGTAAGGAGGTCATACAAAACATTGCTTTATAACAGGCATTCAAGGTAAAACTATTTGTGAGAAGCACTGCAATCAATATATTCTGCACAGTACCTTTAAGTTGAGTAGAACACAAAGATGCATCTGCATTTCATGTAGATATTGCTAATATGCTGTAAGTAGGGTGACTGGTTCCTTTCATTCCCTTTCCTGCTGAGTAAAGAGGTGTTTGAAAGGTTTGGCCCTTCGTAATTTGTCGAGTCACTGATGACGTCTCATAGCAATGGGAATAGTTCCTGTGATACGGAAAACAATTCGACGAGTCCGAGGATTAAAATAAGCTGCTAGAGTTCCAGCGGGAAATGGTAAGGCACTTTAACAACAAACACAGCTTTTATTAAGCTCACGAGCTGATTAGGACAATCTCAACATCACATACTAAGCAAGAAATGCAATCGCAAAGGCCAAGAGCTTCCCGGGCTCACCACACACATCACCAAAGACAATGCCACCAACATAGCGCTACTCTCAAGAACATATACGCATTGGCAGAAACAAAACACAAGCGTACAAACAAACCAAAGAGAAGAAAAAAAAAAAAAAAAACATGTAACAAGCGTCAGCGACATATAAATTCACAAAGCACCAGACCCCTGTATCATCTATCAATCCACCATTATTATCCTGTTAATATGCAAACAAAATCAACACATGTATGTACTAACCACCAGAACCCTGCACAAATAACATACATGTAATTCACAACAGAATTACTAGACAACCAGCAGCAGAGAGACAAAAGAGAGACTTTGGAGTGATTAAGTATAATTTTTCTGCATTTTCTTGTTGCCTTTAGCTAATTCCGCCTAAAACGCCAATTTTCTAGAGTTTCTGTGATTTAAAAACTTGTCTCAGCTACATATTGTACTTATTTTACTGCCTGTACTTTAACAAAGTTGTTTTTCTGTTTAAATTACCTGTTTCACTGTTGTAGGCTACACACTCAAGTCTGATAGCCATTTATGTGCATTTAAAGTGTTTTTTGATTGTATCTGCTTTATTTTCTGAAAAAAAAAAAAAAATATATATATATATATATATATATATATATATATATATATATATATATATATATATATACTTGTTTTCCCACCTTTCTAAGCTAGTTTAGTCCAGTTTTCATGTTAGTGCTGAATTCAGGGCTGTGTTACAAGTTTCTGTGTTTGCCCATACCTTACTTGGATAGAAGGAAGTTTCTCTGTTCACTGTGAGAGAGGGAGCTTTGAGCAGCCTATCTGTCCTTGGAGGAGTGGTTTCAGCCCAGAAATTAGTAGTTTACTGGCTATTTTGAGATAATTTTTATCTCTTTCATTTACCTGTTATAAAACCCACATTTGCAAGGTTTTTATGTTAGTATACAGCTCGACAAGCTCCTGCCTGGTGCCCTGCAGAGTTCTACAGCAGCAGAGAGACAAAAGAGAGACTTTGGAGCGATTAAGTTTCATTTTCTGCATTTTCTTGCTGCCTCTAGCTAATTCCGCCTAAAATGCCAATTTTCTAGAGTTTCTGTGATTTAAAAAGCTTGTTTCAGCTACATATAGTACTTATTTTACTGCCTACACTTTAACAAAGTTGTTTTTCTGTTTAAATTACCTGTTTAACTGTTGTAGGCTACACACTCAAGTGTGATGGCCATTTCTGTGCATTTAAAGTCTTTTTTTGATTGTATCTGCTTTATTTTCTGAAAAAAAAAAAAAAAAAAAAACTATACTTGTTTTCCCACCTTTCTAAGCTAGTTTAGTCCAGTTTTCAGGTTAGTGTAGAATGCAGGGCTGTGTTACAAGTTTCTGTGTTTGCCCATACCTTACTTGGATAGAAGGAAGTTTCTCTGTTCACTATGAGAGAGGGAGCTTTGAGCAGCCTATCTGTCCCCAGAGGAGTGGTTTCAGCCCAGTAATTAGTAGTTTATTGGCCATTTTGGGCTAATTTTCATCTCTTTCATTTCCCTGCTATAAAAAACACATTTGTGTGGTTTTGCACGCCGGGTAGCACCGGTTAGCTAGGGTACAACTATTCCCAGCTCCACAAAGTCTAGTCTTCCATTTTTCCCTTGGAACTAGACAAACTTTCAACTTAAGCACTCAAATCATTCACTTCTTATCCCTGACTTGCCCAAAACTCATAGCAAGCACTAATAAACCTTAGCACTAGACCCCCCCTATACTGTAAAGAAGGACACGGCTCTCAATTCAACCTTACCAGCCAATCAGTAAAACAGTTCACTGTACCTATCCAAGCATGTCCAAAGGGCAGTTTCAGGTGTACTCTCCAGTCCAACTGGTGAATTTGGGCATTTTGAGGCAATGATACAATTGCTTCATGTACACAGACAACCCTCTCCTCCTTCCACCAAACACTAATACATGCGAGAGATGCAATTATACAGCCAAACTGGAGGCTAAGCTCTCTCAACCCAAGACTGGACCAGACAGTCAAGAGGGGAAGGAAATTACTTGCATCACACCACCAGTCTCACAGAGACCTATGAAACCAGCACTGGCAAAAAACACACATAAATACACAAAAACATACTCGGAGGTTCTAAATAAAAATCTGCAAAAGCAACAGAGACCTCCAAAGCAGACATCCAAGCAACCTCCACCCACCAACACAAACCATGAAATACATACTTCACAAAACCAGTGTGCCACACAATCACAGCCCTTAAGGCAAAATAACATACCCAACACACTAGTAATAGGTGACTCTATAGTCAGGCACACTGATGTCCCACTCACTAGGCTGAACAAGGAGAAGGTTACTGTTAGTTGCCTGTCAGGTGCTAGGATCTGCCACATAACACAAGCACTCAGGTCACTCCAGAACAAGTACAAATATGACTCTGTCATTGTCCATGTTGGTGTGAATGACCTGAGCTGTACCTCCCTGGACTACATGAAAAGAGACATGGAGGAGCTCTCTGATCACGTAGCCCAGGCTGGTATGACCCTGACCCTGAGTAGCATCCTGCTCTCACCAAGAATGATACCACAGTATAGAGAAACAATTATCAATTTCAACAATTGGCTAAGCTTCTGGTCTCATTCAAAGGGGATCCAGTGTCTGTCAGCCTGGGATGACATGCTCAACAAGCCATGATGCTTTGCTAGAGACAGCTTGCACCTATCACCCTTAGGCTTTCGAATACTGGCCAAGGCTCTTGCCAACCCCATAGTGCCTTTTTTAGGCAAGGCTCAAAAGACAAACCCACCACCGTAAATAGCACAAGTAACAAAAAAGTACAGTTGTGTACCTACCATAAATGTAGATGTTCGAGTGTATTCACTGTTGCAGTCCTTACTCTTGGGTTATCCTGCTGGCAGGCTACCCTCAGTCAGCCAGAATTCCAAAGTCTAGGTCTGGCGTCAGTTGCTGTCGCCTCTTCCCTGACATCAGTGCACCAGGGGTATAAAAGATGCAGCCGACGCCATTTTCTTCAGTTTTTCTTGCCCCAGATGTCAGGTGCCCCCAAACTGGTAGGCTGAAAAATATGCCAATAAAAAAATGCATGCACAAAAATAACATTTCCTTCATCTACAAGCAAATACACCAAATAGGTTGTATAGGATAGAGAAGTGCAGATACGTCCCAGCAAAGAAAAGGGAGATGGTGGGTGAGTAACCTGGACTGCAACAGTGAATACACTCGAACATCTACATTTATGGTAGGTACACAACTGTACTATGTACATCGTGTTTCACTGTTGCAGTCATTACTCTTGGGCTGAATCCCAAAGCTGAGGATGGGTGGCTGGGCTAAATAGGATTAGGAGAGGCTATGAGGCCCTGCAGAGCTGAAGTGGCAAAGCCTGCTCTGGACTTAGAGTAAAGAGATAAGTGGTAGTGCTTTGTGAAGGTGTGCACTGAACTCCAAGTTGCAGCCTCTAAGATATCTTTGGTTGGTACTCCTCTGAGGAAGGCTGCTGAAATGGCTGCTGCTCTGGTGGAATGAGGCCTAATGCCCTTAGGCACTGGTTTGCCATGTTGAAAATAGCAGAAACGGATGCAATGGCCTATCCATTTAGAAATAGTCTGTTTTGAGATAGCCTTTCCTTGTGATCCTGCAGCATATGACACTAAAAGTTGCTCAGTCTTTCTGAAAACTTTAGTTCTGTCCAAGTAGAAGTGTTACTGCCTGTGTATGTCCAAAGAGTGCAGAATTTTCTCACCCTTGTTCTGTGGATTTGGATAAAAGGTAGGCAAGTGAATGGTTTGGTTGAGGGCTACACTGGACACCACCTTAGGCATAAATGTAGGGTTTGTCCTCAGAGAAACCCTGTCTGGATGAAAAATGATGAAAGGTTCCACAGCCATGAGTGCTTGTAACTCCGAGACTCGCTTTGCAGAGGTTATTGCTAGGAGCAGAGCTGTTTTCCAGGATAAGAATTTTATATCTGCTGTTGATGCTGGCTTGAAAGGAGGCAGTATGAGTTTTTCCAAAATATAATTGAGGTCCCAGGCCGGAATTGGTGCTCTCCTTGTAGGCCTAATGTTTTTGGCCCCTCTGAGGTACTGCCTTATTAAAGGATGAGAAAATATAGCAGAGGCATGAATCTTAATTGATGAGAAAGAAAGTACAGTTGTATACCTACCATAAATGTAGATGTTTGAGTGTATTCACTGTTGCAGTCATTACTCTTGGGTTATCCTGCTGGCAGGCTACCCTCAGTTGGCCAGAATTCCAAAGTCTACGTCCAGCGTCGGTTGCTGTTGCCTCTTCCCTGACGTCAGTGTGCCAGGGGTATAAAAGATGTAGCAGACACCATTTTCTTCAGTTTTTCTTGCCCCAGATGTCAGGTATCCCAAATAGGTAGGCTGAAAAATATACCAATAAGAAATGCATGCACAAAAATAACATTTCCTTCATCTACAAGCAAATACACCAAAAAGGTTGTATAGGATAGAGAAGTGCAGATAAGTCCCAGCAAAGAGAAGGGGGATGGAGGGTGGGTAACCTGGACTGCAACAGTGAATACACTCGAACATCTACATTTATGGTAGGTACACAAGTGTACTATGTTCATCGTGTTTCACTGTTGCAGTCATTAGTCTTGGGTAGAATCCCAAAGCTGAGGATGGGTGGCTGGGCTAAATAGGATTAGGAGAGGCTATGAGGCCCTGCAGGACTGCAGTGGCAAAGCCTGCTCTGGCCTTAGAGTAGAGAGGCAAGTGGTAGTGCTTTGTAAAGGTGTGCACTGGACTCCAAGTTGCAGCCTCTAAGATATCTTTGGTCGGTACTCCTCTGAGGAAGGCTGCTGAAGTGGCTGCTGCTCTGGTGGAATCAGGCCTAATGCCCTTAGGCATTGATTTGCCATGTTGAAAATAGCAGAAACAGATGCAATGGTCTATCCATTTAGAAATAGTCTGTTTTGAGATAGCCTTTCCTTGAGATTTTGCAGCACATGACACTAAAAGTTGCTCAGTCTTTCTGAAAGCTTTAGTTCTGTCCAAGTAGAAGCACAACTGCCTGTGTATGTCCAAAGAATGCAGAATTTTCTCACCCTTGTTCTGTGGATTTGGGTAAAAGGTAGGCAAGTGAATGGTTTGGTTGAGGGCCACACTGGACACCACCTTAGGCATAAATGTAGGGTTTGTCCTCAGAGAAACCCTGTCTGGATGAAAAATGATGAAAGGTTCCACAGCCATGAGTGCTTGTAACTCTGAGACTCGCCTTGCAGAGGTTATTGCTAGGAGCAGAGCTGTTTTCCAGGATAAGAATTTTATATCTGCTGTTGATGCTGGCTCGAAAGGAGGCAGTGTGAGTTTTTCCAAAATATAATTGAGGTCCCAGGTCAGAATTGGTGCTCTCCTTGGAGGCCTAATGTTTTTGGCCCCTCTGAGGTCGTGCCTTATTAGAGGATGAGAAAAGATAGGTGGTTCCATATTGTAATGTGCTGAAATGGCAGAGGCATGAATCTTAATTGAAGAGAAAGAAAGGCCTTTGTTCAGCATCTCAGTTAGGTATTGTAAAATCTGAGGAATATTTGGTACAGACGTGTCAATGCCTTGTCCCTGGTTCCCAGCACAGAATCTCTTCCATTTTTCTGCATAAGATTTTCTGGTACTGGGCCTCCTGGCCACCAAGATAACATCCATAACAGCTTTTGAAAGAGAAGTGTTCTGAATGGCTACATTATCCGCCATGCTGCCAGATTTAAGGTCCTGAGTTGGCTGTGCAGGATCTGATTGTTTTGTTGGGTCAGCAAGTGAGAAGTTTTAGGCAATATCCATGCTGGACCTTGAGACAAGCTCTTTAGGATTGGGTACCAGTGCTGGCATGGCCAGTCTGGTGCAATCAGTATCATTTTTGGCTTCTCTTGTCTGACCTTTAAGAGTACTCTGGGAAGGAGAGGCAGTGGGGGAAAAGCATATACTGTTAGATTTTTCCAGCTGAATGACAGGGTGTCCACTTTCCATGCTTGCTTGTGATAAATCCTTGTGCAAAATCTCTGTAACTGACAGTTGTGAGGGGAGGCAAATAGATCTATGCCTGGGCATCCCCATTTCCTTATTATCATGCTGAAGACTTGTGGATCCAGTTTCCATTCGTGGGGATCCATGAGGTTTCTGCTTAGTTCATCTGCTAGAGTATTTGTTTTTCCTGGCAGGAATTGTGCTTGCAGGTGAACTTGAAAAGCCAATGCTGTGTCCCATAAGGTCATTGCCTGTCTGAAGAGGGGGTAGGAATATGTACCTCCCTGCTTGTTTATGTACCACATGACCGTAGTGTTGTCTGTCTTTATCAGTAACTGTCCTGGATGAAGCAGGTCCTTGAAAGCTGTCAGGGCATTTTGAACAGCTAGCATCTCTTTTTGACTGATGTGAAGATGCATCTGGTTTGCAGGCCATGTGCTCTGAATACATTTTCCTGCCATATGGGCCCCCCAGGCATAATCTGATGCATCCGTTGTCAGTGTCTGTCTGGCTGTGGGTAAACTGAATGGCAGACTTTTATTGTGGTGACGGGCTTCTGCCCACCATCGAAACTCCTGTTGTAGGCAGGGAATGAGTGAAATTACTGTCTCCAGGCTGTGGCAATGCTGAGTCCAAACACTTTTCAGATACCATTGTAGTTTCCTCATATGCAGTCTGGCATATGGAATTAGTAGAATACAGGATGCCATGAAACCCAAGGCCTGCAGGGTTTTCCTTGCAGATAAGTGGGTTTTTGTTGCCAATTTCTTGAAGTAAGTAGTCAGTTGTTTTTGCTTGTCTGGTGTGAGATAAGCCATCTGGGCAGTTGTATTTAAACTTGCACCCAGGAATATTATCTCTTGAGAGGGCACTAGTTTTGATTTCTTTTCATTTAGTGTGTACCCTAGGCCAAATAGTAATCTTTTTACATACGCCAGATGCTTTAGAAGAGTGACTTTGTTCTCTGCTTGAATTAGGCAGTCGTCCAAGTAGGGATATATTTGAATTATTTTTTGTCTGCAAAACGCAATTACTGGTGCCAGGCATTTTGTGAAGACCCTGGTTGCAGTAGATAAGCCAAAGGGCAGTGCAGAGAATTGGTAATGTATGGAGCCAGCTATGAATCTGAGGTATCTTCTGCAAGATTGTCTGATTGGGACATGCAGGTATGCCTCTTTTAGGTCCAAAGTTACGAGCCAAGCCCTCTTGCCCAGCATGGGCAGTAGATGCTCTAGAGTCAACATCTTGAATTTTGGAACTTCCAGAAACGTATTTAGTATAGACAGGTCCAGAATTGGTCTCCAGGTTTTGTCCTTCCTGGGTACTAAGAAAAGTCTGGAGTAAAATCCTTGCCCCTGCTCTTGTTGTGGTACTTGCTGAATGGCCCTCATGTCCATGAGGGCTGTAATTTGCATTTCTGCCTCTGCCCATTGATTGTGTGGCAGGTCTGGCATACCCTTTGACCTTGGTAGAGTGTGAAAATGGAACCTGTAGCCTTGGGACACTATGTTCAGGACCCATTTGTCTTGGGTAACCATTTGCCAATTTGATGAAAAAAGTGCTAGTTTTCCCCCTAAGGGGGCTGTCACAAGAAAAGTGCTTGGAACTAGTAGAGGAAAGTCATTGGGACTGTTTCCTGTAAGGCTGTGATTTGTCTTCTCTGTTTTTGGAGGTAGGAGCACCCCATTGTTTAGGCCTGTATGAGCCTTGGGGCTGAGATCTGCCTCTGGGGCGCCTGTATCTGCCTCTTTGTGGTCTGTCTGACACTGGAAAGGACCAATTTTTAGAAGGCCAGTTCCTGCTAAACCTGGGTGGCTGTAAATGTAAGAAATCCTTGACTGTCTGCATGGATTTTGCTTTATCCTCCATTTTTTTCAACACCTCTTCTGCTTTAGTACCAAACAAAGTATCATGCTGTAATGGTGCATCTAATAATTTTGCTTTAACATGATCAGGTAGATTCTGTTCCTTTAACCAAGCATGCCTTCTAATAACAGAACCTGTAACAGCGGCCCTGCAAGAGGCCTCCAGTGAATCATAACCACATTGCAAAGTATGCTTTCCCACTTGTTCAGCTGCATGCAATAAATCCTGCAATTCCTTGTTCTCTGAACATTCAGTATTTGTCAACAATTTCTGTTTAAGCAGTGACATTAAATATTGCTGATATTTAAGCATATGAAACTGACAATTTAAAGCCCTTACAGCCACGGTAGCAGAAGTGTAGACTTTTTTCCCACATCTGTCTAGAGCCCTAGAATCCCTATCAGAGGGGACAGGTTTTTTTGCAGTGGAAGCTTTAACCCCTTTGGGACCCTGAGATATAGTTTCTGGGTCAGCAGTGGGGTTTTTATATAGGAATTTATAAGAATCCGGGACCCTGTAGTATCTGTCTGGCTTAGCAGGTGCAGGGGGTAAAGAGTCAGGGGACAGGCCGGACTCTGAAAATACATCATCTACAATGCCTAGAACAGGTAGAATAGCAAGGGGTCTGTGCTGAGGAAGTAGTAGAAAGTCTCTGAGCCTTTTCTTAGATTCAGAATAATCTTGGCTCTCCCAGTGGAAATGCTCCCTCATGGTATGCAGGGTTTCCCAAAAAGAATAATCCTCAGGAGGAGAGGCTGAAGGAATGGATTCTTCAGCATCAGAACCTCATAGTGAAGCATGGAGTAATCCTGTTCAGAAGAGGAACTAGAGGTGATAGAAACCTGATCAGAAGAATCATACTCTGTCTCTTGCCTAGGTCTCTTATCAGGAGGGGGATGGGAGCCCCTGATCAAAGTAATTAGGTCTTCGGCCATTTTGAGCATCTGTTTTTTAGGCATGGAAGTCTCAGTAGGAGAATGCTGTACTTGTTTCTTTGTCTTTAGAGCTGCTTTAGTCTTTGTCTTTGAAGCTGAAGATGGCTTAATATATAGTTGTGTAGGTCTGAAGACACCCTCAGAAGTCGATGCCTGCTCAGCAGCTCTGGACCCATCTGAGGGAATGATTTCCGAGTGTCCAATACCTTGAGTATCCAGAGGCCCAGTCGGCTCCACGTGGGAGTCGGAAGCGGCCTGTGGCTCTGAGGTAGCACGCGCCAGGGGCTGCGAAAGCGCCTCACTGAGAACCGGCGAACTGGTGACTGGCCTAGCAGAGGCCTCGTCATCGGTTTTGGACCTCGGATGCCTATCCTTTTTCTTGTCCTTGCGTTTTTTGTAAACTCTGGTTGTCGGCTAGTCCGACGGCATTATATAATTAAATCTTCGGCCAAAGTAAAGAAATGCAAAATCGAACCGACGCTTAATAGTGCGTTGGTTAAATTTAGCACAAAACCGACAGCTAGCAACGTTGTGATCAGGGCCTAGGCAAGGAATACAGTAAGAGTGAAAATCCTTATGAGGTATTTGCTTCCCACAAGAAATACAACTGTTAACTTTTCCTGACATCGGTCTGGAGCAAGAAAAAAGTTTCCCCAATGGGGTAACTTAGCTTTAATGAAGACTTCGGTTCTGAAATTCGGATTTGAAAATCTCAGGAGTCGGCCGACCAGCACTTGCGAACTGCTTTTGCTTCGGGAACCATGTGGCAAGAAAGACTCAAGAAAATGGCATCGGCTGCATCTTTTATACCCCTGGTGCACTGATGTCAGGGAAGAGGCGATAGCAACCGACGCCGGACCTAGACTTTGGAATTCTGGCCGACTGAGGGTAGCCTGCCAGCAGGATAACCCAAGAGTAATGATTGCAACAGTGAAACATGATGAACATCTGAGGGTAATGCTGCTCAATGCCAGAAGTCTAAACCTCAAAATGCACGCACTCGAGGCACTCTTCAGCATGGAGAAAATCAATATATGTTCAGTAACAGAAACCTGGTTTAAGGCTCCAGAGAGCACCCCAGCACTACCAGGCTACAACTCATACCATACATTTTGGCCACAAAAGGCGGGGGAGTATCCATATTCATCAAGGATACCCACACCTCCAGGTTAGTGGCACAGCACGATGCTTTAGAGATCATCCACGTGCAACTAACAACGGGCAAAACTGCTATTCAAAATATAGCTTGCTACAGATCACCCACCATGTCCCAGGACCCCCACTCCGCATTCCTGGAAACACTGGGAAACATAAAGGTCCTACCAAACACCCTGATATTGGGTGATTTCAATTATCCAAACATTAACTGGGAGAACTATTCAAGTACGAACTCCCTGGCCCAACATTTCCTAGAATTTATAAACTCAAATGCCCTGGATCAACTGGTTAACACCCCCACCAGAGGTGACAACATATTGGAACTGGTCATCACCAACATGGGCGACCGGTGTTCCACACCGAAGGTCAACTCCTCGCTGGTTAGATCTGACCATAAACTAATCACTCTGGATATCCACATTCTGCCACCACACCCGGTTAAAGAAACCACAGTGAAAAACTTTTCAAAAGCAAAAGTACAGTTTTGTACCTACCATAAATGTAGATGTCCGAACAGGATAGCATCTGCAGTCCTAACAAATGGGTTGTCCTGTCATCAGGCAGCCCTTCGGTCGGCCGGATTCCAAAGTCTGGGTCTGGCCTCGGCTGGTGTCGCACTTCACCCGACGTCATCTCTGCTGGTCTTCGGGTATAAAGGCATCAGCCGACGCCATTTTCCTCAGTGTTTCTTGCCCCAGATGCCAGTAGCCCTCTTGGATAGCTAAATTTTTGGGTAAATGCCAATGTTTCCCAAAAAATAGAAGGCAAACACAAAAAATATGCATGTATGTACATATATACAAACAAATACACCATAAGAGATCCCCCCCCAGCTAGCTATTAGGTGGGCAATACCCTAGGAGTACCACAGAGGGGAAGGAGGGTGGGTAATCCTGACTGCAGATGCTATCCTGTTCGGACATCTACATTTATGGTAGGTACAAAACTGTACTATGTCCTTCAAGGATGCATCTGCAGTCCTAACAAATGGGTAGAATACCATAGCCAAACTAGCGGAGGAGGAATAAGAATTATGGTGTACTTAGGATCCCTTGCAACACAGCAGTGGCAAACCCTGCTCGGGATCTAGAGTATAGAGGTAAGTTATAATGCTTGGCAAATGTATGCACGGAGGTCCAAGTAGCAGCCTCAATAATGTCCTTGGTAGCCACTCCTCGTAAGAAGGCTGTGGTAGTGGCTGTAGCCCTTGTAGAATGAGGCCTTATGTTCTGTGGAATTTGCTTTCCATGATAGGAGTAACAGAATCTTGTGCAATTTCCTATCCACTTGGAGATTGTCTGTTTGGAAATTGCTTTTCCTTCCCTTCCTGTTGCATAGGCTACTAGGAGCTGGTCAGTTTTTCTATTGCCCTTGGTTCTGTCCAGGTAGTAGCGCAACTGTCTATGTACATCCAAGGTATGCAGCAGTCTTTCCCCTTTGTTCTGTGGATTGGGAAAGAAGGTAGGTAGGTGGATTGCCTGGTTTAGAGACAGTCTGGATACCACCTTAGGCATAAATGTCGGATTAGTTCTCATGGACACTCTATCTTGATGGAAGATTAGGAAGGGTTGTACTGCCATTAAAGCCTGTAGTTCCGAAACCCTTCTTGCTGAAGTAATTGCCAGAAGGAAAGCAGTTTTCCAGGATAGGTGTTGAAGATCTGCTGTTGCTGCTGGTTCGAATGGAGGGAGTGTCAATTTTTCTAACACAAAATTCAAGTCCCATGCTGGTAATGGTGGTTTCCTAGGAGGTTTTACATTCTTAATTCCTCTGAGGAACTGCCTGAGTAGAGGATGCGAGAAGACAGGGGGATCGAGGCTGTATTCTGCAGAAATAGCTGATGCATGTATCTTGATGGAGGAATAGGACAGGCCAGTATGTAGGAGCTCTGCCAAATATTCCAGGATGTTGGCAATATCTACCTTTGACACATCTTTCCCTCTTTCCGTACTCCAAATGACAAACCTTTTCCATTTCCCTGCATAGTTCCTTCTAGTAGAAGGTCTGCGGGCCTCAAGGATAATGCCTTTAACCCTTTGGGATAAATCTGGGTTAGAAGTTCTTATGTAATGTTCCAGGCAGTGAGTTGCAGAGTTTTCAGGTTTGGATGCAAGATGTTGCAGTTGCACTGAGTCAACATCAAAGGAATCAGGGGTAGAGTCCACGTTTACCCCCGAGACATGCTCCTCAGTAATGGATACCAATGTTGTCTTGGCCAATTTGGAGCTATCAGAATTATCCTTGGCCGTTCCTCTTTGATTTTCAGTAGTACCTTGTGCATCAAAGGAAGGGGTGGAAATGCATATGCTGTCAGGCCTTTCCAATTGAAGGATAGAGAGTCCACCTTCCAAGCAAGAGGGTGGTATGTCCTTGAGCAGAATTTCTTGAGCTGGTGGTTGAGTGGGGATGCAAATAGGTCTATTTGTGGCATTCCCCATTTCTTTGTGATGGCCTTGAAGATGTCCGGGTGTAGCATCCATTCGTGAGCATCCGAGGTAGTTCTGCTTAACATGTCTGCTAGGATGTTTTCTTTTCCCGGTACAAATATTGCCTGCAATTGAATGTTGTAGCTCAGAGCCATATTCCACAGGTCCAGAGTCATTCGGCATAGGGGGTATGAATGAGTGCCTCCCTGTTTGTTGATGTACCACATCACTGTGGTGTTGTCTGTCCTTATCATCACTTGGCCCTCTTTGAGGAATGGTCTGAAATTCTGGATTGCTAGTTTTACTGCCAGCATCTCTTTTTGATTTATGTGCAGGTGTAGCTGATCTGGAGTCCATAGGCCTTGAATGAACTTGTCCAGCATGTGTGCCCCCCAACCGAGGTCTGAGGTGTCCGTTGTGATGGTTTGGCTTGCTTGAGTGTTGTGGAAGGACAATCCTGGGTTTGCCTGGCATGTCTGAGCCCACCATAGGAACTCTTGTTTCAGGCATGGAATTAGTGGTATTTCGGTTTCTAAGCTGTGCTTGTGTTGAGACCATAAATTCTTTAGGTACCACTGTAGCTTTCTCATGTGCAGTCTGGCATGGGGGACCAAGATTATGCAGGATGCCATGAAACCCAAGGCCTGCAGTACTTTCCTTGCTGTTAGTTTGTTCTGCTTTGCAAGTGTCAAGAAGTACCGAGGAAGTTGTTCTTGTTTTTCTGCAGTTAGGAATGCCATCTGTTTTACTGTGTCCAATTCTGCACCCAAGAATGTTATTGTCTGGGATGGTATCAGTTTTGACTTTTTTAAATTGACTGTGTATCCCAGGGCTTGTAGTAAGCAAATGACTCTTTGTAAATCTTGTGTCAGCTTGCTTTTGTTGTCCGCTTGTATCAGGCAGTCGTCCAGGTATGGATAAATTTGGATTCCCTGAAGCCTGCAATGAGCGATTACTGATGCCAGGCATTTCGTGAACACTCTGGGCGCAGTAGATAAGCCAAAGGGCAATGCTGAGAATTGATAATGCTCTGATCCTGCAAGAAATCTGAGGTATCTTCTGCAAATTTGGTCGTATGGGGACGTGCAGGTATGCCTCCTTGAGATCTAGAGTTACCAGCCAATACTCCTTGCCCAGCATGGGAAGAAGTTGGTGTAGGGTCAGCATTTTGAATTTTGGAACAATGATGAATGTGTTTAAAGCGGACAGGTCGAGAATAGGTCTCCAACTGTTTTCTTTTCTTGGTACTAGGAAGAGTCTGGAGTAAAATCCCTTGCCCTGTTCTGTAGGTGGTACCCTTTCCACAGCTCTCATCTTTTTTAATTGAGCTATTTGTTTTAGGGCTTCTGACCTTTGATTTGGTGGCAGGTTTGGCATTCCTCTTTTTGTTGGTAAGGTGTGGAAATGAAACCTGTAGCCTTGGTCTATAGTTTGCAAAATCCAGTTGTCTCTTGTGATATAGTGCCAGTTTTTTGAAAATAAGGCTAATTTTCCGCCTAAGGGTGCTACTACTTGTTTCCTGGTAGGCGGTGTTAGAACCAAGTCACTGTGATTGTCCTGTTGCAGTGGCAGTGGTTGTATCCGTGCCTCGTTGGTTATTGCCTTGCCACTGGCGTCCCCTGTAGGCACCTCCTCTGGATTGATTTTTGCCTCTGGAACGTCTATTCCTGCCTCTCTGATTTTTAGAGGAGTCTGGAAAGGACCAATTTTTGGAAGGCCAGTTCCTGCTGAACCTTGGGGGCTGTACCTGTAAGAAATCTTTAACTGTTTGTACAGATTTTGCCTTCTCTTCCATTTTCTTCATTACTTGTTGGGCAGGAGAACCAAATAGACTGACCTTGTCCATAGGAGCATCTAAAAGCTTTGCTTTAACATGATCCGGCAAGACCTGCTCTTTCAACCATGCATGCCTTCTTATAACTGTGCCAGTCATGGCTGATCTAAATGAAGCCTCCAGTGCATCATAGCCACATTTTAAAGAATGGTTACTAACCTGCTGAATGTTATTCACCATTTCTAGAACATATTTCTTATCTAAGGAATCATCAGAGGAGAGTTTCTTAGTTAACTGATCAAGCATGAACTCTTGGTATTGGATCATATGAAACTGACAGTTCAAAGCTCTAGCTGAGAGAGTAGCGGAGGTGTATACTTTTTTACCCCATCTCTCTAAGGACCTGGATTCCCTATCAGAAGGGAGAGGGTTTTTAGCTGAGGTCGAAGCTACTGCCTTAGGCCCCTGGGAGATAGTCTCCGGATCTGCAAAAGGAGCCTTGTATAAGTGGTGATGAGTGTCCGGTACCCTGTAGAACCTGTCGGGCTTAGCAGGGGCTGGAGGTAAGGTATCAGGAGCAGTGCAAACATCATTAAATGCATCATCCACAACAGGAAGAACTGGAGGTATAGCTAAGGGCCTATGCTGCGGTAAGTGTAAAAAGGTCCTAAGCCTTTTTCTTGAATCTGAGAAATCTTGTCCCTGCCATTGGAATTGCTCTCGCATGGCATGTAAGGTTTCCCCAAAGGAAAATTCCTCTGGTGGAGAGGCAGAAGGAATAGATTCTTCAGCATCAGAATCTTCATAAGTAGAAAGAGGAGCCTCTGGGTGTTCTGTAATGTCTGAGTCATCATCAGAAGAGTCATCTGAAGAGCCTGGCTCAGGGGGCTCTACTCTAGGTCTCTTTTCTGGAGGTTGTGAGGCCCTGTCTGGGTGAGATTGGGATCCTCTTATTAAAGAGATGAGATCCTCTGCCAAAGTAAGCATTTGTGAACTGGAGCTGGGCCTGTGAGAGGGGGGCTTAACAGGCACTGATTTAGCAGTTTTGGCTGCTTTAGCCCTGGCAAAGGCCTTTATAGACATGGCTGCAGGAGGCCTAGCAGCACCACGTGCTGGGGTAGAGACATCCAAAGGGATGGTGTCCGATAACTCTGGAGAAACCACATTAGTAGGCAAAATTTCAGAGGCCGATTCAGCTAGGGTAGAAGGGTCCTCGGTAGTAGTCATGGATTCAGCTGTAGATTGAACCGTTTGCTCGGTTTCGGCCAAAATCGAGACACTCGCGGTTTGCTTTACCGTGGTTTCGGCCGAAACCGCGGACCGCGAGTGTCGGTCCTTTTCTTTGCGTTTTTTAACAATTTGGGTAGTCGGAGGATCCGACGGCATAATGTACGCAAAGTCTGAGCCGAAAAACTGTTCAGCAAACTCCGACCGACGCCTAAGCGTTCGTCGGTTGAAGGAAGCACAGGCTAAACAAGCTGCTACGTCGTGGTCTGGGCCTAAACAAGGTAAGCAGTAAGAGTGGAAATCTTTATGAGGTATTTGTTTCCCACAAGTTAAACAGTTATTTACTTTTTCTGACATCGGCTGAGGCAAGAAAGAGTCCCCAACGGGGTACTTAGCTTTTAGAAGTCTTCGAAGTTGTATTCGGTAGTAGTAATCTCTGGATCTGACCGACCGGCACTTGCGAACAGCTTCTGCTTCGGGCGCCACGCGGCAAGAAAGACTGAGGAAAATGGCGTCGGCTGATGCCTTTATACCCGAAGACCAGCAGAGATGACGTTGGGTGAAGTGCGACACCAGCCGAGGCCAGACCCAGACTTTGGAATCCGGCCGACCGAAGGGCTGCCTGACGACAGGACAACCCATTTGTTAGGACTGCAGATGCATCCTTGAAGGACATCTTCATGTTACTTAAGACCGAGGTGGGAAGTTTCAAAGCCCCCATGCTAAAGGATAACGCTGTCCAAGCTGCAAAATCCTTTACTAATGCACTCTACGGGCACCTACAAGAATGCATGGATCGTGCTATCCCAAACAAAACAAAGACTCACTCCTCCAAGAAAAGGAAACCAGTCTGGTGGACCCCTGCCATAAACAAGCTATACAATAGAAGGAGGAAACTAGTACAGAAAAGAGTAAAATCCCAAGAAGGGAAGACATCCCTGATCAGTATCAGCAAGAAACTATGTTCCCTCATAAAATCATCCAAGGCTAGCTTTGAAAGAAAAATTGCCATGGACTCCAAAGATAACCACAAGGCATTCTTTAGCTTTGTCAAGAATCTAAGTGACAATTCTCATATCTGCTCGGAGTTAGTGTAGAATGGCACAAAATACAGTGAACTGACTGATATAGCCAACATCCTGGCAGACAGGTTCAGTGCAAATTTCACCCCCCTCTCACCCCAAAAGGGCCCATAACTATATCAGAAGAATGTAGTGCCCCTGAAATCACAGACACTCAGGTTAAAACACCCCTTTCCAAAGCCAAAAACACAGCATCAATGGGACTGGGCGGTGTCCCAGGCTGCGTCCTACACGAACTCAAAGATGAACTAAGCCCTCACCTAAACACACTGTTTAAACTCAGCCTCTCCAGAGGCTACGTGCCCACAGAGTGGCACACAGCAACGGTTATTCTGCTCTACAAAGGTGGAGCCACAATGGGCCCCAGGAACTATCGCTCTATAAGCCTGACTAGCTTGGTCTGCAAAGCTATGGAGCGCATCATCATGGATCTCATTAACAGAGACATTGGAAACCTCCAAACACTGGACCCAACCCAGTTCGGCTTTGTTAAGGGCAGATCATGCCTCCTAAACCTGGTGGACTTCTTTGAGACAGTTACCAAGGCTATAGATGAGGGAAAGGTGGTCCACACAGCCTACCTAGACCTCACAAAGGCCTTCGACACTATTCCCCACTCAGGTATTATAGACAAGCTCACCAGCCTGAACATAAACCCCTACATCATGAAATGAGTTGCCAACTGGCTCACGGACAGAACCTACATGGTAAGAGTTGTAGGAGCTAGGTCTGACTCTAAACCTGTTACAAGTGGCGTTCCCCAGGGCTCAGTCCTAGGACACCTCTCTGTTCGGCATATACTTCTCAGAGGTACAGGCCAGCACAGGAGGACTATGGCTCACCAAGTTTGCAGATGACTGCAAACTAGGAGCTATAATTGACTCTCTGGCTGACAAAGACAACCTCTAAAAGGGTCTCACTGAGACAGATACCTGGTGTCAAAACCATGGTCTCAAGCTAAATGCCAAAAAGTGCATAGTCATCCCCTTTGGAAAAAAAGTACCCACAAACTACCACATAGGTGGTAGTCCCCTAAATATGGAAGACGTAATAAGGGATCTGGGGACCCAAGTAGATAATAACCTCTCCTTTGATAATCACATTGCCAAAGCAGTTAGAAAATCCTTCTATGTGGCCCACCTAATCACAAAAGGGTTTGCATCCAGATTGAATGAGGTCATTGGGCCCCTCTACACATCACTCATCAGACCCATCATACAGTACAATGCTCCATTTGGGATGTACCTTACAAGACACCTGCAACAACTGGAAAGACCACAGAAGTTCCTCACCAAGAGGATCACTGGTCTCAAGCAGATGCCCTATGCAGCTCGACTGAAGAAACACCAGCTGTACTCTGTTGCATACCACCTACTCAGAGGTGATCTCTGCCTGACATACAAGGCCATGTCCAACCCAGAATTGATGGACATGTTCCACCTAAAGAAAACCATATCCCCTCAAGCCACATGCTCCAGGGATCTAAACCTCACCACAACAATAAATAGGACGTGCTGGAGGGATTGATTCATGTCCCAGAGACTTCCCATGCTCTGGAACAAGATTCCAATCTACATTAGGCAGAGCTCCTCACTAACCCTCTTCAAGAGAAACCTTGACGAGTGGATGGGAAACAGAAAGTTTACCCCAGGGATCACTTCAATGGCTCTGCTAGGCAGAGGCACAGGGAACTAATCTAAGGGGGGGGGGGGGCGGCGAAAGCCAACACATTCCGGCTAGGCTTATAAATGCCTTCGGGCAGATAGCCTAGTACCTACATATGAACCTAAAAGAAAGATCAGGGCAATCAGTGCAACGACGAGCCCTAGTTTACTAAAATATCTAACTAAACATATTTATTATAACAAACAAACAAAAGATATACCACTTCTAGATTATGTACATGAATATAAGCTATGACTTTATTAAATTTTAAGGGTAAATGCTAGTTTTTAAATCCAAAAAGAGCAATAAAAACATATTAAACTATTAATAACTGGGCAAGATATTTTCAATACTTATCAAGTATAAATGCCTTCGGGCAGATAGCCTAGTACCTACCTATGAACCTAAAAGAAAGATCAGGGCAATCAGTGCAACAACAAGCCCTAGTTTACTAAAATATCTAACTAAACATATTTATTATAACAAACAAACAAAAGATATACCACTTCTAGATTATGTACATGAATATAAGCTATGACTTTATTAAATTTTAAGGGTAAATGCTAGTTTTTAAATCCAAAAAGAGCAATAAAAACATATTAAACTATTAATAACTGGGCAAGATATTTTCAATACTTATCAAGTAGGTGGTTAGTTATTTTGTATGATCAGAAACTTATGAGAAAGTATTAAGCTAATTATTATTTCTATATATGTAAGATAGAGCAAAACTTTGAGAGAGAAAAAAAGGTATATATTCATTAACAGCAAACATAGAACAAAAAAAAACACTCACCTGTTGAACCATTTTCATCTCTCTAGACTTCTGGGTCATAAACAAGAATTATTTATATATATATAAAAAATAGAACAAAAAAAAACTACAAGGGTAATATGAACAGACTCATGCCATTTTTTTTCTAAGTTTCTTTTTAGGATCAGATGTTTTCCAGGATCTGTTTTCTGCTAATCTTTTGTGACTGGAAGTAGCCCAATCCATCTCATCTATCTTTTCCAATATTTTCTTTGATTTGATAAATATGATAGCTGGTTCTTGTTCATCAAATATTTTTAGGGCCGTCCTGCAGAAAGATCTTTAGCTTGGCTGGAAAAGCAGATGTGTTTTCATTTGAGCTTTCTTTAGTTCTTTGAGTAGTGGCAAAATAGTTTTCTTTTGGCAATCACAGAGGAAGAATAGTCATTGTCAAAATGTATGACATTATCTTGAAATTTTATAGGCGAGTTGGACCATGCAGTCTTTAATATAATTTCTTTATCATGTGAAGATAAAAATTTGACTATCACTGACCTTGTGGAATTACTTTTATTGTTCTTAGATTGAACCAGGGATCTGTGAGCCCTTTCAATACCAAAAGAGAGGGCTTCAGGAAGTTGTAAAATCTCAGGTATCCATGAGGTTAAAAATTTCTCCATGTTGTTTTCTTCAATATTGTCCGGCAACCCAAAGATCCTGATGTTATTTCTATGACTTCTATTCTGTAGGTCATCAATCTTTGACTGAAGTAAAGAGTTTTGTTTTAAGAGAAATTCCAAGTTTTGTTCATTTTCTTGAATTCTACAGCCCATGTCATTTAGTGAGGTTTCTATGCCAGTAATTTGTTCTTTCTGCTGTTTTAAATCTTGGTGTAAAGTCTCCATTTGTTGTGAACATTTTCTTTAAAATTATCCAATTTCAGGTCAATTCTGTCTATTTTAGTGGATAGCTCTTGGATAGTGGATAGTAGAGATTGTAGCTCCTTTTTTAATGATGTGTCCTGGTGAGAAGATTTTGTGAAGCTCATACTGAAGTCAGGTACCAAAAGCTTGTCTTGTGAATTTTGACAGGAAAAAGTAATAAAATTTAAAAATTGATGAGATACTATCCAAATAAACTGTAAGGAGAGTCCAAATAAGTAGACATAGTTGCTATTTAGATAGTTATTTTCAAAAATTCCTGTCATAAAAGATGTGATAAGGCAGAGCTGAGAGAAAGTGCTGCTACTCAAGGCTCATCCTAGCCATGGTCCCGAAAAGTTGTAAATTTTTGAGAGAGGAAAATGTAACATATAGCTTTAAGAAATTTAGTGCCTCTAGCCTGTGCCAAAGAAAATGCGCCATGTGGTCTTTTAAGTGCATGTTGATGAAACTGGCTGCATGCAACTTACGCCCATCTCTTCATTCTACCATCCTGGTATACACCACAAGCCATACTGTGGTATGGCAAAAATTCTGCTTTGTGATGCTTTAAATTAAAGTGAATCACTGTTTACAAAGCAACATCACAAGTCTGTACTGAAGAACATATCTACACAGCTGTACCAAAAAAAATAAAAATAATCATAAGCATCCTTACTGATATGAGATTGAGACAGCTATAAATATGCTAAGTCGGTGAACCACGGTATCTGACCACAGTTACCCAAAACTGCATCTTACCAAATATATACTTTTCACAAATGCTGCATAAACCATAGAATGAAAAAAATGTTTATGTAAAGGCAAGCCCAGCCCTCTATAAATGCCACAGCACCACCACTTTATCTAACCAACTTCAAGGTCATTGCAATTCCAGGATAAAAGACATAAAGCACAACCTCTTCATAATATGCTTTCCTCACTAGTACACCCCACCTAACATCTCAAAAGGAAAGGGTTACTTATGTCCCCTCAGTGCCGCAGCCCTTTTAGTAAAATTAAGGAATCACATTAAGACAACTACAACTTTGTATGACATTCATGCCACTGTGTTCAAACAAATACTGTTCGAACACAGTAGATTCTGGCAACCACATAAAAAACAGTTTTGTACCCTGTCAGCGTATGCACTCAGGCCAAAATGCTGCAAAATCCATAATGCAACCATGCATTTTCCTGCCAGTCATGTTATATTATCTATTTTTAATAAAATTAATTAAAACATTAACATAAAATACCTTTGAAATGTACTGTACTTCCTTATAGATGTGGCTGTAATTGATAAGGAAGAAAGAACGTTTTAGAAACCTTACCTGGACATCATGCAATGCCACAATGTTTTCATGCTGAAGTTCCTGAAATAATAAAGATATACATTGTTAAGAGACATGCTATACTTTTACTTTTTTATTCATTGTTTTAATTTACTCTTACATTGTTGCTATTCACTGACCTTATCTCCTCTGTTTCTGTCCTGCATTTTTAGATAACTATTTAACAACATACTGTCCCTTGCCCAGTTGTGAAGTCCAATCCATGTCTAGCCAATGGCTAGGCTTACACAGTACATCCAAACCTTGGCAGCCAGTAGAGTGGAGCCCAAAACTAAGACTTAGGCAGTTTTAGCCACTACAGCAGTATCATAATTTCTCTATTGTCATAAATGCAGTTAATTTTTGCATGTTGACATGAAGCAGGAAAGACAAATCAGGCCAGAAACTGCAAATAATGTTCAAGAATGGGAGGTCAAAGCAACACAAGGGTATTAGACTGTACAGAACTGTTAAAAATGGAAGTTATATACTTAATATAACATATAGCTGCAAGAATAAGATACACTTAAGTAGCCATAAAAAATGATGCTACAGGCATTAGGACTGCTTGTTACAAAATCTCTTCTCAGGCTGCTTGGCAACCTCCCCCTTCTCATCATACATTATGCATTTCCCCAGTTGTTACAGACAGTTTGAGGCTGGGGGGAGGGTAAAATTACAGGAGAGATCTGAAACTCCAGAGGAGGAGGATGGTGATGTGGTATGCTACCAATGAAGAGCAACCAAGCACTGCTAAACA
The DNA here is from genome assembly GCF_019279795.1 of Protopterus annectens. Lineage (NCBI taxonomy): Eukaryota > Metazoa > Chordata > Ceratodontiformes > Protopteridae > Protopterus > Protopterus annectens. The sequence goes on from NC_056747.1 coordinate 635,764,491, forward strand.
AGGAAAAACTGTGACATCTGAGTGGGCGCATCTCAACGTAATACCTTATATGCACGGTGCAACATAAATGGTCTTATTTTCAATTCTATGCCTGAATCTCACTGAACAAAGAGCACCTGCAGACACCATGATGCTAAAAAAATAGCATTTTTAATGTAGGCAAATGCATGAGGAACCACAGAATTAATAGAACAATACTGTAAAATGGAAAGGAAAAAACAAGGTTTAAAGTCACTTTTCAGACTGGCCTCCAATTTCTTCTGATGTCCCACAAGGATCAGTCTTAGAACCATTCGGTTTAACACTTCTTTTTGTCAACCACATTTAAACACTGTATAGCAAAATACATCAATGTTATAAACATCAGCACTTTTATTACCATGGGGCTGACACTACATCTCTTAACAGTTCTCCAACAGCAGTCTCTGAGAGGTTACAAAACTCATAGCCTAACCCTGACTCATAACGAGTATAAGGGGATGTTCTTCAATAATGTTAATTTTAATTCCACAATCACTCCGCAAACAGTGACTGCATCCAATGTCAAAGACTTGGATGTATTAATAAACAACCCGCACTTTAAACACAATGATAAAATAGTTCAAAGTCAGGCACTCTGAAGTATAGATACAGTTTTCAGATGTATGTCACCTAAGCCCACAGTTATTGGCCAAGATGTATGTTGCATATGTTAGGCCAATCGTTAAAAACAATTCTTTTATTTGCTTATATTCCAACAGCAATTTATCATTATTAGAATGTTAAAAAAGGAAATTACTAATTATACAACGACCTCCCCCATTAACATTCCAAAATGTGCGCACTGATTGGTCAGCGTGCACGTTGTAAATCAAAGACTTATACTAATGGAAAAAGGTCCGGTCGCCTGGACTTTTTCCATTAGTGCAAGTCTTTTTTTTTTTTGGACAGCAATGGAGAACGGAAGAGCTCCGTTGCTGTTATCTCGCTATGTTAAATTAAATTAACATAGCGAGATATCTTAAAAAAAAGCAACGGAGATCTTCCTTTCTCTGTTGCTTTTTTTAAAGCTGTCTCGCTATGTCAAACTCATTTAACATAATAAAAACTACTGCAGCGATACAGAACACCAGAAAATTTTGCTCTCTCCCCACACAACAGCACTCCGCTAATAACCTCTGCAGATGGAAATAATGTAATACTGAATCCATGGCCAAAAAAGCTCATAAATAAAATATTTACTTGTTGACACAAAAACGTTTAGCACTTTCACTCACAAAATGTAAGCTTCATCAGAACGTTAAAGCAGCTGACACAAAGTGTTTAAATGTTGCCATTGGCGCCAAAAATCAAATCAGCTTTTTAAAGCTAACGTACATACATAAAAACTCATGTTGTCACCGTATATCTAAAATACACTAAGCAAAATTTGTTAAATATATAACATATGCAATTGTAAAAATATGCATGTGTAAATATATATACATATAAACAAAATAATATAAAAAATATATATAAAATGTATAAGTGTCAATATAAACATATTTTGGACATTAATAAGACTAAAATATGTTTTAAGCAGGGTAACTGTAATTCAAAAATGGTAATTTATTTGGCTACGTATGAGGCCTGTTCACGGTATTACATCGGAAAAACTGAGAGGAATCTTAAGAAGCGTACTTATTCCCATTTGTATAGTATTAGGACAAAAGACCCCAAAAATGCCCTGTATAAACACACAGACAAGTTTGGAGCAAATCATAGTTTTAAATTTGCCATATTGGAGAATGTGTTTACAAACCCTCGGGGGGGGGGGGTAATAGTAAAAATTTACTATCTTTTAAGGAGGTCTGGTGGCAGCTATTTACTGATGCCACGACACTGCCAGGTCTGAATTAATATATATCTATCAAACCTTTACTAGATATTAGGCAATGATAGTTAATATATTGACACTTGTACATTTTATATATGTTTTTTATATTATTTTGTTTATATGTATATATATATTTACACATGCATATTTTTACAATTGCATATATTATATATTTAAAAAATTTTGCTTTGTGTATTTTAGATATACGGTGACAACATGAGTTTTTATGTATGTACGTTAGCTTTAAAAAGCTGATTTGATTTTTGGCGCCAATGCCAACATTTAAACACTTTGTGTCAGCTGCTTTAACGTTCTGATGAAGCTCACATTTTGTGAGTGAAAGCGCTAAACGTTTTTGTATCAACAAATAAATATTTTATTTATGAGCTTTTTTGGCCGTGGATTTAGTATTACATTATTTCCATCTGCAGAGGTTATTAGTGGAGTGCTGTTGTGTGGGGAGAGAGCGAAATTTTCTGGCGTTCTGTATCACTGCAATAGTTTTTATTTTGTGGACTGAACGTCACTTTGTGGATTAAACTCATTTAACATAGCGAAACAGCTTTAAAAAAAGCAACAGAGAAAGGAAAATCTCAGTTGCTTTTTTTTAAAGCTATCTCACTAGGGTAAACTCTTTTAACATAGCAAGACAAGTTTTTAAAAGCAACGGAGATCTTCCTCTCTCCGTTGCTTCCACACACACATTTCTGATGTACTGCGTAACCATATGCATGCGCAGTACATCAGAACTGCCGCAGAATACTGGACAGCTGCGGAAGGGCAGCAAGGAGGCATTATACAAAGCCATTATTTAAGAAAACTAAGTTTTTTTTTTTTCTTAAATAATGTCATTGTATAATAGCAATAACCCACTTCTGGGTGTGGGTAATGCTGGATTTATCCACGGTTGTCTTTGTTTGGCCAATTGGGCTTTGCCCTCATGACCAAACCACACCAACCGTGGGTAAATCCAGCATTACCCACACCCAGGCGTGGGTTATTGCTTAAATGAATCACTGCTTAGAAAGGAACGTCTTATGCTGATCATCTAAAATTTTAAGGAGTTTTACTCAACTGCAGATTGATCACCAAGGAAGGCTATGCCAAAAGCACAGAATGCACTTTGATGAAGTTCTGAGGCTACTGCTGAGTTTTGAAATTACAGGCAGGACTATCCCTTTATGAAGTAATAACCTTTTGTACAGAACTGAAAGGTCAGGCATGTCTCACAGTCACTCAAACTTCCAACAGTCACAAAACATTCCAAATCTTTAAATTAATTTAAAAGAATACTAGACCTTAGGGTAAGACTGCCAGTGTTTACACCTAGTGTGATGGAGTCTTATGTTACAATATGGCCACTGGACTCAAACACAGGAAACCTAGAAACTATAAAACTATGAAAATGTGCCAGACCTACTCCAACATGCAAGCTGGCTTAAGGATTCAAAGAAAACACTCAAATGTTATAGTGTACCCTTGTATTGCATGAGGCATTTTCCAGTTAACATATGCACTTTAATGTACTTAACTTCAGTACAAGTGAAAACATTTAGTCTCTGACTCATTATGCAGTACACAAATAACAAACAAAGCATTGTCAAGGTAAATTAAACATTTGTATTTACATAACCAAGATGACTACATGGCTAATACAATACAATCTATTTCTCAATTTCTGCACACAGCACCTTTCACATAACTGATCCTCTGTTGCAAACTTGAGCATAAGTTTATATAGTTACAAGAGACATCAAAGCAGTCTGGAAGTGCAAAATGCAACACTAAACACTGTAGTCTATATACCTATAACAAATGTAAACAAGCTGCTAAAACAAAAATTACACCTTTGTATCTTAATAAATATTGCCAGATCTTGCTACAATCATGTTTTCTGTTTTTCTCCTTCCAAGAAAAGTATAATATGTGAAGTGTGTGCATACCTGTATATGTGTGTGTATGTTTATATATATCTATATATATATATATATATATATATATATATATATATATATATATATAGGTGTGTGTGTGTATGTAATATATATATATATATATATATATATATATACACACACACACACACACACATATATATACAGATATATAAATACTTGCTATGGCTAGCTAAGAGATATGAACATAACAGTATCATTAGCAATAATATGAACAGAACTACATTAGAAAGTAATATAGTTACTCATAGGACACGTTAATATACGTTGCACTTTAGAAACACAAAACCAATAAATGATAACTCTTAACACATTATGTTAAGTCTAGTCATCTGGATTACACATCAGCCCTAATTATTATTTTTACATTACAATTAAACAGTTTTAAACTTTAAAACTATGTATCTGGTATGATTACAATTGACTATTCATGGCCTTCACAAGCATCCGATTGCATCTTCCTTGCTTTGGTCAGCACAGCCAATAATTATAAAAATAAAAATAAACTGCATGATACTCAATCTTGTAATGAAATGCAGATTATTAAGTTACAAAGAAATCTGAACACTGCACAAATTACAGTTATCTAATCTGTAATAAATAGAAATGACTCATTAGTTTTATGCAGTGTACAATACTTCTTTCTTAAAAAGATTTGAGTTTAACTCTACAACATGATTTCATCTTAATCCATCCAAAATATATGATTTATTTATTTATTTTATTTTACATTTGTTTACCGGGAAAGTCCGACTGGACACAGGTCCATTTTCAGCGGAGGCCCGGGGAGAAAAGCTCCACATTACAATACATTACATGAGAGTAAAATGAAGTAGAACATACATACATATGGCATATATACACATCAGGGCAACATGCTGGTGATTAACAAACATACATATAGCACATACACACACAACAGGACATCATGCTAGTGATTAACATTTCTTACAGTAGACAATCACAGGTACTTTTTATTTTCTTTTGCAGTTATAAGTTTTGTAAGGTAAATGTATACGGGTTTGGAAGCTTTCAGGGGAGAAACTGTTTATACATAGCTGTACCCTGGCAAATTCTCTTGGTATGGATTAGCTTGGTGAGTGGCATGAGCATAGCCAGTTACTTAGATAGTGGGTTTTCAGGAGTTTCTGGAATTGACTAAAGGAGGTGGTAGAAGTTATTTGGCTTGGTAGTGTGTTCCAGGTTTTGGCAATGGTGCTGGCAAAGAGGGACTTATCAGTTTCGTTTTTATGTTTGACGACAGTTATAAGGTTCTGGTTACTAGATCTTAAGGCTCTATGATGAAATTATGTAATATGACAATGTGACATGATAATAGGATGAAATACTGCAAAAACATCCACAACTGAAATCTATCAAAAAGCTGACAAAAATGTTGTCATATATTCAAATTCTCAAACAAGGCATGGTTTAAGATCTTAAGAGCTGGACTGATTTTTATGGTAATCAATCACACAGAATGGACTTGCATTCATCTAAAGAAATGGGAAACAAAAGGGCAGAAAAGATGAACTTCAAATTCTGCCTTAAACAGTGACAGGAATCAGAAAATGGGAATTATGTTCAGAATTAATTCCAAAAAAAAAAGAAAAAAAAAAAAAAAAAAAAAAAAAAAGAGTATCCTGAAAAAATCTGACACTTGAGATTTAAGAAATCAAGATGCATACGGGTAAAACTGAGAATTCCGGCATACAAAAGTTGTATCTGTGGGCAACAAATCAAAGAACAATTGAGTACAGTTGTGCGAGTATATTCACAGTAACAGCAGCTGTTCAAATAAAAGGACAATGCTACAGGGTGCTAGTAATACAAATGAACAAAGATGGGCGAGGGTTGCTGCCCCTGACCTGATCTTTTTAGCAGTTGCACCCTTAGGGGCATGTGACAACAATCTGATGTTACACTTGTGGGGGGGGGGGGGGGTGTATAACTGTGCCCTCGATTCTCTTCTTTTCAACTGCCCAAGAACTGATAATCAAGTGCAATAATATCAAGATAGATTATGGTGATAAATAAATCAATTAAATTAAATAAATAAAGATTACAGTTAAATGCTAAATGAGCCCTGTGAATCTGAACCACAGATATAAAAACACATAAGCATACCTAGGTAAATGCATAGGTTAAAATGTTATCAAAACACGGATTCTTCCTACCGATTGACTAAGGGAAAACAGAAAAAAACAACAGACAACATGGGATACCCCTTTTTTCTTCCTGCAGGCTGAAAACCATCAGCTTTCCTATGACCTGACCATCCCATTTGTTCCCTATGGGTGGAAGCCAGTAACACAAGCCATCATACAAGCAGCATTAAAGATATTCTTCTTGTCTCTAATCTGTTCCCCAGTGACTGACATGCATTCTGACAGACATAGGTTCACTGGAGATTACTCGGCTAATGGCTCAAGTGCCCTTACAAGCCTAGCCATTATAACCCGGATTTACCCAAATTTTCGATACTCGATGGCTTAGGTTTGTTCCCATGCCTTTGAGTATTTTATAGACTGCTCCTGTCCATAAGGGACATAGGTGCCACTGCAGGAGTGAATTTGTGATTCTCTATCCATTGATCCAAACTGGGTTTGAAGAGGGTCAGGGAAGAGCTCTGCTTCACATGAACAGTAGTCTGTTTCAGACAAGAAGTAATCTCTGAAATACACATCTGTCCCTCCAGAATGCTTTGTTCACACTACAGACCACATTTAGATCTTTGGATCAGGTAATCCTTGTGCTGTTTGCTTTGTGAATGTGTAGCAGTTCCATCAGAACTGGATGTGAGAATGTCCTGTAGATTAGTTATACATCACCCCTTAATAGTCAGTAGGAGACAGACTAAAGAGAAAGGGCTTTTAGGTGATCTGCATAAGATATGTTGTTTACACCCTGTATTTTTTTTTTGTAAGGAACATCTGAGGCCACTCCAGTTGTTGCAAATGCCTGGTTAGATACATGCCAAAAGGTGCTTTGTACTCAACTACTGGTCTGATGAGGGCCGAGTTTAGTAGAACTGTATTCTCCTTGGATATGGATGCCATGCCCTTACTTATAAGCTATGCCATAAAGGGCTTTAGCACCTTGGACACAAGGTGGTCAAAGTTCAGGTTACTGTCTGTGTACTTAGATCTCTCACCACCACTTGGTCTACTCTAAGGAATGTGCTACTAATCTTCTAATCTGCGGGGTTATTCAGCTTTCCAAAGGGTATAATTACGCACTTTTTCACATTTAATTTCAGGTTATGGCGCTGGTACCAATTATTTGTCTAAGTTAGGCCACTCTGAAGGATATCTGTGTCATTGGAGGCTTCAATGATTGCCCGCAACTTGCAGTCATCAGCAAACTTGGTCAGCCAAAGACCTTCTATATCAGCCTTGACTTAGTGAAGTATATTCTGAACACGAGCAGTCCCAGCACTGAGCCTGGTGGTACACCACTAAGGCCTCTTGCTGGATTTGGATTCCCCCGCTCTAACAACATATGTCCTGTCAAGTGAGCCATTTGGCTATCCATCTGGTGACATAGGGATATATGCCCAATTTTGTGAGTTTATTTACAACATAGGTTCATAGGTGTGTACTACGCTAATGGCCCTGGGGCCTTTACAAGCCTAGTCATAGATCACCCTGGCATAGTGCTGCCCAACCTTAGTTCAAAGTGGCTCTGTCGAGTAGAGCCACTGGAGTTACCCCAGGGTGAATTTTCTGTTTCCCATCCACTCATCAAGATTTCTCTTGAAGAGGGTCAGCGAAGTGATCTGCTTGACAGATATGGGAAGTCTATTCCATAGCATGGGCAGTCTCTGGGCTATGAACCTGTCCCCTCCAGCATGTTCTGTTAATTGTGGTAATGAGGTTGAGGTCTCTGGAGCGTGTGGTGCGGAGGGATTGGGATTTCTTTAGATGTAGCATTTCTAACAGAGCTGGGTCAGACATGGCTTTGTAAGTCAAGCAGAGATCACCTCTAAGTAGGCAATATGAAACAGAGAACAGTTGGAGTTTTTTTGAGTCTGTCCATATAGGACAAGAGTTTAAGGCCTAGGATCCTCTTTGTGAGGTACTTTTGTGGCCTCTCAAGTTGTTACAGGTGTCTAGTGAGGTACATGCCAAATGGGGCATTGTACTCGATAACTGGCCTAATGAGGGAAGAGTAGAGGTTGACAATGACCTCTTTCTTCCTGGATACAAAACCCTTAGTACTGAGATGTGCCATATAGAAGGACTTTCTGAGCACAGTGGCAATGTGGTGATCAAAAGAGAGGTTGCTGTCAACCTGTGTTCCCAGATCTCTTATAACGCCTTCTGTGTTCAGTGGACTACTATCAATGTGGTAATTCATGGGAACCGGGTTTTTCACCAAAGGGGATGATGACACATTTTTTATTGAGCTTAAGGCCATGGTTTTGACACCAGTCATTGTCTTATTAAGGTCATTCTGTAGGATGTCAACATCACTTGGGGAGTTAATAATAGCTCCCAACTTGTAATTGTCTATGAACTTTGTCAGCCAGAGTCCCTTCATGTTGGCTTGGACTTCAGAAAAGTAGATACCAAACAGGAGAGGACCCAGGACCGAACCCTGTGGGACTCCACTCATGACTAGTCAGCAGTTTGACTTAGTCAGCTACTTTCACACTTTGGGTTCTATCTGTGAGCCAGTTTGCAACCCACCTAGTGATATAGGGGTTGATGCCTAGCTTAGTGAGTTTTTCTATGATTCCTGAGTGGGAATGGTATCAAAACACTTGGCCAGATCAAGGTAGGCTGTATGAACCACCTTGCTTTCATCCACAGCTCTGGTGACTGACTCAAAGAAGTCGACAAAGTTGAACAAGCATGATCTACCCTTCACAAAACCAAATTGTGTGGGATCCAAAGTTTGGAGATTCCCTATGTCCTTGTTTATTAGGTCCATGATGATGTGTTCCATAGCTTTGCATATCAGACTCATCAGGCTAATGTGGCAATAGTTCCCTGGGTCTGTAGTCACTCCTCGTTTCTCAGTTGGGAATTGTGTCAAATGCCTTAGCCAGTTCAAGCCAGGCAGTATGCACTGTTTTACTCTCATCCATGGCCTTGGTGACTTTCTCAAAGAAGTTCACCAGACTGAACAGGTAAGACTTGCCTTTGATGAATCCAAATTGGGTTGGATCCAATGTTTGGAGGTTTCCTATGTCACTGGTCATCTGGTCCATGATTAACCTTTCCATGGCCTTGACATGAGATTAGTCAAACTTATGTGTCTGTAATTTCCTGCGTCTACTGATGGTCCCCCTTTATGTAGGAGGATGACAGCTGCTATTCTCCACTCCCCAGGGACAAAGCCTGTCTGGAGGCTGTGGTTAAACAGAAATCCTAGTGGGCCTGATAAGTCATGTTTTAAGCTATTTAACAGGCATCCTCGGATACTGTTGGGACCTAGCAAAGCCAATTTTTAGCTTTAGAGAGCATAGTGATGACCTAATCTCTTGTGATAACTGGCAGAGGAATGATAGAGGGTATTTCCTTGATGGTAAATGGAGGTGATGAGGGGCTGAAATTTGAGCTGAATTTAATGGCCAGCTGATTTGCTATATCTTCTGGCTGGGTAAAGATGGTGCCATCTACAACCAACTCTGCACATTGTTAGGTGTTGCCCTTAAGACTGTGGACATAACTGAAAAATGCCTTATGGGTATTCTTTGCTTGCAAGGCTGTTTTTGCCTGAAAGTTGACTTTTGAAGACTTGACTAGACTCCTGAGTTGCTTATTTAGACAAATCAGAGAGTTTCTGTCCTACTGTGCACTTCCTCTCCTACTTTTGGACAGGATTTTCTTCCTTTTGTTGTACAACCTATTTATACCACAGTAGCTTGTTTTTACAGTTTGACCTAGGTTTAGCTGCTTATATGGCTGTAAGTGCTTTTGTGTACACCTCCACACAGTCCTCGATACCGTCTCGAGTTTGTGGGAGCTTGGAAATTAGCTATGCCATGGCTTAATAACAGGTATTTGGCCACAGAAAAGTTCTTAAAGGTTCTGGGATTAGATGGGGACTCTAGCTTTATATTTATTTCAAAGGAGACCAATTTGTGATCTGATCTGATCAGGACATTACACTGGGGGAAGCAGGGTGCAATGCTCCACCATGTTTGCGAGTACCAGGTCTAGGACATTTTACCCACAGTGAAGACTAGCTGTTCCAAGGCATTTAGATTAGCAAAGTCTAGAAATCTTTAAGCCTGCAAGTTAGTGGTCATGTAAGCTTCCCAATTAATGGAGGGGTACATGAAATCACCCATGGTATGGTGTTGGGCTAAATGGTAAGAGATTCTAGTACATTCAGATATGAGATATGGTGGGGGACCTGTAGCTAGCAAGGACATGGTAAGGTATTTTTTCTTTGGTTAGTTGGACAAGGAGTAGCTAAAATGTGTCATGTTCTTTGACCAGTCTTGAGATGTGCTTATCTTTTATGCAGACTGATACACTTCCATCTTTTGTCCTTTCATGTGCAGTGGGTGGTCTGAATGTATGGAAGGTATTATAACCTTGCACTACAAGGGTGCTTCTACAGCTCCAAATCATGTTTCAGTAAATGCACAGATGTCAGCATTCTTCAAGGTGTGGAGTGCTTCCAAGGAGTGTAGTTTCTTAGCTACCGTTAAACTACAACAAAAAAGAAAAAAAAAATTCTTGCTTTTTTTCCCACTTTCTGAAAGTTAAGAAAGTTCAGTTACAGATTTGCTGTTCTGAACTGTTTGGAAGTTTCTAGAAGGCCAGTGCTTGCTTGGGCTAAAGGGAAGTCTCTGTGTTCACCAGTGGCAGTGCTTAACACTGAACAGCCTGCCTGTCCCTGGAGGAGTGGTTACTGCCTAGAAGCTGTAGTTTTATTGGCCATTTTGGGTCAATTCTAAACTCCTTGATCCCTCTCTCTTAAAACCCGGCTGCCTCGTGGTCTCTTAAAACCCGTCTGCCTTGTGGTTTTGACATCTTTCCAGGCTTGCTAGTTGTTGCTGAAGCACCTACCAAGGGGAGAAAACGCTGAGAGAAGAAAAGGAGCCACTTTTGTGATTTTAAGTATTTTCTTCTGATTTTTTGTTAAGTTTTATTGCTTTGCCGCCTACTTTTTGGCATTTTCCGGATTGCTAAAGTTTATATCTGTAACAGTAACAGTACTTGGAACACATCTAGAGCCTGTTTACTGCATTTCCTGTGTTGCACTTAATTTAAAATAGTTTTTTTCTCTAAAAACTGCATTTTACCTGATTTTGGCCTAGCACTCATGTGTGGGGTCATTTATTGCACTGTTGTGAATATTTTGCTGCTTGTGTATCTCTGCTACCTTTAAACTACAAAAAAAAAAAAAAAAAAAAAATCTTGCTTTTTTCCCACTTTCTGAAAGTTTGGAAGTTTCTAGAAGGCCAGTGCTTGCTTGGGCTAAAGGGAAGTCTCTGTGTTCACCAGTGGCAGTGGTTAACACTGAACAGCCTGCCTGTCCCTGGAGGAGTGGTTACTGCCTAGAAGCTGTAGTTTTATTGGCCATTTTGGGTCAATTCTAAACTCCTTGATCCCTCTCTCTCTTAAAACCCTACAACTCTCTTTTTGCGCGGTTTTGCACACTGAGCAGCGCCGGGCAACGCCACCTAAACAGGTTTAAACTATTCCAGGCTCCACAAAGTCTGCTCTTCACTTTTTCCCTTAGAACTGTTCAAACTCTCAAATTAATCACTCTATTCTCTTTCTAAAGCCCTGCACTTGCTCAGCGCTTATAAGGAAACACTAACTGACTAAAGCACTACACTCTCCTTGACTTCTCATAAGTATTAGGCTCCTGATTGGTCCTTCCTAATCTAGTGAAAAATCAGTTCCCTTCCCTAACCTGAGCAGTAAAAAAACAGTTCCCTATACTAATCTGGTATGTCCAAGGGTCAGTTTCAGGGTTACTCTCCAGTCCAGCTGGTGAATCTGGGAATTTTGAGGCAATGTTACAATTGCCTTATGTACACAGACAACCCTCTCCTCCTTCCAACAAACTCTAATACATGTGAGAGATGCAGTTACACAGCCAAACTGGAGGCAGAGTTCTCTCAACCCAAGACTGGCACAGTCAGTCAGGAGGAAAAGGTAACCACCCGCACCAGAAATCCAGTCTCACACAGAACTATTGCATCTGCATACCCAACACACAAACACACAAAAACATACTCGGAGGCTCTAAATAAAAATCTGCCTAAACAGCAAAGACCTCCTAAGCAGATATCCAAGCAACAGCCACCCCTCAACAATACCCACGAATCACATATCTCACAAAATCAGTGTGCCTCACAGTCACAGCCCTTAAGGCCAAACAATACACCAAATACACTTGTTATAGGGGACTCTATTGTCCAGCACACTGACGTCCCGCTCACCAGACTGAACAAGGAGAAGGTCACTGTAAGCTGCCTGTCGGGTGCCAGGATCCGCCACATAACGCAAGCACTCAGGTCACTCCAAAGCAAGTACAAGTATGACTCCGTCATTGTCCATGCTGGTGTGAATGACCTGAGACGTACCTCCCTGGACTACATGAAAAGAGACATAGGGGAGCTCTCTGATCATGTAGCCCAGGCTGGTATGGCCCTGACCTTGAGTAGCATCTTGCCCTCACCAAGAATGATGCCACAGTATAAAGACAAAATGATCAGTTTCAACAATTGGCTAAAGTATTGGTGCCATTCAAAGGGGATCCAGTGTCTGTCAGCCTGGGATGACATGCTCGACAAGCCACGTTGCTTCGCTAGGGACGGCTTGCACCTGTCACCCTTAGGCTTTCGTATACTGGCCAAGGCTCTTGCCACTCCCATAGTGCCTTTTTTAGGCAAGGCTCAAAGGACAAACCCACCTCCATAGACAACCCAAGGATAAAAAAACTAAAGGTAATGCTACTCAATGCCAGAAGTCTAAACCTCAAGATGCACGCATTCGAGGCTCTCCTTAGTACGGAGAAAATCGATGTCTGTGCAGTAACAGAAACCTGGTTCAAGGCTCCTGAGAGCACCCCAGCACTACCAGGTTATAACTCATACCATGCGTTTCGGCCCCAAAACTCGGACTGAAGCACAAAAGGAGGGGGAGTATCTATATTCATCAAAGATACCTACACCTCCAGGTTAGTGGCACTGCACGAAGCATCAGAAACCATCCATGTGCAACTAACAACGGGCAAAACTGCCTTTCAGTTTGTAGCCTGCTATAGAACACCCTCCCTATTACAGGAACCCCACTTGGCATTCCTGAGAACACTGGAGAATATGAAGGTCTCTCCAAACACTATGTTATTGGGTGACTTCAACTACCCAAACATTGAATGGGAAAACTACTCAAGCCCAAACACCCTCGCCCAACGGTTCCTTGAATTTATAAACTCTAACGTGATGGAACAACTGGTCAACACTCCCACAAGAGGAAACAAAATATTGGACCTGGTAATCACCAACATGTGGACTCTATGTTCCACACCAGAGATAAACCCCTCATTGGTAAGATGAGACCATAAACAAATTTCCCTGGACATCCATATCCCATCCCCACCCCCAGCCAAGGAAATCACGGTAAAGAATTTCTCAAAAGCCAACTTTGCACTTCTCAAGACTGAGGTGGAATCCTTCAAAGCCCCTGGGCCAGAGGATAATACAGCCCAATCCGCAGAATCCTTTACAAATGCATTCTATGAGCACCTGCAGGAATGCATGGATAGTGCTATCCCAAATAAAACCAAGACTCACTCCTCCAAAAACAGGAGACCTGTCTGGTGGACCCCGACCATAAATAAGCTATACAACAGAAGGAGGAAGCTACTATGACAGAGCAAAATCCCAAAAAGGGAAGGCATCTCTGATCAGTACTAGCAAGAAACTTCGATCCCTCATAAAATCATCAAAGGCCAGTTTCGAAAGAAAAATTGCCCTAGACACTAAAGATAATCACAAGGCCTTATTTAGTTATGTCAGGAATATGGGTGGAAACTCCCAGATATGCTCTGAATTGTTGCATAACGGTACAAAATATACCGAACCTACAGACATAGCCAACATCCTGGCATACAGATTCAGCACAAACTTCTCCCCCCCTTCCCCCCCTAAAGGACCAAATGCCTATCCCAACTGAATATAACCTCCCTGACATCACAGATGCACAGGTGAAAGCTGCCCTCTCCAAAGCAAAAAACACAGCATCTATGGGACCGGACGGTGTCCCAGGCTGTGTCTTACATGAGCTCCAAGAAGAACTGAACCCTCACATTAAGTCACTGTTCAAACTTAGCCTTACTACAGGATATGTACCCAAAGAATGGCGTACAGCTACAGTGGTCCCACTACACAAAGGTGGTGCCACAACGGACCCCGGGAACTATCGCCCCATAAGCCTGACTAGTCTGGTCTGTAAAGCTATGGAGCGTATTATCATGGAACTCATAAACAAACACATTAGGAGCCTCCAGACACTGGACCCTACCCAATTCGTCTTTGTTAAGGGCAGATCATGCCTCTTAAACCTAGTTGATTTCTTTGAAACAGTTACCAAAGCCATAGATGAGGGCAAGGTAGTCCATACAGCCTACCTGGACCTCGCAAAAGCCTTTGACACAATACTCCACTCGGGCATCATAAATAAGCTTACCAGCTTAAATATCAACCCCTATATCACAAGATGTGTTGCAAACTGGCTCAGGGATAGAACCCACATGGTCAGAATCCAAACCAGTTACAAGTGGCGTCCCACAGGGCTCAGTTCTGGGACCTCTCTTGTTCGGTATATACTTCTCTGAGGTTCAGGCTAACACAGGGGGATTATGGCTGACAAAGTTTGCAGATGACTGCAAACTGGGGGCCACAATCGAATCTCCAGCTGACACAAGCATCCTTTTGCCTCCAAAAGGATCTCACAGAGATGGATGCTTGGTGCCAGAGCCACAACCTCAAGCTAAAATGCTATAAAGTGCATAGTCATTCCCCTTTGGGAAAAACAAGGTGCCCACAAATTACCACATAGGTGGTAATCCATTAAGTACGGAAGAAGTAATTAGAGATTTGGGGACCAACGTAGATAGTAATCTCTCCTTTGATAATCACGTTGCCAAAGTGGTTAGAAAGACGTTCTATATAGCCCATCTTATCATGAAAGGGTTCGCATCTAGATCGAGAGGTCATTGTGCCCCTCTACTCGTCACTCATCAGGCCCATAATTGAATACAATGCCCCTTTTGGGATGTACCTTACCAGACACCTGCAGCAACTGGAGAGACCCCAAAAGTACCTCACCAAGAGGATCATGGGCTACAAACAGATGTCCTATGCAGCTCGACTAAAGAAACTCCAGCTCTACTCAGTTGCTTACTGCCTATTCAGAGGCGATCTATGCCTGACGTACAAAGCCATGTCAAACCCAGAATTAATGGACATGCTCCACCTCAAAAAATCCAAGTCCCTTAGAGCTACATGCTCCAGGGACTTAAACCTCAGCACAAAAATAAATAGGACATGCTGGAGGGACAGACTCATTTCCCAGAGGCTCCCCTCACTCTAGAATAGAATCCCAATTCATGTTAGACATAGCAGCTCGCTGACCCTCTTCAAGCAAAATCTGGACGCGTGGATGGGAAATCGCAAATTCACCCCTGGGATCTCTTCTGTGTCCCTGCTAGACAGAGGCACAGTAAACTAATCTTAAAGGGTACCTTCTGTGACCTACTTTACAGAGGCACAGTAGGCTAATCTAATAGGGAGGCAGAAGCCAAATACTCTCTGGCTAGGCTTATAAATGCCCTAGGGCAGATAGGCTAGTATCTACCTATGAACCTATGAAGACTCTTAGCAAACAACAGTAATACCTTTATTATGAGCACATTTTGCTATGTTGGAAGGTTTATCCGTTTGGCAATGCTTAAAACAGGCATTCTGGAAAGTGGATAATGATTTGGCCAATATCGAAAAGCCTAGTGGTGACAGGTGCAGACCATCACTTGCAAAGCAGCATGGCCTGTCAATTATGTTCTTCCAGACTGACAAACACTGGATCCGCTTGGAGTGACACTACTAGCTGGGCCAATAATTATAGTTAATCATTTTCTGTTGGTATTGCAGCATCATCCTTGGAGATGGTAAAATGCTGTTCAATGCCAGACTTACACCTGCCTGAGACACATATTCTGAGAGCTCAATCATGTCTTTCTTCATACAGTCCAGGGAGGTACATCTCAGGTCATTAATGTCCAGATGGACCATGACTGAGTCATACTGGTACTTGTGGTTTAATCACACGAGTGCGTGTATAATCGGGTGAATCCTAGCTCGAAAAGCAGCTAACTGTAACCTTCTCCTTATTCAGCCTAGTGACAGGGACATCGGTATGTCTCACAATGGAGTTTCCTATAACCAAAATATTGGGGTTATATGATGTTACGCCTTATGGGCTCAAATGTTGTGACACTATGTGGAGTAGTTGTATGTGCTATGGTGGGAGTTGTCATGTTTGTATGCACATAGAGTTGCTGGCAACAGCATCTGGGAGGCCTTTGAGGTTTGGGTAAGTTACATGTGAGAACCTCCACATATGTGGGTCTATGTGTCTGGTCCTTAGTGTAGCGAATGGTGTGTGTATGTCACTGACAACCTGTTTGGCTTTTTGTGCCTGTATGTGAGCATCTTGCCTTCAGTGACATGGTGTAACTACATCTCTCACATACTGCTTTCATCTGTTTCAGAATTAAGCAGTTGTCTGTAAACATGAGGCAATTGCTACACTGCCTCAGGATGCCCATGTCCACCAAGCTAGCTGTAGAGATAGCAGGAAAGTGCCTATCCATGGATGTCAGTCCTTAATGTGTGTTCTGGGAATAGAAGAGGGGAGGTGTTTGCAACCGGAGGAAGTTTGGCTGCTTTAAGTAGTGAAGTCTACAACTAACTGATGCGGTGATGCTGCTCAGTTTGCAAGCCAGCTGCTACTTGAGCAGCGAGGGACAGCGGAAATTTCAGAGAGGATACTTGTAGGTTTGGGCGCTGTAATAATGTAATCCAAAGCTAACTAAATGTGGCAATGCTGCTTAGTGTGCAAACCAGTTGCTCCTTGAGCAGCAGGAGACTGTAATAAATTTCAGAGATAGTTCTTACAGGCAAAATTACAACTTCTGGGTGCTTGCAACTATACTGGGCACTGCTAACTGCAGGTGCGCAAAATGCAGCATTGCGCACACACACACACACACACACACACACACACACACACACACACACACACACACACACACACACACACACACAAGGCTTATATACAAATTGAAAAAAAAAGTTTCTATATACTTACCATAATGTTCCATCTGTCTTCTCCATTTTCATTCTTCCTCAGCTGATGGGTTCAGATCCGGTCCCTCTGATCTGACTCAGCTGTTACTAAAGCTTGTGACAACAAAGAACGCTCGAGCTTCTCCTCTACTCACAACGGGCCAACCCAAATTACCCGAGATATTTTTTGCTGACTTAGTTAAAATATATATTCATATTCAGAAAAGGAGAAGGCTATATCTGGAGCTTAATATAAAGAACAGAAATGTCCTGTAACTACTCATTCTTCCAGAAGTTTTCAAGGATGGGGGTTGGTGGGAGGGGCGTTGAAGAAGAATGTAAGTGAACAACACACATGGAACATTATGGTAAGTACATAACTTCTTTATCTGATGTTGTCAATGTTCATTCTATCCTCAACTGATGGGACAGAGTTCCCACCTACCTGAAATCCATGGTGGACTCAAGGAAGGATATTCCTGAGCAACACTGAGCCAAATGATGCTCTACCTCTGGAGATCAGATCCAGTCTGTAATGAGTAATAAAGGTACGAGGAATAGCCCAAGTTGCTGCAGGACATACATCATCTATAGGCACTCAATTAGAAAACTGCAAAAGTTGCCATAGATCTAGTTGAATGAACTCATAATGGTTTTGGTAAAGTCATACTCAATTTGCTATAAATAAATGAAATACAGTCAGTAAGTCATCTGGCTAAAGTTACTTTGGCAACTGGTTTTCCCAATTTGACTTCTGTAAATGAAACAAACAATTGGTCAGACTTTCTGATGTCTTTTATTCTATGCAGATAGAAACATAATTGTCTGTGGACATCCAACTCATGTAATATGTACTCACCTTTGTTAGTAAATTTAGGAAAGAATACCAGCAAATCAATATATTGATCAATATTAGATTCTGACACCACCTTAGGAAGAAAGGTAGCATCATCCCAGAGTGTAACTATATCCTTGTGAAAAATCAAGTATGGCGGTTTGGAGGACAAGCCTTGAATATGAGAAATCTATCTAGCAGATGTAATAGCTACCAGAAAGATGGTCTTCCAGGAAAGGTATTTAAGGTCACAAGTAGCTGCTGGTTTGAAGGGGGATTTAGTAAGAGCCTGCAGTACCATATTCAGGTTGCATGGAGGAGTAGGATCTCTAAAGGAAAGTCTTAGAAGAAGACTGTCTTTCAAAAAGACATTACTTAATTTATGAGAGGCAACAGAGGACCCATCAAAACCAACTTGAAAATTTGCTATGGCTGATGAACTAATTCCCTCTTTAAAGACATGGGACAAAAATCAAAAATATTATGTATGGGGGCTGAGAAAGGTGCAGTATTATTTAGATGAGCCCAGTGAACACACCTCTTCCATTTGCTGGAATACAGCTTCCTGGTAGAAGGCTTATGGGAAGATAAAAGTATTCAACGAACAGGTTGTCTGGCTATTAATGGAACTGGAGGAGCCAGGCAGTTAGCCTCAGGTTGGTTATGGTTGGATGAATCATGCCTGTCGGGTGAGACAGGAGGTCTGGAGTTGGATCTAAAATCTAAGGTTGGAGAAGTAAGTGAAGCCAAAGGAAGGGACCTAAATTTGTCGAAGCCAGTAAGGTACAATAAGGATGACTGCCTCTTCAACACAGCAGCTTTCTGAAGGAATTCTGGAAACAGGTATGAGTAGAAAGGCGTAGAGTAGACTGGAGAGGCCAATTGTGAAGCAGAGCATCCTTCAGTGATGCCCCCTGTTTGGGGAATTATGCAAACTAGCTGCTGCATTTGTTGTTTAGGGGGAAACAAAAAGATTGCAGCAAGGCTGACCCCCATCAACGGAAAATTAATTCTGTGATGTTGTTGTTGAGGGACTGTTCAAGAGATAGAAGAATGCACCTGCTCAATTTGTCTGCTATTACATTGGACTTCCTGGAATGTGTGTTGCTATGAGAAAGCAGCTGGATGAGATCACCCACTGCCACACTCTGACATCTTGTCAATACATGGGGTAAGACCTGCTTCCTCCTTGTTTGCTGATGTACCAGACTACTGATATGTTGTCCATTTGAATTGCAAGTGACCCCAAGGGAAGAGTATCCTGGAAGGCTTGCAATGCTAAAAGCACCACTCTCATCTCCAGGACAATGATATGCAAGTTGGCCTCTTCAGGGGATTAAGTGCCTTGGACTGTTCTTTCCAGAAAATGCCAGCTGGGAAGAGTCTGTGGTCACTATGGCCTTGGGCTGAGAGGGAATGAATGGATGGGACGGCCTTGCAGAACTTGATCTGATTGATCCACCACCTGAGATCTCTCTTGCACGTATGTGTGATTCGTATTTAAGTTGACATGGGTTGGTAAAGAATCTACCATCGAGTTGCTAGCATCCAGTGGAGAATCCTCATCTAAAATCTGGTACTAGGGTTACTGCTGCTGCAATTGACCCTAGAGATTGAAGGACCAGGTGGACTGAAATTTTGGTACTGCAGATTATCTTTGTGACCTGTGATCTTATGGTCTGAACTCCTGACGGTGGTAGTGAGGTTATGGTTGAGCTTATGTTGATAATTGCTCCTATACGTTCTAGAGTCTGAACTAGTTCCAGATGGGACTTTTCATAGTTTATGGTTAGCCCCAGAAGACAGCAAGTTTGGAGGACCTGGTCTTTTGCCCTTATTAATTGATGCCTGGTCAGAGTGGAAATAAGCCAGTAGTCTAGATATGGAAACACCCAGAATCTTCAAATTCTCAACTGAGCTGCTGCTACTACTGATATGCACTTGGTAACCACCCTGGGGGCTGTGGTGAGTCCAAGGGGCAAAACTCTGACTGGCTCCTAGTCAGAAGCGTAAATACCTTCTGGATCACTTGTTCGTCTTTATATGATAGTACACATCCTGAAGGTTTATCAAGCACATCCAGTTGTCCTTACCTAGAAATGGGAGAATAAACTGAACCATAACCATCCAAAACTTGGTTTGTTGAACTGACTTGTTTATGTTGCTGAGATCCAATATTGGTCTTCAGTCCACTGTTTTCTTTGGCACTAAAAAGAACACTGAGTAAGTTCTGGATTCTATCTGGTCTAGTGGGACCTCTTGGATGGCTCTTTTTTCTAGCAGCTTTTGAATTTGTATTGCTGCTTCTTCCCTCTGACCTGCTGGAACATCAGGGAGTTTTCTCGAGTTTGGAGGAGAAAGGGAAAAAGGAATTATATAACCCCTGGAAATAATCCTCTGCACCCAAGTATCTTTCGTTATTATCTAGCCACGCTCTCTAATGCAGGGATAGTCAACCCGATTGCCTCCAGAGGTGGATAATTGGGCCTCTTTTTAGGAGCACTGGTAGGGTCTTGTCAGAGAAAAAAATCTCTGGACCCCTGGTTTTGTGGGCCATGTTTGTAGCGGGGGTGTCGTCATCCATTACAGTTCCCTCCTTTGCCTCTGGGGGAACTTCCTCCACGTGTGTCCTGGAATGCACCTACCTTGTTAATTTCTAGAAAAGGATCTTTGAGTGGTCAAAAAACATACACCCACAGCAGACAAGGTCTTTCCATCCTTCTTACACCTGGATTGTGTCTCCTTCACCTTTGGGCCAAATAAAGACATGCCATCAAAGGGAGCATTGATGAAAGAGGACTTGAACGGCTCTGCAAAAAACGCATCTAGGCATAATTCCTGATGGAAATGCCTAAACCCGCTGCCCTTGAGGTTCCTTCGGCTATATGCAAAATCATCCTCATAGAAGAATTAGAAATGGATTGCAGGGTAGCCAACTGAGAAATCACAGTTGACTGAATCTCTTCAATAACAGACCCTGAGAGGGCATTTGACAGCTCATTAATCAAATCCATCTGAATTTTTGTGAAATGTACCAAATAATTCAGAGACCATAAAGCAAAGGTCGCTGAAGCATAGGCACACTTCCTGAATCTAACACCCGAGACTCCCTGTTGGGGTATGGACACCGGGACTCTCCTCAGCAAGTTCATTTTTAGTGGCTGCTGCTCCAACCATGGCATCATTGGGCACCCCTTTTCCCAAAACTGCTTTTCTACACATGGTGCCACAATCTTCACTGATCTCCAAGGTATAGGCTCAATGGAGTCAAGTTCCTTCCACACACAGGGAGAGATCAACTCAATGAGCTCATCAGTGGGTGAAGTCACCCAGTAGGTAGATAGTCCAATACCAAAAGCCTCCAGAAATACAGACCCCTCAGAGGAAAAATTGCTGAGCATCCAGCCACCTCTCTGCTTAAGGATTTCTAGGATGTCTCTGAATGAGACATCTTCAGGAGGTGACCGTGGAGACCCTTCACCTTCATCAAAATCCTTATCTTCTGTGACAGACTTTTTTTAGGAGTCTAGGTACTTCCTCTTGCACATCTTCTTCTTAGGGACCTCCACAGTGGAATGGTCTGCAGAGGTATCAGAAAAAGAAATCAAAATTCCCTGTGAGGAAGGCTGGGGGTCTTGGTACAGGCTATCCCTGTGGAAGTACTTGGTCAGGCTCTGAGTGCAGTGTCAATGTTGCAGATTTGGGATCCAAGACGGTAGGATCCTTCCGTTCTGTTGAGGCAGAGAAAACTCTCTTCACAGCCTTTAAGGCAGATCGCCCTGGAGAAAAGGAAGACCTCTGATCTGAAAAGGCTAGCTTTTAGGTTAACCTGTTTCTTCACCTGAAAATGGTTAAGAAATGACTTACAGTTTCAGAGCAGTCCTTGGTCAAACACTAACTTGTCTTTGCTTTGGCTCATTAGCAGCAGTACAAAGAACTGCCTGCTCACACCCTGGGTCTCCCCTCCCCCTTCTCTGTTTATTACCTTAACACAATCCCAAAGTTAATAAATATTACCTGTGGCAGGTACCATTTTTAAAACTACAATCACCCTTGTCACTATCATATGTTCATTCATCAGTTAACTCTGTTACCCGATTGTTTCCAGCCCCCTCATAAGAGCAACTAACAGGGTCTCTACCCGCTTCGCTCCCCACCCTGCCCCCTATTCCCTCCCACCCCCAGTGGTCCCACCTTTATTACACTCACAAACCCCTCCCATCTTTCCAGTAGCCAACCACATCACTAACCCAACACTATCTCCTCCATCTTCCCACTACTATCACCCCTCCTCAACTAACATGTGCAAGCATACCTTACCTATGCTCACTGCATGTACTCTCCTTGCATATCTTACATCCTACCAAAGCTCTATCATTCCCACACTCAACCACTACCACTGTACTACTACTCACACCACCACTCATGTCTCACCCTCACTCAGCTCCCCTCCCACCAACTCAAGAACCATCCCTATGCACCCCCCACATATCCTACCATCTATATTACTCAAACATAAAGCATCCCTACAACTTAACATAGTAACCCTCCCACCATACCTATTACCCAAAGAGCACAATCATAAAGTTTCCCTTATAAAAAAACACATTCAAAAACTGAGAAAACTAATAACCTCATGCATATCAAAACTAGCCCTAAGTGGAGATATCCACCCCAACCCTGGCCCTACCATCTCCAACCCCCCTGGCCCTACCATCTCCAACCCCAATCCTCATAATCAGTCTATGGTGGCATGGAGTTCATGGACTTTGTTGGATATACTTCTAATATTTAGGCTTAGTAGAAGGAAGTCATTTAGCTTTCTATTGGCTGTAATATGGGAGAAGTTGTGGTTTTTAGTCAGGTCATCAGGGGTATAAAACATGCAGCCAATGCCATTACATCAGTTTTTCTTGCCCCAGATGTCAGGTGCCCCCCTAATGGGAAGCATTTTAAATATATAAAAAGTACAGCTTTGTACCTACCATAAATGTAGATGTCCGATAGGTATGCATCTGCAGTCATAACATATGGGTTGTCCTTCCTCAGGCAGCCCCTCGGTCGGCCAGATTCCAAAGTCTGGGTCTGGCCTCGGCTGATGTTGCACTTTCCCCGACGTCATAGCTTCTGGGGTATAAAGGCATCAGCCGACGCCATTTTCCTCAGTGTTTCTTGCCCCAGATGCCAGGTGCCCTCTAGGAAGGCTAAATTTGGATAAAAGTTGAATGTTCCAAACAGTAGCAAAAAATATATATAAATATATACAAACAAATACACCATAACAAATTCCCCCAGCTAGCTGAAAGAGGGGTAAGCACCCTAATAATACCACAGAGGGGAAGGAGGGTGGGTAATCCTGACTGCAGATGCATACCTATCGGACATCTACATTTATGGTAGGTACAAAACTGTACTATGTCCTTCAAGGATGCATCTGCAGTCAGAACATATGGGTAGAATACCATAGCCAAACTGGGGGAGGAGGTACTAAGATAAGGATGGTGTAGTTAAGATCCCCTGTAAAACTGCAGTTGCAAAACCTGCTCGGGATCTGGAGTATAAAGGTAGATTATAATGCTTGGCAAATGTATGCACGGAGCTCCAAGTAGCAGCTTCTAAAATGTCCTTGGTAGCCACCCCTCGTAGGAAAGCTGTAGTGGTGGCTGTGGCCCTTGTGGAATGAGGCCTGATATGTTCAGGAGCTGTTTTTCCATGGAAAGAGTAGCAAAAGCGAATGCAATTTCCTATCCATTTTGAAATTGTCTGCTTGGAAATTGCTTTTCCTTGCACCCCAGTTGCATAGGCTACAAAAAGTTGGTCAGTTTTTCTGCTGGCTTTAGTTCTGTCCAGATAGTAGCGTAGTTGTCTGTGTATATCCAAGGTGTGCAAGAGTTTCTCTCCTTTGTTCTGTGGGTTAGGGAAGAACGTAGGCAGATGAATGGCTTGGTTCAAGGATACCCTGGATACCACCTTTGGCATGAAAGTTGGATTGGTTCTCAGAGACACTCTATCCTGGTGAAAAATAAGGAAAGGCTGTACTGCCATTAATGCCTGTAGCTCGGATACTCTTCTTGCTGAAGTGATTGCCAGAAGGAAAGCAGTTTTCCAAGATAAAAACTGTAAGTCTGCTGATGCTGCTGGTTCAAAAGGAGGTAGTGTCAATTTTTCCAGCACAAAATTGAGATCCCATGCAGGTAGAGGGGGTCTCCTTGGAGGTTTAACATTTTTGATCCCTCTCAGAAATTGTCTGAGTAGAGGGTGAGAGAAGATAGGAGGATCCATGTTGTATTCTGCTGAAATTGCTGAAGCATGAATCTTAATGGAAGAGTAAGACAGGCCATTGTGGAACAATTCTGCTAAGTATTCTAGGATGTGTGCTAGGTTTGCCACTGTAACATCTGTGCCCTTTGATGTGCTCCAAATGAGGAATCTCTTCCATTTAGCTGAGTACGCCTTCCTTGTGGAGGGTCTGCGAGCCTCCAGGATAATGTCCTTGACCCTCTGAGATAAGGCAGTTTGGTTTGGTTTTAAGCAATTTTCCAGGCAGTTAGTTGCAGAGTTTTCAAGTTTGGATGCAGAGTCTTGAAATTGTTCTGCGTTAGAAGAAGAGGCCATAGGGGTAGAGGCCATGAGTTCGCCTGAGACATGTTTTTCAGTAGCGGATACCAGTGTTGTCTTGGCCAGTCCGGAGCTATTAGTATTACCTTTGGCTGTTCCTCCCTGATCTTCAGAAGAACCTTGTACATCAATGGGAGTGGTGGGAATGCATACACTATTAGGGCATTCCAGCTGAAGGAGAGAGAGTCCACCCTCCAGGCTTGTGGGTGGTATGTCCTTGAGCAGAATTTCTTCAGTTGGTGGTTGAGAGGGGAGGTGAACAGATCTATCTCTGGCAATCCCCATTTCTTTGTTATGAGTTTGAAGATGTCTGGATGCAGCATCCATTCGTGAGCATCCGTGGTAGTCCTGCTTAAGCTGTCTGCTAGTGAATTCTCTTTTCCTGGTACAAATATGGCCTGCAGCTGGATATTGAGATTCAGGGCTAGGTTCCACAGATCCATTGTCATCCGGCATAGAGGGTAGGAGGGTGTGCCTCCCTGTTTGTTTATGTACCACATGACCGTGGTGTTGTCTGTCCTTATCAGCAGATGTCCTTGCTGGAGGAATGGTTTGAATGCCTCGATTGCAAGCTTCACTGCCAGCATCTCCTTTTGGTTTATGTGCAAGCTTAGCTGTCCTTGAGACCATAGGCCTTGGATACATTTGTCCTCCATGTGTGCTCCCCATCCTAGGTCTGAGGCGTCCGTGGTGATGGTCTGCCTTGGGTTTGGTTTCTTGAAAGGCAACCCTCTGTTGGACTGGCAGGCCTGAGCCCACCACAGAAATTCCTTTTGAAGGCATGGAATGATTGGTTTCATGGTTTCTAGACTGTGTCTGTGTTGAGACCATACATTCCTTAGGTACCATTGTAATTTTCTCATATGCAGCCTGGCATGTGGGATCAAGATTATGCAGGATGCCATGAAACCCAGGGCCTGCAGGACTTTCCTTGCAGTAAGCTGAGTTTGTCTTGTCAAAGTCATGAAATAATCTGGAAGTTGTTTTTGTTTTCCTTCTGTGAGAAAAGCCATCTGAGTTATTGTGTCCAGATCTGCACCCAAAAAGGTTATCCTTTGGGATGGCACTAGTCTTGACTTTTGGATGTTGACTGTGTATCCCAACGCCTGTAGCAGGTGTATGACATAGGCCAAATCCTTTATCAATTTTATCTTGCTGTCCGCTTGTATTAGGCAGTCGTCCAGGTATGGGTAGATTTGAATTCCCTGAAGTCTGCAATGTGCAATTACTGATGCCAGGCATTTCGTGAATACTCTGGGCGCAGTAGATAAGCCAAAGGGCAATGCTGAGAATTGATAATGCTCTGATCCTGCAAGAAATATGAGGTGTCTTCTGCAATCTGGTCGGATAGGGACGTGCAGGTATGCCTCCTTGAGATCTAGAGTCACCAGCCAAGACTCCTTGCCCAACATGGGAAGAAGTTGCTGTAGGGTCAGCATTTTGAATTTTGGTACAATGAGATATGTGTTCAGTGCGGACAAGTCGAGAATAGGTCTCCATTGGTTTTCTTTTCTTGGTACAAGGAATAGTCTGGAGTAAAATCCTTGGCCTTGTTCCATGGATGGTACCCTTTCTATCGCTTTCATCTGAAGTAAATTTTTGATTTGTCTTAAAGCCTCTGGCTTTTGATTTGGTGGTAGGTTTGGCATTATGCTCTTCTTTGGTAGAGTGTGGAAGTGAAACCTGTATCCTTTGTCTATTGTTTGCAATGTCCATGTGTCCTTTGTAATGCAATGCCAGCTTTTTGAAAATAAAGCCAGCTTTCCGCCCAAGGGAGCTTCCAGTTGTTCCCTGGTAGGCGGAATCAGAGTCAAGTCATTGTGTCTGTCCTGTGCTAGTGGTTGTAGTTGCAGCTGTGGCAGTACTCCTCTGGTTGGCAGGCTGCCACTGACGGCCCCTATAGGCACCCTTTGATTGACCTCTGCCTCGAGGGCGTCTATTCCTGCCTCTCTGTGCTCTGGAGGTGTCTGGAAAGGACCAATTCTTGGAAGGCCAGTTTCTGCTAAACCTCAGAGGTTGGACCTGTAGAAATTCCTTTACTGTTTGCACAGATTTTGCTTTTTCTTCCACCTTCTTTAGAATCTCCTGTGCAGGGGAGCCAAATAAACTTTGTTTCTCCATTGGAGCATCTAGGAGCTTAGCCTTGACATGATCTGGCAGGGATTGCTCTTTTAGCCAGGCATGTCTACGAATTACTGCCCCAGTCATAGCTGATCTAAATGAAGCCTCCAGTGCATCATAGCCACATTTTAAGAAATGATTACTGACCTGCTGAGAGTTGTGTACCAAATCCTGAAGGGATTTACAGTCTAAAGGTTCAGGAGAAGAAAGCTTCTTATTGAGCTGATCTAACAAATATTCTTGGTACTGTATCATGTGGAATTGACAGTTTAAAGCCCTGGCAGAAAGAGTAGCAGATGTATAAACCTTTTTACCCCATCTCTCTAATGCTCTAGACTCTCTTTCAGAGGGTAGGGGATTTTTGGCAGTGGCAGCTGCAACACCTTTTGGGCCCTGAGAAATAGTTTCTGGGTCTGCAGCATGGGCTTTATACAGGTGGAAGTGAGAATCCGGGACACTGTAATATCTGTCAGGTTTGGCAGGGGCCGGAGGAAGAGAATCAGGTGCAGAACTAACATCATTATACACATCATCAATTACAGTTAGCACTGGTGGTATGGCTAAGGGCCTATGCTGGGGCAAATGTAAAAAAGTCCTTAGCCTTTTTCTAGAATCAGAGAAATCCTGACCCTGCCATTGAAAGTGTTCCCTCATAGAGTGCAAGATTTCCCCAAAGGAAAATTCTTCAGGAGGGGAGGCAGAAGGGATAGACTCTTCAGCATCTGAATCCTCGTAAGGAGAATAGGCCCCTTCCTGATGGTCTGACAAATCAGATCCATCCGTGGAATAATCAGAGGAGACAGGTTCAGAGGGTTCAGTCCTAGGCCTTTTGTCTGGTGGAGGTTGGGAGGCCCTGTCTGGGTGAGGTTGGGAACCCCTAATCAAGGAAATAAGGTCCTCAGCAAGACTGAGAATCTGAGAACTTGAGGAAGGCCTCTGAGAAGTAGATTTGGCAGGTAAAGCCTTTGAAATTTTGGCAGCTTTAGCCCTGGAGAAGGCCTTAATACTCATAGAAGCAGGGGGCCTAGCTGCCCCATGTGCAGGAGTAGAAATGTCCAATGGAATGGTGTCGGACAATTCTTGTGCGCTAGCTTCGGTAGGGATTTCTGAAGCCGACTCAGCCGGGGCCTCGCTGGCCTCAGTTGTTGGAGGTATGATTTCGGTAGAAGGAAGAACCAAAGACTCGGTTTCAGCCGAAACTGAGACACTCGCGGTGGGCCTAACCGTGGTTTCAGCCGAAACCGCGGGCCGTGAGTGTCGGTCCTTTTCCCTGCGTTTTTTGGCCAAATGCGTAGTCGGAGTCTCCGACGGCATTTTACATGCAAAAGCGGATCCGAAAAACTCTTCTGCAAACTCCGACCGACGTCTAAGAGTCCGTCGGTTGAAGGAGGCACAGGCTAAACAAGCTGATACATCGTGGTCTGGGCCTAAGCAAGGAAGGCAGTAAGAGTGGAAATCCTTATGAGGTATTTGTTTCCCACAAGTTAAACAATTATTTACTTTGTCTGACATCGGCTGAGGCAAGAAAGAGTCCCCAACGGGGTACTTAGCTTTTTTCGAAGTATTCGGTAGCTGAATCTCTGGATCTGACCGACTGGCACTTGCGAACAGCTTCTGCTTCGGGCACCGCGCGGCAAGAAAGACTGAGGAAAATGGCGTCGGCTGATGCCTTTATACCCCAGAAGCTATGACGTCGGGGAAAGTGCGACATCAGCCGAGGCCAGACCCAGACTTTGGAATCCGGCCGACCGAGGGGCTGCCTGAGGCAGGACAACCCATATGTTATGACTGCAGATGCATCCTTGAAGGACATATACAAGGATATACCTCCAACAAAAAAGCAAATACACCAAAAAGCTTTTAAGCATAGTAAAGGAAAGTAGAGGTATAGCCAAAAGAAGTTAGGGGGCTGGAGGGAGGGTAACCAGGACTGCAACAGTGAATACACTCAAACATCTACATTTATGGTAAGTGTACACAACTGTACTATGTTCTTCATGTTTCACTGTTGCAGTCATTACATTTGGGTAGATTCCCAAAGCTAAGTTTGGGAGGAGGAATTTAAGTAGCATTAGGACCAGCTATAAGGCCCTGCAAGACTGCAGTGGCAAAGCCAGCTCTGGACTTAGAGAAAATTGGTAAATGATAATGCTTGGTGAAAGTATGTACAGAACTCCAGGTAGCAGCTTCTAGGATGTTCCTGGTAGGGACGCCTTTGAGAAAGGCTGTAGAGTGGGGTCTGATGCCCTGTGGGATAGGTTTTCCATGATGCTTATTACAGAAATTAATGCAATGGCCTATCCATTTAGAAATGGTTTGCTTTGAAATAGCCTTCCCCTCTTTCCCTGCAGCAAATGCCACCAGCAGTTGTTCAGATTTCCTTTGAGGTTTAGTCCTGTCCAAGTAGAATCTAAGCTGTCTGTGCACACCCAAGGAGTGCAGAATCCGTTCCCCTTTCTTCTGTGGATTAGGAAAGAAGGTTGGCAAATGAATGGACTGATTAAGTGCCACACTGGATACCACCTTGGGCATGAAGGAAGGATTGGTTATGAGGGACACCATGTCCACATGAAAGATGATGAAAGGCTCCACTGCCATAAGGGCATGTAATTCAGATACCCTTCTTGCTGAAGTGATTGGTAAAAGGAATGCTGTTTTCCAAGAAATAAATTTTAAATCTGCAGTAGCAGCTGGCTCGAAAGGAGGAAGAGTGAGTTTCTCCAAGACAAAGTTAAGGTCCCAGGCTAGAGTTGGAGCTCTCCTTGGTGGCCTTAAAGTTTTGGTCCCTCTGAGGAACTGCTTGAGCAGTGGGTGAGAGAAGAGGGGAGGTTCTGTGTTATAATGAGCTGAAATGGCAGAGGCGTGAATTTTGATGGAGGAAAAGGACAAGCCCTTGTGAAGCATCTCAGTTAAGTATTGTAAAATCAGAGGTAAATTGGGCACTGCTGTGCTCAACCCTTGAGACTGGTTCCAGGCACAGAATCTTTTCCATTTCGCAGCATAAGATTTCCTAGTACTAGGTCTCCTTGCCTCTAAAATGATATCCATCACTGGTTTACTGAGGGATGGTAAAGAAGAGATTACGTAATTAGCCAGGCTGCTAGGTTCAGTGTTTGAAGCCGAGGGTGCAGAATCTGGTTCTCCTGCTGAGACATCAGGGAAAGTGTCTGAGGCAGGTTCCATGGGGCCAACCGTGACACACTGCGCAAGACGGGGTACCAGTGTTGGCGTGGCCAGTCTGGTGCAATCAAAATCATCCTTCGCTTGTCCTGTTTGATCTTTAGTAGTACTTTGGAGAGCAGAGGCAGAGGAGGAAAGGCATAAACTGATAGTTTTTTCCAGCTGAAGGACAGAGCATCCACTTTTCAAGCTTGTTTGTTGGTAATCCTTGTGCAAAATTTGTCCAATTGATAGTTCTGGGGGGGGAGGCAAACAGGTCTATATCTGGACTCCCCCATTTGCTTGTCAACATGTTGAAAATCCTTGGTTCCAGTTTCCACTCGTGTGGGTCCATGTGGTTCCTGCTTAGTCCGTCTGCCAGTGTATTTAGTTTTCCTGGCAGGAATTGAGCTTGTAGAGTCACTTGGTAGCCCAAGGTTGTGTTCCACAATCTGGTACAGAAAAATAAAAACAACTTTAAAACAAAAAGGTGCAGGTATCCTTGAGTCCAAAGCCCAATAAGAAGTCTTTCTTCTTTTTTTCTTAACGCAACTTTATTAAATAAAAAATATAGCGTTTTCGCCACTCTTAATAAAGCAGCTTCTTCAGAGAAACAGATTGTAATTCAAAAAGCACGCTTTTTATACCAACAGGAAGTGACAAAACTCAATATCACATTCATGAAAGACTTCTTATTGGGCTTTGGACTCAAGGATACCTGCACCTTTTTGTTTTAAAGTTGTGTTCCACAATGCCATGGCTAGTCTGCAGAGGGGAGTAAGAATGAGTAGCCCCCTGCTTGTTTATGTACCACATAACAGTGGTGTTGTCCGTCTTTACCATTAGTTGTCCTGGAAAAATGTAATCCTTGAAAGCTGTCAGAGTATTCTGTACAGCTAACATTTCTTTTTGATTGATATGCAGGTGCATTTGACTTGGGTTCCATTTGCCCTGAATGCACTTCCCTGTCAGGTGAGCCCCCCATGCATAGTCTGATGCCTCTGTTGTTAGGGTTTGGGCGGCAGGGGGTAGCGTGAATGGTAATCCCTTGTTTTGGTGGCAGGCCTCTGCCCACCAAAGGAACTCTAGGCATAGGCAAGGTATAATAGGAATCATTGATTCTAGATCCTGAGAGTGTTGACACCATAGGCTTTTTAGATACCATTGTAGTTTCCTCATATGCAGTCTTGCATATGGAATTAGAAGAATGCAGGAGGCCATGAACCCAAAGGCTTGCAAAATTTGCCTTGCGGATATAGCAGGGTTTTTGTGGCCACTTGTTTGAAGTAGGTTGTCAAATGAATCTGTTTCTCTGGTGTGAGGAAAGCCATCTGGGAAGTTGTATTCAAGCTTGCTCCCAGGAATATAATTTGTTGACAGGGTACCAGGTGTGA
Organism: Protopterus annectens; assembly: GCF_019279795.1. NCBI lineage: Eukaryota > Metazoa > Chordata > Ceratodontiformes > Protopteridae > Protopterus > Protopterus annectens. The sequence continues at coordinate 635,795,752 of NC_056747.1, forward strand.
TTTCTTTTCGTTTATGGTGCACCCCAGACAAGTCAGCACCCTATGTACAAAGGCCAAATGATTCAAATGTATGTCCTGGCTTTCTGCCTGAATTAGACAATCGTCCAGGAATGGGCATATTTGAATATTTCTTTGTCTGCAAAATGCAATAACTGGGGCTAGGCACTTTGTGAATACCCTGGGTGCAGTAGATAAGCCAAAGGGCAGTGCAAAGAACTGATAATGCATGTAGCCTGCTTTGAAGCGTAGGTATCTTCTGCAAGATTCCCTGATAGGGATGTGCAGGTATGCTTCTTTTAAATCTAATGTTGCCAACCAAGCATCCTTGCCTAGTATAGGAAGCAACTGGTGAAGAGTCAGCATCTTGAATTTTGGAATTACCAAAAAGGTGTTAAGAATAGAAAGGTCCAGGATAGGACGCCATGAATTGTCTTTTCTGGGTACCAGGAAAAGTCTCGAAAAGAAACCTTGTCCCTTTCATCTTCTGGTACCAACTGAATATCCTCCATGTTTGAGAGAGAAAGTACTTGCTTTTGGGCCTCTGCCCACTGACTAGGCTGTAGATCTGGCCACCCGCTTGGTGTTGGTAACGTGTGAAAGTGAAAATTGTATCCTTGGGACACTATATTTAAGACCCATTTGTCCTGGGTTATGAGTTTCCAGTTTTTAGCCCGCAGAACAATCTTTCCGCCTAGAGGAGCATTCAATTGAAAAGTGCTTGGAAGTTTTAAAGGCAAGTCACTGAGACAATTTTCCATAGTGGGGAGTCTTACTACTCCCAGATTTGGATGCAGAAGCTCCCCACTGCTTAGTCTTGTGCGTACCTTGTGACTGAAACCTGGGATTTCTACTGTGTCTGGGTTTGGATTGAGAAGATCTGGAAGGGGCCGGAAAGAACCAATTCTTAGAGGGCCAATGCCTACTAAATCTTGGAGGCTGAACTTGTAAAAAATCTTTCACAGTTTGCATAGATTTAGCTTTATCTTCCATCTTTTTCAGAACTTCCTCAGTTTTGTTGCCAAACAGGCAGTCCTGATTTAAGGGAGCATCCAACAGTTTAGCTTTAACATGATCAGGCAAAGATTTCTCCTTAAGCCAAGCATGCCTTCTGAGTACAGACCCAGTGACAGCAGCCCTGCAAGAGGCCTCTAATCAATCAAATCCACATTGCAAAATATGTTTTCCAACCTGTTCAGCAGAATACATTAAATCCTGTAATTCTTAATTTTTAGCACAGTCAGGAATCAATATCATTTTCTGTTTAAGCAATCCAATAACATGTTGTTGATACTTCAACATATGAAACTGACAATTCAAGGCCCTAATGGCCAAGGTTGCAGAAGTGTAAACCTTCTTACCCCACTCCAGCGCCCTGCAGTCCCTATCAGAGGGGGTAGGATTTTTAGCAGTAGAAGCCTTAATCCCCTTGGGTCCCTGTGAAATAGTCTCTGGATCTGCAACAGGATTTTTAAAAAGGAACGTGTGAGAATCAGGGACCCTGTAATATCTATCAGGTTTTCTGGGAGCAGGAGGCAAAGAATCAGGGGCCAAACTAGATTCTGAAAAGGCATCATCAACAATGTCTTGTACAGGAGGTATAGCTAAAGACCTATGCTGAGGCAGAAGTAAGAAATCCCTAAGCCTCTTTTTCGAATCAGAAAAATCCTGGCTTTCCCAGTGAAGATGTTCCCTTAAAGTGTGCAAGGTTTCACCAAAGGAAAAATCCTCTGGATGGGGAAGCAGAGGGAATAGAGTCCTCTGCATCAGAATCCTCATAAGTAGATAAGGGTAAATCCAGATCATCAGAAGAATCAGAAAAATCAGAATCCTGGTCAGAAGATTCATAAACAAATTCAGTCCTAGGTCTCTTAGAAGGGGATGTTTGGCTTCCCCTGATTAGAGTTATAAGATCTTCAGCCATTCTTATCATTTGTTTTTTAGGCATAGAGGCCTGTGCAGGCAGCCTAGGCGTCAGTTTCTTAGGTATGGTTCAAGGTTTAGGCCTTAAAGAAGAAGGAGGCGTCAGTTTAATATGCAAGTCCATAGGAGTGAATACACCCTCAGAAGCCAGTGCCTGCACAGCGGCTCTGGACCCATCCAAGGTAGAAACATCTGCAGGTTCTACAGTTGAAGCATTTTGCGGCATACCGGACTCCGAATGGGTTTCAGCAGAGGCCTGTGAATCAGAAGTAGCGGGTATCAGGGGTTGTGAAAGTGCCTCACTGAGTACCAGCGTACTGGCGAATGGCTTAAGAGAAGCGTCGTCGGCAGCTTTGGACCTTGGCGGCCTGTCTCTGTATTTATCTTTGCTCTTTTTCGGAATTCCGGTAGTCGGATGGCTAACCGTCATTTCTGGATAATTAAACCAAGAACCAAAATACTTAGAAGTGAAAATATACCGACGGATAGTGCGTTGATTAAGTAAGGCACAAAACCGACAGCAAGGTACGTCGTGGTCAAGGCCTAGGGAGGAATACAGTACGAATGAAAATCTTTGTGAATTATTTGCTTTCTACAAGAAATACAATTATTAACTTTTACTGACAACAGTAAGGCGCAAGAAAAAGTTTCCCCAACGGGGTACTTAGCTTTAGCTGAAGACTTTGGTTCATAAACTCGAAGACGAAAATTTCAGAAGTCGGTCGACTGGCACTTGCGAACTGCTTCTGCTTCGGGCACCACACGGCAAGAAAGACTGATGTAATGGCATCGGCTGCATGTTTTACAGGACAGCAACAGGCGCAGGACCCAAGACTTTGTTAATCAGGCTACTGCAAGCAGATAACCCAAATGTAATGACTGCAACAGTGAAACACAAAGAACATCACTTCAGAGATGAGGATTCTGTTTTAGTCTTGGTTTTCAGAGATTTCTCTCCCGATATAGCCTCTCCAAAAGATGAAGGTAAAAGGCCTTTAATAATCAGTTTATTCTTGCATTCAGTTAACGCCCTGAGGTTAAAACCCATGGCAAATAGAACAATCTTCTTGTAAATGAATCGGTCCTAAGCAGTATGCACATAAAGTGTAGGCATCTGATAAAAGGGAGCTTATGCCCACACTTGGTGCATTTTTTTAATTCTGCTGGAGCTTTATCTGCCATACTGTCATGCCAACAAAAATTAATAAAGGGGAAAAATGTAACTATTTCTATTACTACTTTTTTATTTTTTTTCTTAAACAGAGACAAATAAAGGGCAAAGAACAGCTACCAACAATGGTATTAGAGAAATTATATAAAATGTAGTACTAAGTAAAAGATACTAACAATAGCATCAAGAGGTACACGAGTACAAGAAAAGGAAGGAAACTAAGAAATTCAGCACAAGACAGTTCAAAAAGGAATGCGATAGGCAAGGGAAACAGGTAAGGGAAAGCAGTGTCAGCCACTCATCTCATTCTCCTTTGTCAGCAGTTTCAGTGTCCAGGTCACTAGTGTATGATCATCAAACTTACAGTCATAGTTTTATTTCTCTGTACCATGAAGTCAGTGGTAGAGATAACCATATATTGTACGTATGAAGCAAACTTGGCATGTGTACGCACCTAATTAAGTAAAAAGTGGATTACACAGAATGTTTAGGATCAGGAGGAATGGAAGAAAGGAACTTATTCTAGAAAAATGATCCTATTATTCAAATGTCTACAATAACAGTGAGTCTATTAAAACAAATATATGTTTATTACAAGGATTACTGCTGCATGAGATTCATAATATGTCTGGAAGAGTACAAAACAGTTCACCCTCTGCTGCTACAAAAAGGGGAATGGTCTAATGCATGTCCTGCATAACAAATGAAGCAAATCCTGCTGTACCTATAGACTAGACTGAGTTTGTACCATTTACAGGAAATGTGACTGATGTCCAAGTAGAAGCCTCACAAACACATTGAGCAGGTAAATTCTTAAAGAAGTTTGAGTTCGCAGTGCTAGCTGCTGATCTGGTCATCTTCCTTGTCAGCTTAAAAAGTGTCTGTTTTGTAACTGGGCAACCCTGCTTCCATTTAAAGAATGACTGAAAAACAGCTGATCAGACTAGCTCAGAGATTTGTTCCTTTCAGAATAATACCCAAGCTGTCTATGCATATTGACAGCATGCAAAATTGCTTCACCCCCTTCTGTTTCAGAAAGAAGATAGTCTTTTATAAGGACAGGGTAGGCCCATGTCTCTTTACACAACAAGGCTTGTAGTTCAGAGAATCTTCAGATTGAAATGACTATAACTTAAATGTGTACATTATTTGAGTCCTAGTCAATAGACATGTTGGTGAAGGGAACAGAGAGGATGAGAAAGTGAGGGGTAGGCTTGGTGTTAAGGAGAGGAATGCAGAAGGTCAGATGGTAGTGGATTTTGCAAAAAGGATGGACAAGGCTGTGGTGAATACATATTTTAAGAAGAGGGAGGAGCATAGGGTGACGTACAAGAGAGGAAGAAGATGCACACAGGTGGATTATATCATATGCAGGAGGGCTAATCTGAAGGAGATTGGAGACTGTAAAGTGGTGACAAGGGAAAGTGTAGTTAGGCAGCATAGGTCTGTGGGATGATGTTGGTGATCAAGAAGAAGAGAAAGAGAGTGAGAGCAGTGCTAAGGATCAAATGGTGGAAGTTGAAAAAGGATGATTGTGAGGTGGAGTTCAGGGACGAGTTAAGGCAGGCATTGGGTGGCATTGAAGTGTTACCAAATAGCTGAGTAACTAAAGCAGAGCTGGTAAGGGAGACAGCTAAAAAGGTGCTTGTTGTGATACCTGGACAGAGGAAGGAGGACAAGGATACCTGGTGGTGGAATGAGGAAATACAGGAGAGTATACAGAGCAAGAGGGTGGCAAAGAAAATTGGGATTGTCAGAGAGATGAAGAAAGTAGACAGGAGTATAAGAAGATGAGGCATATGGTGAAGAGAGAGGTGGTGAAGGCTAAGGATAAGGCATATGGAAGTTGTATGAAAGGTTGGACACTAAGGAGGGAGAAAAGGACTTGTACCGATTGGCTAGACAGATAGACTGAGCTGGGAAAGATGTCTGCAGGTAAGGGTGATAAAGGATAATGAGGGAAACATACTTACAAGCAAGGAGAGTGTATTAAGCAGATGGAAGGGGCTGATGATGAAAGAGAATAACAGAGAGAGAGAAGACTGGATGATGTGGGGATAATAAATCAGGAAGTGCAATGGATAAGCAATGAGGAAGTAAGGAGAGCTATGAAGAGGATATGGATATATTGTAAGGAAAGTCTGTTGGTCCAGATGACATACCTGTGTAATCATGGAGGTGTTTAGGAGAGATGGGAGTGGAGTTTTTAACATGATTGTTTAATGAAATCTTGGAAAGAAAGAGGATGTCTGACAAGTGGAGAAGTAGTGTTTTGGTACCAATTTTTAAGAATAAGGGTGATATGCAGAGCTGTAGTAACTACAGAGGGATAAAAGTGATCAGTCACAGCATGAAGTTATGGGAAAGAGTAGTGGAAGTTTGGTTAAGAAGGGAGGTGATGATTAGCAAGCAGCAATATGGTTTCATGCTGGGAAAGAGCACTACAGATGTGAGGTTTGCTCTGAGGGTGTTGATGGAGAAGTATAGAGAAGGTCAGAAGGAGTTGCATTGTGTCTTTGTGGACTTAGAGAAAGCATATGACAGGGTACCTAGAGAGGAGATGTGGTATTGTATGAGGAAGTTGGGAGTGGCAGATTAGTATGTAAGAATGGTACAGGATATGCACAAGGGTTGGTGACAGTGGTGAGGTCTGCGGTAGGAGTGATGGATGCATTCAAGGTGGAGGTGAGATTACATCAAGGATCGACTCTGAGCCCTTTCTTATTTGCAATGGTGATGGACAGGTTGACAGACAAGATCAGACAAGAGTCCCCGTGGACTATCACGTTTGCAGATGATATTGTGCTTTGTAGTGAGGGTGGGGAACAGGTTGAGGAGACCCTGGAGAGGTGAAGATTTGCTCAAGAGAGGAAATGAATAATGGTCAGCAGTACTAAGACAGAACATATGTGTGTGAATGAGAGGGTGGATGGAGGAATGGTGAGGATGTAGGGAGTAGAGCTAGCGAAGATGAATGAGTTTAAACACTTGGGATCAACAGTTCAGAGTTATGGTAAGTGTAGAAAAGAGGTGAAGAAGAGAGTGCAGGCAGGGTGGAGGGGGTGGAGAAGAGTGTCAGGAGTGATCTGTGACAGACTGGTACCATTAAGAGTGAAAGAGAAGGTCTACAAGATGGTAGTGAGACTATCTATGTTATATGGGTTGGAGACAGTGGCACTGAAGAAAAACAGGAGTCAGAGCTGGAGGTGGCAGAGTTAAAGATGTTAATATGTGTATTGGGTGTGAAGAAGACTGACAGGATTAGGAATCAGTATATTAGAGGGTCAGATCAGGTTGAATGGTTTAGAGACAAAGCCAGAGAGGCAAGATTGTTTTGGTTTGGGCATGTGCTGAGAAGGGATGCTGGGTATACCAGGACAAGGGTGCTAAGGATGGAGCTGCAAGGTAAGAAGAAAAGAAGGCCTAAGGTAAAGTTTATGGATGTGGTGAAAGAGGACATGCAGGCAGTTGATGTGACAGAACAAGACGCAGAGGACAAGAAGAAATGGAAACAGATGATCTGCTGTGGCAACCCCTAATGGGAACAACCAAAAGAAGAAGAAAGAAGATTTGAGTCCTAATCTATTAACAGAATTAAAGAGAAGAAAAAATAGCGTCCTATCTACAAAGTTCAAGCTCCAATAAGGAGTCATTGGAGGGTTTGGAGACCTGAGATGAAGGATCCCAACAGATAATGCAAATGTCACAGAACTAGGAAGGCGTTTAGTAATGACAGACAGTAAATTATCAGTCTTAGGCCAAAAAGTGAAATTTTGGTGTTGCATTGTGGAATAGTAAAAAAAAACAAGAATGAAAGGAGGAGTGAAGAGACCAAGCAGAGGAGTTAAGAGCCAAGCAAAGATTTTGAAATTTAGTGCCCTGGCTTACAAAGAGAAATGGCATTGGTTTGCATCTGTAATCACTTAAACAAAACAAAAACATTGCTTTTATGCATAGGGTAAAGCCCCCCACACTCCTCATAGAAAATGAAGTTATGTACTCACCATAACGTTCCATGTTTGTAGTCCATCTCGCCCTTCATTCTTACATATGGGTTCGGAGCAGATCCTTGGCTCCAACGTGGCCGATTACAAAGCTCGAAGTCTCTAAGTTGGCTCATGGCAAGGTAGGTATCCCATAATGCACTAGTAACAATCCCCAGATCTTGTTTGCTGCTGTCTATAATAGTGATATAAAGGTATTTCCACAAGGAAAAACAAATATGAAAGGTCTCCAACTCTAAGGAAGTTAGACATTATCATGTCTCCAGATCCTCCAAGGATACATGGATGGGGGTAGGTGGGTGGGTTTGTAAGAATGAAGGGTGAGATGGACTACAAACATGGAATGTTATGGTGAGTACACAACTTCTTTATGTTCTGTAGTCCTATCTCGCCTTCATTCTTACATATGGGACAGTGTCCCTAGCACCTTTTTCTCGGGTGGCTCATGGGAATATACTCCTAAGAACCGTGGAACCAAAGAAGCTCTACCCCTGGAGACCAAGTCCAATTTGTAATGAGTAATAAAGGTATGAGGGGTAGCCCAAGTTGCTGCTGCACATATACTGTCCATTGGAATTCTGGCTTGAAAAGCGGCAGATGTGGATATAGATCTGGTGGAATGAGCTTTAATTTTAAATGGGAGTTCATTACCATTAGAAGAGTAAATAAAAGATATCCATTTTGATAATGCTGTCTTTGAGACTGGCATTCCTTTTCTCGTCTCCAAAAAAGATATAAATAATTGGTCTGCTCTCCTAAACTCTTTGGTTCTATGTAGATAGAACCTTAACTGTCTGTGTACATCAAGTTGATGAAACTTACATTCCGCTTTGATTGTATGATTTGGAAAAAAGACTGGCAGTTCAGTAGTTTGATTAATATTTGATTGTGAACAAATCTTGGGGACGAAGGAAGGGTTAGTGCGACAGGAAACTGTCTCTATGAATATTAAGTAAGGAGGTTTGACTGAGAGTGCTTGCAGCTCTGACACTCTTCTGGCGGACATAATGGCTACCAGAAAAATGGTCTTCCATGAAAGGTACTTTAAATCACATGTATGTGAAGGTTCAAAAGGCGGTGAGATAACTTTTGAAAAAACAAAATTTATATCCCAGGGAGATATAGGTTCTTGAAAAGACGGTCTTAGTAAGGTAGTGCCTTTTAAAAATGATTTACACAATCTGTGAGCCATAAGATTAGGTTCACGTTGCCTCAAATGAAAATTGGAGACAGCTGCTAACTGAACTTTGATTGTAGCAGCAGCTGATCCCTGATGAAATAGTTAGGTTAGAAATTCTAACACTAAAGGAATGGAGGCTGTGTATGGATCTATAGTCCTATCTTGCGCCCAGAGAGAAAATCTTTTCCACTTGCTAGCGTACAGTTTTCTCGTAGAAGGTTTATGAGAAGACATCAGGATATGAGTAACCAGAAATCAGAAGCCTGACTAGGGATGGAAGTGGAGCAGCCATGCTGTCAATTTGAGGGTGTGGAGACAGGGATGGACATGTGTGTCAGAAGGTCTGGTACTGGGTCCAGAGTCCAGAGTCCATGGGTCGTCCAGAGGGTTAGGCCCGAGAAAGGGGAACCAAATCTGATGATGCCAATAAGGAGTGATGAGAATCATTCTGCTTCCCAAAGTCTTTTCTTTCTGGATCATTTTCTATATTAGCGGAAAGGGAGGAAAAGCTTAAAGAAGTCCCGAGGGCTAATTGAGGATACGTGCGTCTCTCGGTGTCTCCCCCGGGGGGGGGGGGATAAGGGTGAGGTAGCTGCTGCATTTGGTGTTCAGTGGGGTGGCAAACAGATCGCAGCAAGGCTGTCCCCATTTGCGGAAAATCTGTTCATCGACTTTCTGATTCAGAGACTACTTGTGAGGCATCAAGATTGCCCTGCTGAGCTTGTCGGCTATCATACTGGTTCTCACCGGGATATGCGTTGCAACTAGAAAGCTTTGGGAAGATATTGCCTACTGCCAAACACGTAGAGCCTCTCGACATAGGGGGTAGGATCTGGCTCCCCCTTGTTTGTTTATATACCATACCACTGACATATTGTCTGATTGGATTGCTATTGTCCCTAGAGGAAGAAAGTTGTGAAGTGCTTGCAACGCTAGTAGCACTGCTCTCATCTCTAGAGCACTGATATGCAAGTGAGCCTCGTATTCTTGCCATGTGCCTTGGACTGTCCTTCCTAAATAATGCCCCCCCACCTATCTGGGAGGCATCCGTGGTCACAGTAGCAACGGGTTGGCAAGGAATGAATGGTCTTCCTATCATTAGTTGATTGGACTGGATACACCAACGAAGGTCCTTTTTGCAACTTTCCGTTATTAAAATGGGATGAGACAGAGGCAGTTTCTGTAGAGACCATTGGGAAAAGAGTAGCCATTATAGAATTCTCATATGTAGTCTGGCTAGCGGAACTAGAGTTACAGTAGAGGCCATGGTTCCCAGAAATTTGAGCACTGTCTTCACTTTGACCTTGTGTTGGGGAAGCAGGCTGCATATTTGTTGTCTTAGATTTTGCACTCTGTCTGAGGGAAGGTGAGCCATCATTGCGACTGTGTCTATTTCTGCGCCTATAAAAGTCACATATTGAGAGGGCGACAAAACAGACTTTTCCCAATTTATAGTGATGCCTAGCTGAGTGCAGACTCAGATGGTTGAATCCCTGGCTAGTAGAAGTAGGTGCCTGGTGGTGGCAGTCAGAAGCCAGACGTTCAGGTACGGAAACACTTGGAATCCAAGATGTCTCAAGTGAGCCATTACTACCACCATGCATTTGGTGAACACCCTGGGGGCTGTGGTGAGACCAAAGGGCAGAGCATGAAATTGGTAATGACTGGCTCCCAGCCGGAAGCGTAAATGACTCCTTGATGCTCTGTCCATTTTTATGTGGTAGTACGCATCTTGGAGATCTCTGGAGCACTTCTAGCTGTCTTTTCCTAAAAGAGGGAGTATAGACTGTAGTGTTACCATTCGGAACTTGGACTTCTTCACTGATTCATTTAACTTGCTGAGATCCAAAATAGGCCTCCAGTTCCCTATTCATTTTGGCACTAAAAAGAAAAGTTCCGAATCCTATCTGGTCTGCGGGGACAGTTTGGATGACTCTCTTTTGAAGCAACTTTTGGACTTCTATAGTTGCTTTATCCCTGTGACTGGGTGGAACATCTGGGATTCTCTTGGTTAGATGAGGTGGAAAAGAGAAGGGAATGGAGTAACCTCTGGAAATTATTCTTTGTACCCACTTGTCTTGTGTGATGTCATGCCAGGCTTCTGGGTACAAAGATAAGTGACCTCTGACTGGTTCCAGAGAAGTGCAGCCGGGCCTCCTTTCAGGAGCACTGACAGGGATGTCCATGAAAGGAATCGCGGTCACCCTGGTTTTGCGGACCCCCCCCCTGCCTCTAGGGCGATGTCTACCACTATTTCCTCCTCCTCTGCCTCAGGAGAAGGAATCACATTGTGCATCTGGGAAAAATCTCTGAGATTTCTTGAACCACATTTTTCCCCCCTCTCTGACCTTTAGGGTATGGTCTAAAAGGGACGAAAAAATGTACTCCTATGGCAGAGAGTCTTCCCTTCCTGTTCGCATCTGGTGAGCGTGTCTTTTACCTTTGGTCCAAACAGAGAGGAACCGTCAAAGGGGGCGCTGGTAAATGTAGATTTGAAGGGCTCCGCAAACTTATATAAATGCATCCAAGAGTGTCTCCTAAAGAAAACTCCTGAACCCACTGCCCTGCTCGCTGCAGCTGCTGCGTAAGGTATCAGCCTCATGTAGGAGTTAACAGTAGAGTTTAAGGTGGACAACTGAGCAGTAATCTTCTCAGGGACACCTTCAGTTAAAGTACCTTAGAGAGTATTTCCTAGCTCTTTTTGGAGATCTCTTTGAAGCCTAGTGAAATGGGTGAGATAATTCAGCGATCTGAGAGTGTAAAAGCCGCTGAAGAAAAGATATGCTTCCCGTATCTGTCCATCTTTCGTGGACAGATGAGGAAGTCTCTGCTAGTTCCTTCTTTGTGGCTGCTGCCACTGCCATGGCATCTACAGGCACACCTTTGGTCAGAAACTCTTTCTCCCTAGGAGCTGAAAGGAATTTGTTTGGGCATCTTGGGACTGGTTCCACAGTGTCAGCAGTTTCTCACACATTTCGACTCACCAAATCTAACAACTCATCGAAAGGTGGGGACACCCAAGAGGCTGAAGGTTGAGACCCGAAAGCCTTCAGGTACAATGACTCCTCATCAGAAGGGGTGATGGTGGGCCAGCCGCCTCTGTTTCAGGATCTCTAGGATATCTATGAAGGAGATCTCATCAGAGGATGACCTAAGGGACCCTTATGACTCCTTGAGGTCAGTGTCAGAGGTGATGGACTCACTGAGGGAGTCTATATGCTTCCTCTTGCAAGTTCTCTTTAGAAGTGGCTCCTCAGAAGCGTATTCTGGGGAGGTCTCAGAAGACTGGGGGCCACCCAAGGGGGGCTCCTGAGGCTGTGGGTCTCTGCTGCCATGAGAGAGGGATGGTGCTGAGACAGAGGTCTGAGCTTGAGGGGGAAGAACATCGGTACCCTTGTGTAGAGCTGAAGATCTAGACAGCACACTCCTCATCATCTCGAAGGCAGATCCCCCCAGCTCCGAGGACACCACCGGTTCCGAGTAAGCAGAAGTAGCCCCCGGCTCTGGAGTAATCGGATCCGAGATAAATGTAGGATCTGAGCTCAGCCGAGCCGATGCACCGAGAGGTAGGCTCGGAACTGAAGAAGGTTGGGTCCGAGCGTCCCCATCGGGGCCGACTGGTGAGCTTTGGCTCCTAGACACCAAGGACAGCACCGAAGGTGTCGGAGCGGAACACGGCTCTGAGAAAACCACTTGGGGTGCTGGAACTGACGGTTCCACAACAAATGGCACTGATAGATCTGGCTCCGAAAGACCGGCATGGCTCGGAGGAGGAACAAAAACAGGTAATACGGCCTTAGACGGCTCCGGAACCGATTGGGTCAGAGTTGACAACAAATTTGTTAGCGCCGATGACTTCAAAAGTCTAAGCACCACCCTCTCAACATCCTCCTCAGAAAGACTCTTGGAGGATCTGGAAGACAAGGTAGGGGATCGAGATCTCTGCAAAATCGGAGATCTAAGAGTCGGGGATACAGGCAGTAAATCTCCTGACCGGCTCCGAGGTATGGTTTCAGCTATCGGCGCCGAAAACTTGGAGCTGAAACTGGAAGGTCTATATCAATAACCTTAACCAGCTCCGAAGGCATAGGAGCTGAAGTAGTAGAAGGTTTGTCAACTTTGGCAACTTTCTCTGGAGGTCCTGATTTGTGATTCGGTGTAGGAGACTGTCTTTTCCCTGACTTAACCTTCTCTTTTTTTGAAGAGGGAGACCTGGAGTGAGAAGAGGAAGAACTGGCTAAATCCTCCTCAAAAGAAGGTTTAAGGAGACCTTTCAAAATTAGTTTGTTCTTCCTTTCCTGGAGAACCCAGGAACTAAAAGAATGGCAGAAAGTACATGACTCCTATAGATGTATGGCTCCCAAACAATGCACACAAATATTATGTCCGTCAGTCAGGGACATTTTTTCTGAACATTTTAGGCATTTCTTAAAACCCAAAGGTTTATGGTCTTTAGTTTCTTTAGACATAACTGTCAACAACAACTACACACTATGAGTGTAGACAGACGAGGTCCTCTAACTTAAACGGGCCTAGACCTGCTCAAGAAACAACACACAAGGGAGAAAGGCAACAGAGGACTAGGTCCTCTAACTTAAATGGGCCTAGCCTTGCTGAATAAAAAACACACAAGGAAGAAAGGCAATAGAGGACTAGGTCCTTTAACTTAAACGGTCTTATCCCTGAACAGAGGGGTTGGCGAGATAGAGAAAGATTAACAATAACTAGTACACTAAAAAACAAAGGGATACCACCAAGAAAAAAGGCCTAAGGAAGCGACGGCCAACAATTAGCAAAAAACAATTTGCAAAAACTTCAGAAAACACACTAACTAACTACTAGCAGGTTAACAACAGCAAACTATTAATACTAAAACTAACTTTACAATAGAAAAGTACACTATAAATGTTTGAAGAAAAAAATATTCCAACTTAGCCATGGCCAAGAAAGAGAACACTTCTGAACTCAGAGTGGCAAACGAGATCTGGGGATTGTTACTAGTGCGTTATGGGATACCTACCTTGCTACAAGCCGACTTTGAGCTTTGTAATCGGCCGAGTCGGAGCCGAGGATCAGCTCCGAACCCATATGTAAGAATGAAGGTGAGCTAGGACTACACAACATCTAAATTTACTAACTGCATAGGTGCACAACCACAGAAGAAGGGGATAATTCCTGAAATTATATTACAGCTTAACTGTAACAGTAATATAAGCCTTTCTTAGAAATAAGCCAAAGTCTGTCACTGTTACCTCTAATACTACTTTATAGGTATCTTTGTAATGCTAGAAGTCTACACAATAAGGTCCATGAATTAATCAGCATATTAAATGTTGAGAGTTTTTGCACTCAATGCAACAGCTGAAGTTTGGGACAGTAGAGAGATTATGACTGCAGGTTACACAAAGTATGAATATCGAACATAAGTAAGGAAGGGAGGAGATGTACTCCTCCTCGTTAACTAGTCTGTAGCTTTTGTTTTAATATCCAAGGATATAATTAATGAGACTTTAGTTGTTGACCTAAAATGTTAATGGGACTTTAGTTGTAGACCTAAAGGGTTATACAAATAAGTATAATATAAGGTTTATTGTGTCTTATAAAAAACCTTCTATGGATAAGATATCTCACAATTAACTATTTAGACTTTATGAATAAACATTTAGAACATAATACCATTTATTTAGTAGGCAATGTTAATTACCCAAAGACAGACTGCAATTACTACACAAGTCTAATGGTTACAGGGCATGTCTTTTAGATATTATTCTAAGCAATGATCTGTCAAAATATTATTAAATTATCCACAAGGGATATTAGTATTGTAGACTGACAGGTAACTAAATATCCAAAATCAATTAGCAAAAGTAGTGTATCTGAAGATTCAGATCATAGTTTTTGGCATTTGAGGTAAAAAAATTAGGAATTAGGCCTTTTGGTTCATTTGAAATACAACCATAGATTACTGAACTATGATGACTTTACAGCCCTGTATCATAATTCAGTCAGTCCATTTTTATGACTCCACTGGTGAACATGAATACCCATGTCCAGAAAATATTACTTCAGACTGTTTGGATAAAACAGAATGTTCCTAAAGTAAAAACAGGGTTAATTATCCATTTTGGTGGAAACAGCATTTGGTGAAATTATATAAAAAGAAAAACAGAGTGTCTTGGAGTTGCTTCTGTGACTCTGTTGTAATAGGGTTCTTCACAGCAAATAACACTTGCTGAATGAGATCCTTCGGAAACCACGTCATATGGGTGGCTTAATTAACGGCCCAGACAGCAAACGAGCCAAAAACATACACCTGCTTCCCCATCTTATCATTAGCCCAGAACTCCTTGTTGGATGGAAACAGATGAACAGTCCTCAGATGAAGTCTACCAGGGGAGTCTTTGCCCAGAAAAACTTGTCTTTTGGAGAGTGTACTGTTCTGTCAGGCATCCTTGGGACCAACTCACAGGTACTGGGGTCCTAACAAGATTTCCTCACTACCTATCACTCTGTCAGCAGAAGAAACCACCCAGGACATAGAAGGAATCATTTTGTATGTTTTAAACAATACTGCTTCATCCTGAGAGGAGGGTTTTGTTGGCTAAGATCCCTTCTAACTCATGAGCTTCAGGATCTTTCCAAAGGAAACCTCCACAGGAGGGGATTGTTGGGAGACCTCTCCATCATCCAAATCAGTATCTGAAGCGATTGAATCAGCTGGTGAGTATAAATGTTTCCTCCTGCAAGCCCTCTTTTTAGGTGGCTCAGGGGATGAGGCTCCTGGGTCTTCCAAGGACTGTCTCTGCCTTAATGCAGGAAGTTTGGGGTCTACGGAATAAATCTGCCCTGCCCAGATGACACCTGTTGAGAAGTCAAACCCAATGAGTGAGGGTCATATGTTGGAACTGTAGGAGGAACCTGTGGACCTGCCTTGTGTAGCAATGAAATAATCTCCCCAGCACTCAGAAAGTCACTGCAATCTCCAGGGGATCCAAAGGTACTGCACTTGTGGTTGAATCCATCTCTCCAAACAAAGAGTGAGAAGGTGACCTGGGTAGAATCCTCAGATCTAACTGAGTGATCGGCAATGAGGAGGGGATCAAAGCCAAAGTCTTGAAAGCTTACGTCTCCTATAAAAGCAATGGAGCCATCCAGCCAACTCCTTGTCTCCAATACTCCAACACTGGGTCTGACAGAGCAAGAGTTGGATGACTCAGAACCAAAATCCCTGGAGATAATGATATATGATCAAGTGAATGGACAGACTGGTGAAGAAACTTAGACTGGGATGAAATGCACAGATCCTACTGGCTTCAGAGCCAATGGAGTAACAATGACCTCCATCTCAATCTGGGTTTTAAGGAACTTCTGTAACAGGCAATCCAGGTGGACTTCTGGGGCACTTTTACAGGATTTCAAGGATCCTGTAGATAGGGCCGAAGAGGGCCTTGAATATGTTCTCTCACTTCTCTTGGAAGAATTTTGTATAGTGATGGACTGTTAATTCTGTATCTGGAAAAGGGCTATAGGTTGGGGTCCGATCCATATGGTCTTCGATTTTCAGAGCCTTGGGAGTTGACAGCGGAGCTGAAATATCAGATGCATGCTTCCTCATCTCTGAATTTGTGGGTTTTGGGGTGTTTTCAATAGACTTTGTCTGACTCCAGATCCAGAGGAAAAATCCCTTTTCTTCTTCTTCTTCTTTCGGCTTTTCCTGGTTAGGGGTCGCCACAGCAGATCACCTGTCCGCTTATGATTGGCAGTGGAGTTTTACGGTGTCGAGTTGCCAGCCCGGCACCCAACCTTCCACAGAAAGCACACACACTCACACCTAGGACCAATTTAGAGTGTCCAATCCACCTACAGCATGTCTTTGGGATGTGGGAGGAAACCGAAGCACCCAGAGGAAACCCATGCAACCAAAGAGAGGACATGCAGACTCCACACAGAAGGCACCCCAGCCGAGAATCGAACCGGAGTACCTCTTGCTGTGAGGCAGCAACGCTAACTGCTGCACGACTGCGGCCACCCTAAGAAGAATCCCTTTTACTATGAGCTTATTCCTCCTGTCAAAGAGTCCTACACCCAAAGGCAGTAGAGATGTTGTACAATGCACTGAGATGTGCAACCCCCTAGACAGACCACACAAGACCATGGGGTTCTTGACCAGGAATTTTATATCTGTCTTTGGAGCATTTCTTGAAGCCAGCATTTCAACACTTTCCAACAGAAACCAAACAAAACACTGCAGCTAAAGAGAAAATTCTACCTTAAATTCTACATTATCCTAATAAGGAAGAAAATACTACAACTAAGGATAATTCTCTATCCTAAATTCTATAACTATAAACTTAACCTAACAAAGAAGATACATAGAACAAGTTTTATAGTATCAAGGTTACCTCTACGAATGCACACAGAAAAGAACACTCTATGAATGGAATACTTTGACACTAACTATATTCCTAATTCTATAAAACTAATGCTACAACTAACAGAACACACATACAAGAATGGTTAACAAAACGGTGCTGCAGCCATGAGTAGAAGGACTAAAGAAATAATATCCAATATCTCATAAGAGAACCACAAATCCTTACTAAAATTATTTCAAAGGCAGGAAGGTCAAAGGCCCACATTTCACTATCTAACTAATTTTAATTAGCAAATAACAGACACAGCATTTATCTGCTGTGACCAGTGTTGTGACTTCAGAGGTGGCAAACAAGATCTGAGCTAGTCAGGGAGGAGCAGGGCATTATATGAGTTGAAAATTCTGGAGCAGCTCAAGGCTGAACCACTAAATCTGACAGATCAGATTAGAGTGGGCCTCGAGGACCCATATGTAGGACTGGATGGACTGGATGAATAGGATTTTTATTTGCTATCTAAAACCAAAAATTCAGATACTAGTAAGCTACTGTCAGAAACAATAGAATTTATTCAGGGAGTAGGTATACTGGGAAACAGAATGGAACCTATAGACCTCAACAGAAGATGTGAGAAAAGGTCCTAGCACAAGCAGGGATATCATCAGAATATAATGAAAATATATGGGCTGATAAATGTGGGAGAGAGCTGGATTGGTGAAAAAAGGTATACACATTTAAATCTGGGCAACGTGGAAAACAGCTGTGCCTTTACAGATTGTATATTACCATGGAAAATGAACATCTATTGCATAGGATACATTAGTCAAAATAGAACTGGACAGCTCTGGTAAGACAGAGTGATCTAAACATAGGTGATTACAATTACATTCATTATAAAATCAAAAGAAATTAAAGAAACTTGAGAGACATTTAAAGGATTTAGTAAAGGGAAAGAGACAGCCCAACTCAATGTGGAGAGATGGTGGGATCCAAAAATTAGTAATTTTATTTTATTTTTATTTTACATTTGTTGACCGGGCTAGTCCAACTGGATATATGTCCATTTTTAGTGGAGGCCTGGGGAGAAAAGCTTCAACAAACAAAATAAAACACACTATCATATATAACATGAGACATTTAGAAATACAGTTGAATGTGCAGATAATCATCCTATACATTGCAATTTGTTACATTTCTGTAAACAGAATCATGATACATTTCAGCTATGGTTAGCCATGCAAATATTTTGCTAACAATATAGTATAAGAGAATACTTTTGTTTTATTTGACTTAAAAAAGTAACTAGGTTATACACTCTCTAAGAAGTTAACAAACAAGTAACTAGTTTGTACAGTAATGACAATAATGCCTTGAGAAATTAGGGGTAGTTAGTCTGGGTTAGAACAAGGGCATAACCATTGTGATTTAAGGTACGGCTTCAATTTGGTTTTAAATAATGCTATAGAGGTAATGGTGGATAGGTCTTTTGGGAGGGAGTTCCAGATTTTTCCAAATGTGTTGGCAAACAAGGAGTCACCTGCCAAGTTGTTAGCTTTGCCTATTTGTACAAGTGGTTTATTTGCTCAGAGTAGGGTCTTGAGGTTGTTATAGGGGGTGATTAAGTTAGTATAGGTATGTTAGTAGGTTGGTACAGGACTTTGTGGGCAACTGTTAATTGACTAAATAGTATTATATTTGGCAGTTCTAGCCATCCTAGCTGTTTAAGATTATCACAACAGTGGGCTCTAAAGGCAGATCCAGTTGCAAATCTAGCAATGTTATTATAGGATATTGCTAGTTTGTTGATGTTGTTTTTACATAGTTTTGTATATACAGGTGAGGCATAGAGGAGGGTACAGATTAAGTGGGTACGGGCAATGGTGGTCCTGGCTAGTGGTGACAAAAAGGATTTAATCCTATATAGGGATCCTAGTTTTTTGTTGACTGTTTTTATAGTACTATTATGAGAATCAAAGGTGAGATTGTTGTCAATAAGAACCCCAAGAAGTTTAGCAGTACAATCAGGAGATATAATAATGCCATTGCTTGATGTGACAATAAAAGTATGTGGAGAGGCCCGACGTGTGGGAGTGAATAGTAGCAATTTTGTTTTTTTGGGATTCAGAATGAGGCATCAATGCAGAAGCCATTTTTCAACTACGTTAAACACATTTTGGGCTATAGACTGTAAGACAGATGGTGAGGTGGCAGAGCATATTAGCGTGGAATCATCTGCATATTGGATACAAGTAGCTTGAGGTATAACAGAGTATAGATCGTTTATAAAAACAGAGAATAGGAGAGGACCTAATATGTAGCCTTGAGGGACCCCAAGGGCAATTGGAAGGTGGGAGTATAGGTTGTTTTCCCATAGGACAGCCTGCTGCCTGTTATCTAAGTATGACTGGAACCATTGAATCGCTAGTGTGTCTAGAGACAGGGTTTTGAGTATATTAATGAGTAGCTGGTGGTTAACCATATCGAAGGCTTCTGAAAGGTCAATGAAGAGGGCTGAGGATAATAAGAAGTTATGTACTCACCATAACGTTCCATCTGAGTAGGTGACTTCATTTGTCTGCAACCTGTGGGTCTTGGATCCGATATCAGATCCGAGCCGGCAACTATTTATACAGCTATGGATCCGAGCTCCTAGCTCCTCCCCTCACCCATAATCCCCTGCCAACCCCAATTGGCCTCAGATCAAGTTTGCCCTCCTATATACCTGAAAAGGTATCCCAACAGGAAAAGGCAGGAATAATACTATCATCTAACTCTTCTGAAGGCCAGGGGGAAGGAGGGGGGGTGGTTGCAGACAAATGAAGTCACCTACTCAGATGGAACGTTATGGTGAGTACATAACTTCTTAATCTGGAGTAGGGACTTCATTTGTCAGCAACCTGTGGGACAGAGTCCCCAGCTACCTGAATCTTGGGCGGCCATCATGGAAGGATGTTCCGGAGCACTGTGGAGCCAAAGGATGCCCTCCCTCTGGAAGTGACGTCCAGTTTGTAGTGGTTAATAAAGGTATGAGATGAGGCCCAAGTGGCTGCCGAGCAAATATCATCCAAGGGGACTCTAGACCTGAATGCAGTACAGGTAGATATGGAGCGAGTGGAGTGAGCACGGACCCTTTGAGGTGCGGGCCTCCCAGAAGCCATATAAGCTAGAAGGATACATTGGGAAATCCAGTGTGATAAGGTGACCTTCGAAACGGCTTTACCTAAATTGAATTTGGCAAAGGAAATGAACAGCTGATCCAATTGTCTGTGACCAGCAGTCCTATGAATATAGAAACGCAGCTGCCGGTGCACATCTAACGAGTGCAGCTTGTATTCTCCTTTATTTTGATAATTAGGGAAGAAAACAGGAAGATTGATGGACTGATTGATATTGGTTTCTGAGGCCACCTTAGGCAGAAAAAAGAAGTTATTTTCTTACTATAACGTTCCATGTGAAGTGTTCATCTCGCCTTTGTTCTTACACACGGGTTCGGAGCCGATCCTCGGCTCCAAGTTGGCCGCATAACAAAGCTCTGCATCTTAGAGAAGCTCGAGACCAGGCTATATCCCACAATCCTCCCTGCCATTACTCAGATCTAGTTTGCAAGCAAACCAGACCAACCATAAACCTGAGGTACTAAGGCTACATACCGCCACAAAAATTCAGAGACACTATCTCACTGATAAATTAACTAAAGGGTAACGAAATATACCCCATGTGGTAAGAGGCAATATACCTGGAAGAGGTAAAGGCATGTGGACCAGACTCTAGTCCTACTCGTTCTTCCAAACACGTGAGGGAGGGAAGGAGGGGAATGTAAGACCAAAGGTGAGATGAACACTCCACATGGAACGTTATGGTAAGAACATAACTTCGTTTTGTGAGAGTGTTCAATCTCGCCGTTTGTTCTTACGCACAGGTAGCGTCCCTAGCTCCGTCACCCTGAGTGACTCATGGAAGAACGTTCCTGAGCACAGTGGAACCAAAAGATGTCCCGTCTCTGGAGGCTTTGTCAACTCTATAATGAGCGATGAAAGTATGTGGTTTAGACCACGTGGCTGCTGCACAAATTGTGTCCAAAGACAGGCGAGCTGCATGAGCCAATTAAGTGGAAACGGATCTAGTAGAATGGCCCTTAGGTTTGGTGGGCAAGGCCTGATTCGACTTGGAATACACAAAAGCTATACAATCAGTAAGCCATTTAGAAAGTGTACGTTTTGTAACTGCCATGCCCTTTTTATTGTCTGCAAATGCAACAAAAAGTTGATCTGTTTTTCTGTAATCCTTAGTCCTGTCCAAAAAAAATCTTAGCTGTCTGTGGACATCTAACTTCTGCAGCATATATTCCAACTTGCTGGTATGGTTTTTGAAGAAAGTAGGAAGTTCAATGGACTGATTAATATTTATGACAGAACATACCTTAGGAAGGAAAGATGGGTTTGTTCGTAAGGAAACTCTATCTGGGTGGAAAATTAAGTAAGGTGCTTTGACTGATAGTGCTTGCAGCTCTGACACTCTTCGAGCTGAAGTAACCGCTACAAGAAAAAGAGTCTTCCACGACAAAAACTTCAGGAGGCAAGAAGAGGCTGGTTCAAAGGGTGGCAACATTAGTTGCGACAATAACAAATTTAAATTCCATGGGAATAAAGGGTCTCTGACGGGCGGTCGAAGATGGAAGGAACCTTTCATAAAAGCCTTACAAAGCCTGTGGGATATAATAGAAGAACCATCCTCACCAACATGGAAGTTGGATATGGCCGCTAACTGTACTCTTAGTGTGGAAGTAGAGGCTCCTTTGTGGAAAAGGATGGATAGAAATTCTAGAACTTTATGTAAAGCAGCTACCAGGGGGTCCAAGTGTTGGCTAGATGCCCAGTACACAAAGCGTTTCCATTTACTCCTGTAGAGTTTTGTAGTGGAAGCCTTATGAGAGGCAACCAAAATGCGTTGAACTGCCGGAGAAAGTATATCAGACCTGGCTAGGCGGGGAAGTGGAGCAGCCAAGCTACTAGTTTGAGGGATAGAAGAGACGGGTGAGGAACCCCCGACGAATGTGTCAGTAGATCTGGTACTGGGTCCACGATCCACGGTTCCTCTGTTTGATGGGCTTGAAGAAAGGGGAACCATATCTGTCGAGGCCAGAATGGGGCTATGAGTATAATTGTCCTTTCCAGGTTCGTGGCTTTCTGAAGAAATTTAGGAATCAAGGGGGTAGGTGGAAATGCATATAGGAGACCCGGGGGCCAATCGTATATCAGTGCATCCCTGGGGACATCCCCTGGAGGGGGTAGAAGGGCAAAATAGCTTCTGCATTTGGTATTCATCGTGGAGGCGAACAGATCGCAGCAAGGCTGGCCCCATCTGCGGAAAATTCTGTCCGCCACCTGTAGTTTGAGGGACCACTCGTGAGGTAACAGGATGGCTCTGCTCAACCTGTCCGCAATGACGTTGGATGACCCCGGGATGTGCGTTGCTATCAGAAAGCGACCCGTGGACTCTGCCCATTGCCAAATTCTCATGGCCTCTCTGCATAATGGGTAAGATCTGGTTCCCCCTTGTTTGTTTATGTACCAGACTACAGACATGTTGTCTGTCTGAACTGCTACTGTTCCTAGAGGTAGGAGGGTTTGAAAGTGTTGCAACGCCAAGAACACCGCCCTCATTTCCAGAACATTTATGTGCAGGTTGTACTCCATGTTGGACCATTCCCCTTGGACTGTCCTTCCCTGGAAAAGTCCCCCCCCCACCCTATCAGGGAAGCGTCCGTGGTTATCGTGGCCGTCGGATTCGGTAGAACAAATGGACGACCCATAGTGAGATCCTGACTTTACACCCACAATGAGAGGTCTCGCTTGCAAGAATCTGTTATCAGAATCTCGTGCGTTAGGGGTAACTGCTGGAACGACCACTGCGTGAACAGCAGCCATTGGAGGAGCCTCATGTGAAATCTCCCCATAGGAACTGCAATCAGGGACGCTGCCATGAGTCCCAAAACCTTCAACACCAGTTTGGCCAGGGCTTTCCTGCTTTGCAGTAGAAGAAGAACCTGTTCCTTGAGGGATGAAGCCCTTACTGGAGGGAGCTTTACCAGTGTTAAGCGCGTATCTAGGTCTGCTCCGATGAATGAAATATGCTGTGAGGGCAGTAAGGCGGATTTTTTGAAGTTTATGGAAATCCCTAGGTGGGAACAAAGGTTGACTGCATAGTCTCTGGCTTGTATGAGGCGACGCTCGGTGGTGGCGGTGAGGAGCCAGTCGTCCAGATAGGGAAACACCCGGAATCCTAGAAATCTCAAGTGAGACGTTACCACTGCCATGCATTTGGTGAATACCCTGGGGGCTGAGGTGAGCCCAAAGGGCAGGGCTCGAAATTGAAAATGACTGGCTCCCAGCCGGAAGTGCAAGTGATCTCTGGACGGTCTGGCCATCTTGATGTGGTAGTACGCATCCTTGAGATCTATCGAGCACATCCAGTCGTCCTTCTGCAAAAATGGAAGGATCAATTGAAGCGTGACCATCCGGAACTTTTCCTTCTTCACGAAGGTATTGAGATTGCTGAGATCCAAAATGGGTCTCCAGTCCCCTGTCTTTTTTGGAACTAAAAAGAACCTTGAGTAAGTTCCGGATCCTTTTTGGTCCGCTGGGACTGGCTGAATGACTCTTTTTTTGAGCAGCTTAGAAATTTCTATTGCTGCTGGGCCTTGCAGACGGGGTGGCACATCTGGAAACCTTCTTTGTTGGGGTGGAGTTGACATAAAGGGGATTTTGTATCCTCTGGTTACAATGCTTTTTACCCAGGAGTCTGAGGTGAGAGTTAGCCAGGCCTGTGGGTATAAAGCCGAGCGACCCCCGACTGCCTCCAGAGCAGGACAGTCGGGCCCCCGTTCAGGAGTGCTGGAAAGGCTTACCAGGGATAGGATCCCTGTCGCCTTGGTTCTGCGGACCCCCTCTGCCGCCGGGGCGACGTCTTCCATTTCTGCCCCCCCCCCTCTGCCTCTGGGGGGAGGGGTCACTCTGTGTGGCCTGGAAAGATCCCTGAGTTTTATGGAACCACATTTTTCCGCCTCGTTGCCCTTTGGGGTACGGTCTAGATGGAGCGGAAAAATGGACTCCGACAGCAGACAGAGTCTTTCCTTCTTGCTCACACCGAGTTAGTGTCTCTTTCACTTTGGGCCCAAAAAGAGTGGCACCATCAAAGGGGGCGTTGGCGAAGGAAGACTTGAAGGCTTCTGCAAATGAGCACGGCCGCATCCAGGATTGTCTTCGTAGAGCAACAGCTGAAGCTGCGGCTCTACTCGACCCTTCAGCCGCATACGAGATGAGCCTCATGGATGAGTTCACTATGGAGGTAAGGGTGTTAAGCTGTGCTGTTACCTTATCTGAAACAGCAGCATCTGTGTTACCTTGGAGGGTATCTCTCAGCTCCTTGATGAGATCCCTCTGTAGACGTGTAAAATGTGTCAAATAGTTTAGCAAATGCATGGAAAAAGTCGCTGAACTAAAAACGCGCTTCCCGTATCTGTCCATAGTCCTAGAATCCTTATTAGGAGGATGAACAGAAGAGGAAGACTCAGACATCTCCTTTTTAGTGGCTGCAGCCACCACCATAGCGTCAACCGGAACTCCTTTGGTGAGATAAGTCTTGTCCTGGGGAGCGGTAATAAATTTGCTTGGTTTTCGAGGGACCGGTTCCACTGTGTCCGTTGTCTCCCATGCCCTTCGAGCAATCAAATCCATTAATTTATCGAAGGGCGGAGTAACCCAGGAGGTAGAAGGTTGAGTACCAAAAGCCTTCAGCAACACTGACTCATCCTCAGTGGGGGCTAGGGACTGCCAATCACCCCTCTGTTTTAAAATCTCCAAGATGTCCGCAAATGAGACATCCTCGGAGGGGGATTTTGGGGACCCCTCTGACTCATCCAAGTCAGTGACAGAAGTTAGAGATTCCTGCAGGGAATCCAAGTGCCTCCTCTTGCACAATCTTTTCCTCGGAACCTCATCGGAGGGGGATTCCGGTGAGGTCTCCGAGGAACAGGGGGCACCCTCTGGGGGTGGCTGAGGCAATGGTGCTCCACGCTTTGGATGTGTCGTGGGAACAGAAACAGAGAGCGGCTCCTTAGGGGAGGGAGAAGATGCCTCCGATGAAGTGGTTGTCTGTGTAGACAAAACCTTCCTCATAAGGTCAAAAACCCCTGAACCTCGGGTCGAGGACTCCCCCGGTTCCGAAGAACATGGAAGAATCCCAGACACGGGGCCCATGGGTCTCGACCCCGAGGACGGAGCCGAGCCAATCTGCGCCGAGGCCCCGAGAGGGAGAGTCGGCACCGAAAGGTCGGTACAACTCTCGGTCCCGGAACCAAGGAGAGATCGTCGACTCCGCAACTCACCTATAGGTTCTGAAGGAGTCGAGGTCAATGGTGTCGATCGTGCAATGGACGGTTTCGGCACCGAGGGCTCCACTATCATCGGCTCATCCTCTTCCGGCTCCGAAGACTGGATGGGTCTCGAAGGAGGACCTGTTGGAGATAAAGGGAGGCCTTCTAGTTTCGACACCAATTGGGAGGAAACTGCAATCAACTTGGAAAGGGCAGTGTTCTCCATAAGTTTCTGCATTACAGGATCCACATCAGTATCGGATAACGGTCTGGAAGATCGGGTCGAAGGGGCCAAAGATGGCACCGACCGAAGAATGGAAGGTGGCGGTAGCTCCGACACCGGTTCCAAGACCTGGGGCTCAGTGAAAGATAAACGTTCGATGCTCGGCCCCGAAGTCTGTGGAACTGGTGAACGAACTTTAGAAGATGAACTTGGAGCCGATGACATGGGCTCCGACATCTTCGACCCCTTCGAGGACTTAGAAGCCTGGTCAGACTTGTCCAAAGCCTCCTGGAAAGCAGGCTTAAGAAGTCCCCTGTCTATAAGTTTCCTGCGTCTATCTGTCATGACCCTCCCACTGAAGGAATGGCATATAGAGCAATCCTCTTGCAAGTGGAGAGGGCCAAGACAGTAGACGCAGGAAGTGTGGTTGTCAGTGATGGACATTTTCTGCCCACACTGACACCTTTTAAAACCAGACTTGGCTTTTTCAGACATAATCAGCAAAATACACTTTTACTGTAAAAAAATTTAAACACTAGCTATAATTAAGAGAGAAAAAAATATATATAGCTATAAGTTATAGAAAGGTAGGCCCCAAAGGGAAACCTATGAAAAACAATGACAGAACTAACTACACTACACACACACACACTATAGTAAGATCAAAAACTAAATTCTCAATAACTATAAGAACTTTTAAACAAAACAATAACTATCTTATCTGAACAACAAAGTTTTCTCTGGTCCGAGCTCTCTTATCGATGCGATCCGTTGCAGCGGCAAACTAGATCTGAGTAATGGCAGGAGGATTGTGGGATATAGCCTGGTCTCGAGCTTCTCTAAGATGCAGAGCTTTGCTATGCGGCCGACTCGGAGCCAAGGATCGGCTCCGAACCCGTGTGTAAGAACAAACGGCGAGATTGAACACTCTCACGTGGATGAATTGGTCCTGAGGTACACTATCCTGATGAAAAACCAAGTAAGGGGGTTTTACGGAAAGAGCTTGAAGTTCCGAAACTCTTTTCGCAGAGGTGATGGCTACCAGGAATGCTGTTTTCCAAGACAGGTATTTAAGATCAGCAGAGGCAGCTGGTTCAAAGGGGGAAGTAGTCAAGGCCTGAAGAACTAGCAATAGGTCCCAAGGGGGTATGGCTTCTTTGATAGGGGTCCTGAGCAGAAAAGTACCCTTGAGGAAGGTTTTACATAGTTTAGCTGACATCAAAGGACCTGTCTCGTGTCCTACATGGTAATGGGAGATGGCTGCCAATTGTACCTTGACTGTCGAACAGCTATCCCCTTGCTGAAAAAGCCCGGTAAGGAAGTCCAAAACGGATGTTAGCGGAGCAGTGAAGGGGTCCAAATTATGATGTTCCACCCAGACAGAGAAGCGCTTCCATTTACTGCGGTAAATCTTCCTGGTGGAAGGTTTATGTGCTGCCACCAAGATGGCTTTGACTGGTGGGGAGATACCGGGAGTCCTAATTAAGAGTGGAACTGGAGCAGCCAAGTTGTCAGCTCCAGGTTGTCCAGATTCGGGGTCGGTAAGCCTGATGGATGGGAGATCAGATCCGGGCTGGGATCCAGAATCCAGGGAGGATTCACCAAGTGAGACTACAGGTAACGGAACTAAGTTTGTCAAGGCCAGAATGGGGCAATGAGGATCATCTTGCTCCCCAACCAAGAGGCTTTCTGTAACATCTTTAGCATCAGGGGTAGAGGAGGATAGGCATAAAGTAGACCGGGCGGCCAAGCATTCACTAGAGCGTCTCTCGGGGCTTCCCCTGGTGGGGGAATCAGGGCAAAGAAGTTGTATTTCGTATTTGAGGGATAGGCAAAAAGATCGCAGCAGGGTTGCCCCCATTTTGCAAAAATCTGCTGCTCTACTCGGGAGTTGAGAGACCACTCGTAAGGGGAAAGAATAGTGCGGCTGAGTTTGTCCGCCAGAATGTTGAACCATCCCGGAATGTGCTTTGCAATTAGAAAGCGGTTGGTGGAGATCACCCATTCTGACACTCTCATGGCCTCTCGGCAGAGAGGATAAGACCTGGTTCCCCCCTGTTTGTTGATATACCAGACAACTGACATGTTGTCCATCTGTATCGCAATAGTTCCGATGGGAAGAAGGTTGTGAAGTGCTTGCAACGCCAACAGCACTGCCCTCATCTCCAGAACATTGATATGCAGGAAGGTCTCTGAGTCATTCCATGTGCCTTGGACCGTTCTGCCTGAGCAATGCCCCCCCCCCCACCCGAGGCGAGAAGCGTCCGTGGTCACAGTGACGAGGGGAGGTGGAGCGCAGAAGGGACGACCTGTATGGAGGTAGGGGGGATGCAGCCACCATAACAGGGCCCTCCTGCAAGCCTTGCTGATAGAGACAGGGTGATTGAGAGGGAGAAGCTGGAAGGACCATTGTACTTGAAGGGTCCACTGTAATACCCTCATGTTTAGGCGAGCGCACGGAAGGAGTGTAATTGCCGCTGCCATAGAGCCCAGTGCCCTCAGGACCAATTCCGAGGGTGGAGCTTCTGATTGGAGGATGGCCCACACATGTAGACTGAGGTTCTGTAGTCATTCCGAAGTGAGGTAGGCTCGTAGGCTTCTCGTATCTAACCTGGCCCCTATGAAGTCTATCACTTGTGTCGGAGCAAGGGAGGACTTGTCCATATTGATCGTGATGCCTAACTGGGGGGGCTAGGCGAAGAAAAAAATCTCTGGCTGAGCAGAGTAGATGCCTTGTTGGGGCGGTCAGGAGCCAGTCGTCCAGGTATGGGAAGACCTGCATTCCCTGAAGTCTCAGGTGGGCCGCTATCACTGCTAAAACTTTGGTGAACACCCTGGGGGCTGTGGTGAGGCCAAAGGGAAGGATCCTGAACTGATAGTGGCTGGCTCCCGGCCGGAAGCGGAGAAACCTCCTGGATCATCTGTCCATTAAGATGTGGTAGTACGCATCCTTGAGGTCTATTGAGCACATACAGTCGTTCTCCCACAACAGGGGGAGAATGGATTGAAGAGTGACCATTCGGAATTTCTCCTTGGTTACCAACAGGTTCAAGAGGGAGAGGTCTGGAATCGGTCTCAAGTCCCCCGTCTTTTTTGGCACCAGAAAGAACCTGGAGTAAAACCCTAATCCAAGCTGGTCTGGGGGGACGGTTTGGATGGCCCTTTTTTCTAGCAGCTGCTGGATTTCCACGGTTGCAGCCTCCCTCTGATCGGGTGGTACATCGGGGAGGTTCTTGAGTCTGGGAACATGAAGCATAGGGATTTTGTAACCTCTGGATATAATCCGAAGCACCCAGCGGTCTGATGTAATGGACTCCCATGCCACTAGATGCCTCGAGAAGCGCCCCCTGACTGCTTCCAGAGTGGAGCAGTCGGACAACCCTTCAGGGCTGTTGTGTGGGCCGATCAGAGAAGGATTCTCTGGACCCAAAATTTCTCGGTGCCCCTCTGCCTCTAGGGCGGCGTCCTCCCTTGTCCTCCTCTGCCATGGAAGGACTGGTTGCCCAGAGCAGGTTGGGAATGTTGCGATTTCCAGAACCACATCTTCTTCTGTCCCTTTTGGTTCTTGGAAAAGGACCTCTGGGGAGCAGAGAAGCAGACTCCGACGGCAGACAACGTCTTCCCATCCTTCTCGCTCTGGACAAGTGTCTCGCGAACAGTTTTGCCAAACAAAGCAGAACCATCAAAGGGGGCATTCGCAAAGGATGCCTTAAAGGGCTCTGCGATGTCACAATGTCGGAGCCAGGCCTGGCGTCTCATAACTAGGCCCGCTCCGCTAGCTCTAGTGGCTCCCTCAGTTGCATGAGATAAAAGCAGCATAGAGGTATTAGAAACAGATCTCAGAGTGGCCATACGAGTGGAGTACAATTGCTTGTCCTCCGCAGACATGGACTCCGGGGGGAAGCAGCGTATTCTTTAATAAGATTGCGCTGCATCCTGATGACATGTGCCATGTAGTTCAGAGACCTTACCGCGAAGGTCGCTGAACTGAATACCCGCTTCCCAAGGCGATCCACCAAGCGAGACTCCTTGCTTGGAGGATGGACCGAGGGGCTCTTCTGAGCTCGTTCCCTCTTAGTGGCTGCCGCCATCAACATGGCATCTACAGGGGGACACTTGCTCCAGTGGGGTCGGTCTGCGGGGGGGGGGGGCTCAAAATCCTATCCAGGCGCTTGGGAATAGGCTCCACAGTGTCCGGCTCCTTCCACACCCTGGTGGTCACAAGGTCCACCCAAGAGGTAGACGGGCCTGCTTTGAATGCCTCCAGGAACATGGATTCGTCAGAGGAAGCCTGGGGGCAGACCAACCCCCCCGAGGCTAAGCATTTCCATGATGTCTCCAAAGGAGACATCCTCAGGGGGTGATCTTGGAGAGCCTTCCCTTCATCCAAGTCTGTGTCCTCTGTTAAGGACTTGGGGGAGTCCACGTGCCTCCTCTTACACTTATGCTTGTGAGGCACTTCCTCGGGGGGGCTGTCTGAAGAGGTCTCGCCAGCAATGTCCTGTTCCAAAGGAACAACCTTGGACATCGAAGCAGGCTGTCCCTGTGGCCGGGTGATGGAAGCCTGGCCCAGCAGAGAGGGAGTGCAGGGCGGAGCCGAGACAAGGGCCGGGGGTCTGGATGCTCTCGACAGAGCCTTCTCCATTACATCGAAGGCCGAGGGGGAGCTGCTCTCCCTGGGCTCCGAGAGCCGACTCCCACTCGGATCCGATGAAAGGATCAGAACCGGCGCCGAGACCGTCGGATCCGAGGGACCAGAGTGCTCCGACCTGGACAGAGCCGAAGGCACACTGAATCCCTCAGATCCGAAGCTCAGCCCACGGCTCCGAGAGGTCGGATCAGGCGATGGAACTGACAGACTCGAGGGCAGGGTCGGATCCGAAGTACCCAGTACTGCCGGCGCCGACCCACCCCCAGCTCCAACGCTGCCCTGCTCCAAGCGCTCCGAACGTGGGAAGCAGGTCGGAGAAGGAGCTATCGGAGCAGAAAAGGGTGTCGAGCTCCCCCCCCCCCTTTCAGGAGCACTCCCATCTGCAGCTGGGCCTGGATGAATCTTCTCATCATCCGGTCCAAGTCTGCATCAGACAGGCTGTAGGTGGATCTCGATGAGGCCACCGAGGCAGGCCTGGAGTGCCGCCTCGATGACCTCGACGGAGATCGGGTCTCCTCCTCCTCCGGTCCCGGGGAGAAGCAAGGTGATCGGAGCTGAGGAGGAGGAGACCTGGAAGCCGTGGAGGGAGAAGCCCGCTTAGCTGGGGGGGGCCGAAGCGGAGGCCTGGGCCCACCACTTGTGGTGCTTCTCCCTCCGTTTCTCCCTCCTGGCCTCCCTATCCTCCGGCGCTTTAGTGAGAGTTTGAATCCTGGCCGGAGGAAGGGGGGCAGGAGTGGCCACCACCACAGGCTGGGGAGGTGCCACGGGAGTAGCAGAGGCCAAAGCCGACTCAGGGGGCAAAAGTCCCGCCAGGACCAGCTTCGACCTCTGCTCTTTCAGTGCCCTGGGGTTGAACCCTGCACAAATCGTGCATCCCGAGGACAGGTGTTCAACCCCAAGGCACCGAACACACCGATTGTGGCCATCCGCCGGTGAAAGCTTATGGCCACACTCAGTGCACTTAGAAAAAATGGGCTTTGAGGCCTCCGACATTTCTCAAGAAAGAAAAAACTACACAAGCACACCAGGCCCCAAAACACAAAAAAAAACACACACACACTACGACCAGCGAGGGGAGGAAATACACTAAAAAAGAGAATAAAATTAACCAAAAGGGATCCTAAACACACACATGACTTAAGAAAGGAAAGATTTTCTGATTTAACAAGTTTTTTGAAAACTTATCTGACAGTCACCAGGAGCTCTGCAATCCAGCTGTCTCTTCTAACAGTGGCAAACTAGATCTGAGGTCAATTGGGGTTGGCAGGGGATTATGGGTGAGGGGAGGAGCTAGGAGCTCGGATCCATAGCTGTATAAATAGTTGCAGGCTCGGATCCGATATCGGATCCAAGACCCACAGGTTGCTGACAAATGAAGTCCCTACTCCAGATCATATCTTTGTTATGATTCTTATTAATACAATCTGTGAATGATAAAAGAGCAGAGGTGGTGCTATGAAATGGTCTAAAACCATGTTGGCAGTTGGCTAGTAAATTGTTTTCTATTAGGTGGTTTAACAGCTGTTTATGAATGCATTTCTCCATGATCTTAGCCAGTGGAGATAAAATGGCTATAGGTCTATAATTTGATAATTCATTCAAGTTGCCTCCCTTATGCAAGGGGACAATGTGAGAGATTTTCCAGATTGAGGAAGGTGCTTTCCTTACCATTAAGTTTATTGGTCCTAGTAGGGGATGTAATGATTTGGGTAAAACCATATAGGTTAATATGAGTAGGTGGTTGTTCAGAGGAACAGCTCTTCCAATTAATATTGGTCACCAAGCACTATGGTTTCCTGTGGGTAAGTATTAGTTAGCCAACTAAGGATATCCTCTAGGGTGCTGGAATTATTACCTGGGGTAAGATAAACACAGATGATATAGATGGATTTATGTTTATTAAGTTGTAATTTGGAAGTAAGGATTTCAGCCTTATTTATAGGTGAAGGCTGAGAATCTATAGGTGTCACCTGTAATTCACTTTTGTATAGAATAGCTACTCCCCCACCCTTCTTAGCTTTACAGTCTAGCCTCAAGATATTACAGCCAGGTGGAATAATCTCAATATCTTGTGTTGAGTTCTTGAGCCATGTTTCAGTAAGACATAGGATGTCAAATGAATTTACATCCATGAGTGCATGTAGGTGGGCAACTTTGTTGTTTATGCTTCGTATGTTAAGATGAGCTATCAAGAGCGAGTTAGAGGGTCTGTCTAGCAATTGTGAATTAACAGGAATTGGGGTGTGGTGCAGTGAAGTAGTAGTAGAGGTTGCTCCAGGGTTTGGGTGGATATCACCATCTATTAAGGGGTGAGATTGTACTCTTATCGAAAGTTTTAAGAACCTACTTGTGTACTCCTGGAATTTCCTAGTTCTTGGACTATAGAATTTAATGTGAGTCAGTCTATGATACTTAGAGGGTAGGTAGGTAACTGTGCTGGGTGTAAATGTATTTCTGAGAGGGACTTCAAGTGTTGGTATAGAGGTTTGCTTATGGAGTTATAAAATCCTAGGCAGTAAAGGTATTCATAGAATGTAAGTAAGTAAGGTATAGAAAGGAAAGGTAAGAGTAGTATTAAGAGAAGCACCTTTGAGAATGGTGAGCTTGATGAAGGTAGCATAATGAGGTAGTAGTTATAGCTTAGTGAAGAGGGAAGGTACCTGTTTAGGTTTGTGTTTAACAGAAATGGTAATGGGTTATATCAGTTTAAGGAGGTGGGTCATGTAAGGGAGTGTGTTAATGAGGGTGTGGTCTAGGGAGGATAAATGTAGATGTACTGGGGGGCGGGTGGAATTTGGGGGCAGGGCGAACGGAGCAGGTAGAGCAAGTGAGGGATAAAACCCTAGCAGAACAATCAGTAGAGTGATGACTGCTAAGGTAAGTTTGGGAGAGATGGTTGGGCGGGTTGATAGCAAAATAAGCAGAGTAAAGTAAAAGGAATAGAGTGGGACAGCAGGAGAGATAAGTGTAGGGAAAGGTGGAATGCCTGGGAGTTATAAGTTAAGGTAGTAAGATATGTGTTCAAGGAGACTAGTCAGGGTAGAGGGTGCCACCTACTGGTCAATAGGAAATATTGCAATCCTGGCAACTCATAGGGGCTAACAGGACAAGAAGTAATAGGAGGGAAACATGGGAGAAAAATATACAGAGATAGTGAGAGGGAAGGGTATGGTAGGTAGGAAAAGAGATGGCTTTTGGCTGCTGGCTGTCCTGCCTAGGGAGTGTTCGCTAACCTACAATTTACTTCCAGATATATGTTTAGGCAAGTCTAATTAAGTACACACAGTGTTCTGGTAAACGTACTTTCTTGTTTCCTTGAGGAAAAGAGGCTCGGGGAGAGGTTTTGCACTATTCTTATCACCTCTAGTATTAGGTAAAGTAGGATTCTTGGTCTTCAGATGGGGCAAGTTCCCAAATTCCTTATACAGGACAGACAGATTGGACAGCTGGTTACATAGAGGGGAACAGAAAAAGACTGGTAAAGAAAAAATAGAAAGGATTTTACCACATTTACTCCTATAATAACAGCTTTAGATAAATACTAGAATACATAAACCCAAACGTGTCAGGTAAAAAGTCAGTTACTTTTCTAAATATACTGAATATCTACTAAAGTTACGGATCCTAGGCAGATGCAGTTCAGCAGTTTAACCATACCCATTAGGTTCACATAGATGTATTTACAGCTATACAGATGTACATAGTGTATTATATTCTTAATGATTTACTTTAAACAAGGAAAACACAGCTATATAGTTCTCTGTGCACAGCGAGATAAAAACACTTTATACAAGGAGTTAGCACTATATATCGACCATACAACATCAGTTATACTGACCTATGGCAGTCTAAGTAGCTAAAGCACTTTAGTTAGTAAAGGCAGGTACCAGATAGGTAACTATTAGCCTGTCACTATTTTTTAGTGATCAATACAGCAGATTTCATGTGTTTGGAGCCATATTACTGGAAAGCTAATTCCATTCAGCATTTATTACATTAAAGGGACCAGTATAGCTAGTGTAGAGTGTATTATACAGGTACCCAACTCTTATGCTTTCAATCACACTGTGTTGATACTGCACAATTAAATTTAAGTTAGAACAGCTCAAATAGCCTTAAAATATCACCTAATTCACTAAAAAGTGTGTAGGTAGCATTGTATGTAGTAACATTAAGCGTGAAGGAAATAATTCAGGAAAACAAAAAAATGAAGTTCTGGAAGGTAAGAGAGACAGAGTACCAGAGTCTTGAAAATATTAAAAGATTACAAGATAAAGGGATGGTGTTGTACAGGATAAACAGAATTGCAAGATTTACAAAAACCGCTGGCAAGTACATCAGGAGGAACTTTTAAGGTTCAAACAAGTAGCAATAAAAACACCATAATTTTGCAAATACCCCTATATAGCAAAGGTTCTTAATGGAGAAACTATGACAACAAAAGACTCTAAGAAGTATATTAAACATTAGGGACTTAAGAGCAAGGCAGATAATAAGAGATCCTATAAAAACAGGTGAAGTGTTTAGAGAATACTATAGGGAAACTTTACCAGCAACAATGTGAAGAAATGGATTGGAAACAGAAAGTGAAGGAATTTATAAAATAATTAAAATTTCCACAAACTGAAGAGGTTATAGGAAATGAGCTATTGCACCCTATAGTGCCTAAGGAAATAGAAGAGCAGCTTTCAAGCACAAGCATAAGAAAAAGTATGGTTCCCCGGTAGAAGGGCTGAAACAGTGCAAGTCAACTTTGACTCCAATATAGTGCAACTTATTTAATGTGGCATTAAGGCAGAGAATAATGCTACAATCATGGAAGAAGAGGTAATAACATTCACCCCAAAACAGGGGAAAAACCCTCGTCACCCTGGGGCAAGGTAGATTTCAATTTTGAACCATGATTATAAAATATTTATCTCAATACTGGCATCCAAGGTGGCTAAAATTCTTCAGGATTTAATACAAGAGGATCAATGTGGGTTTGTTAATCAAAGGCAGACATTTAACAACTTTCATAAGATAAACACAACTCATAAGAGAGCGGAAGAGAAAGATCGATTTTGCTGGCATTAGTTGCAGATGACATTGTGATCTGTAGTGAGAGTAGGAATCAGGTTGAGGAGACTCTGAAGAGGTGGAGATATGCTCTAGAGAGCAGAGGAATGAAGGTCAGCAGGCTAAGACAGAATATATGTGTGTAAATGAGAGGGAAGGTAGAGGAATGGTGAGGATGCAGGGAGTAGAGTTGGTAAAGGTGGACGAGTTTAAGTACTTGGGATCAACAGTTCAGAGTAATGGTGAATGTGGAAGAGAGGTGAAGAAGAGAGTACAGGCAGGGTGGAATGGGTGGAGAAGAGTGTCAGGAGTGATTTGTAAAAGACGGTTACCAGTAAGAGTGAAAGGGAAGGTCTACAAGACAGTAGTGAGACCAGCTATGTTATATGGGTTGGAGACAGTGGCATTGACAAAAAGGCAGGAGTCAGAGCTGGATGTGGCAGAGTTAAAGATGTTAAGATTTGCACTCTGTGTGACTAGGATGGATAGGATTAGGAATCAGTATATTAGAGGGTCAACTCATGTTGGACAGTTTGGAGACAAAGCAAGAGAGACGAGATTGCGTTGGTTTGGACATGTGTTGAGGAGGGATGATGGGTATATTGGGAAAAAGATGCTAAGGATGGAGTTGCCAGGTAAGAGGAAAAGAGGAAGGCCTAAGATAAGGTTTATGGACGTGATGAGAGAGGACATGCAGGCGGATGGTGTGACAGAGCAAGATGCAGAGGATAGGAAGAAATGGAAAGAGATGATCCGCTGTGGCGACCCCTAATGGGAAAAGCCGAAAGATGATGATGATGAGATGCAGAAAATATATTTGATCACACCAACTGGAATTTTCTCTGGGAGGTCATGGGTAGAATGAATTTCTCCATAGCTTTTATCAGATTATTACAGGAAATCTATGCTATGACAGTGATGATAATAAAATAGTCTCAACTGAGTTTGAGGTTGGAAGGGACACAAGACAGGGGATGCACCCTCTTGCTGCTTTTGTTTGTTATTTACTTAGAACCTTTACCACAAAAAGTCAGACAACCTACTAAAAGAGGATGGAAAATGGAAGAAAAAATATCCTATTTGCTGATGACATTAAAATGTATAAATGTATATCAGAGAACCTGACAAGGATATGGTAAGGATGTTTGACACTCTTAGACAACTTACAAAAATGTCAAGAGTACAAAATAAATGAAATAAGACCAAGACTACATGCATGAATCATGCATCCTCATGAAATTAGTGTAGATGTTTAATCATCTTTGGGAGCAATTTAAGTTTACACATTTGGTGGTTATGGATTATAGGTAGTGCTAAGGCCTCACCAGAAGAGGCATGGAAACAGAACTTAAAATAGTTAACATTGTAAAACAATAGCAATTATTGTGGAAGGCATGGAACAAAGAATTCAAACAAACAAAATATTTGTGGTTCCTCTAATATCATATGTTTAACAATAAAGCAATAACCCACGCCTGGGTGTGGGTAATGCTGGAATTACCCACAGTTGGTGTGGTCTGGTCACGAGGGCGAAGCCCGAGTGGCCAAACAAAGAAAACCTTGGGTAAATCCAGCATTACCCACACCCAGAAGTGGGTTATTGCTATTACACAATGACATTACTTAAGAAAAAAAATACTTACTTTTCTTAAATAATGGCATTGTATAATGCCTCCTTGCTGCCCTTCCACAGCGGTCTGGTATTCTGTGGCAGTTCTGATGTACTGCACATGCGTATGCTTACGCAGTACATCAGAGCTGTGGGTGGAAGCAACGAAGAAAGCAAGATCTCCATTGCTTTTTACAAAGTGTCTCGCTATGTTAAAGGAATTAAACATAGCGAGACAGCTTTAAAAAAGCAACGGAGAAAGGAAGATCTCAGTTACTTTTTTTAAAGCTGTCTCGCTATGTTAAACTCCTTTAACATAGTGAGACAGTGTCTGAAAAACAACGGAGATTTGCCTTCTCCGTTGCTGTAAAAAAAGACTTACACTAATGGAAAAAGTCTGGGCAACCGGACCTTTTTCCATTAGTATAAGTCTGATTTACAATGTGCACGCTGACCAATCAGCGTTTAAGTTTTGGAATATTAATGGGGGGTCGTTGTATAATTGTTCATTTATAACCCTGGGGAAGGAAAAGACCAAGAGTGAAGTGGCAGGAAATGATACTGCCAACAGAGCGGGATGTTTGGCAGTTCCGTATTTGCAAGAATATCGCAGGGCAGTGCAGCTGTGATTTATGTATTATCTGCAATATCTGGACTACCTCTTATA
The DNA here is from genome assembly GCF_019279795.1 of Protopterus annectens. Lineage (NCBI taxonomy): Eukaryota > Metazoa > Chordata > Ceratodontiformes > Protopteridae > Protopterus > Protopterus annectens. The sequence goes on from NC_056747.1 coordinate 635,832,981, forward strand.
ATGGAAGAGAATGATGCTGAAACAAGGTGGAGATGAGATTTTAATAGGAAAATGTAATCTTTGGGAGCAAGCTATAGTAGGGAGGTGGGGAAGAGAAAAATAGGCAAGATGTATCAGAATATAATGAAAATTTCTAAAATTCCACTATATTCCACATGGCAAATTGAATTGTGGTTCATTAGTCTAAGCAAGCAGCAAAACAAATTCAACCAGCTGTAATAGAAGGCCAGTGGCAAAGACCGAAGAAATGTTATTTTGGGAGCATATGCGAGAAGGGAACAAAAAGTTGACTTTGGCTGGATTTTCAGGTAAAACTGCATATTTTACAAAGGCAACTTTTAGAATACTGGGGAATATACAAGATATTAGCAAATTGTGATAGAGAGATGGAGAAAATGGAACTGAAAAGCCAGAGTTAGTAAAGATTTTGACAGCTGCAATTAAAAAAGAGGCTAGGAACAAGAACTTAATTTAGCAGAATATACAAGGCAATACATGGGGGAAAAGAATACAACACAGCTGAAAAAAGGGGTTGGTAAAGGGGCTGGGTTAACTGGCCATGATCCACTATATGAATTAGATCTAGTATGTCCCTGAAGCCAGGGTCATCTAAAGAGGACTGGGAGGAAGCTTCCTCTTCATCCAGATCAGTATCTGGTTGGCAAATATATAACCACTCAGAATTGGAAGGATATTTGTACAGCACATAGAGTAGTAACCAAATCCAGGAAGTTTAGAATATTTGCTTTGAGATGTCTCCACAAACATTTTTATATGCCATATAGATTATGCAATATGTTTTCATGGGTAAGTGAAATTGGAAAATGTGATGAGAAAGTCAGAGACAGCAGCAGACTCAGTTGAGGTCACAGCAGATACGATAAAGATACTTGGTGAGATAGGGGAAAAATGGTTCATGAGGGCACTCATAGCAGTGTGGAGAAAAATGCGTGTTCCAGATGACTAGAGGAAAAAGCATACTTTTGCCAAGTTTCAAGGACAAAGGGGACATTCACAACTGCGGACAGTAAAAAGGCGTCAAACTCCTGTCACACTGAATGAAAGTTCTGTAGAGGGTCACTGATGATATGCAGAGTAGTAGAAAGCAAGACGGGAGATGAGCAGTTTGGATTCAGATCAGGATGCAGCACAACTGACCCAATGTTTGCAGTGAGAGAGAGAGTTTTGAAGAAGCTAGACATGAGGAAGCAGTCCACCTGGGATTCCTAGACTTGGAGAAAGCATATGAAAATGTCCCAAGAAAGCTGATTTGGCCAGTCTTGCAGTGGTTTGAATTCCCAGAAACATTGGCCAGAAACATTGGCAGAATTAGTGTAGGCTATGTACAAGGACCCAATGATTCAAATACGAACAGTGTTTAGTCTTATGGATGGGGTTCCCAGTGGGAGTGGGTGTGTACCAGGGTTCAGCTCTAAGCCCACTGTTGTTCATACTGGTGATGGACTACATTAACAAACAGGTCGAAGAGGACAGATCAACAAACTTGCAGCATGCAGACAATGTGGCATTACAGGCAGACTCTGAGCAAGAACTTCACCAAAGGAAAGGGAATGCAAAACTGAAGGCATATTGGATGAAAATAAGTACAGATGAGACAGTAGTAATAGCAGCAAATTGGGGAAATCAGAAGAGAATTGATATAGAAGGGAAGATAGTGGAACAGGTTAATAGCTTCAAGTATCTGGAAGGGGTGGTTGAGGAGAAGGGAAGTCTGAATGAAGAGGTCAAAGATAGAATCAGAGGGGCCGCATCCAACTGGCATAGTGTGTCAGGTGTAGCACATGACAGAAGAATGCCAAAGAAGACGAAGAGTACTAGGCAGTGGTGCGACTAGTACTATTGCATGGTACAAAAATTTGGACAGTAAAGGCAGAGCAGATGAGGAAGCTAGAGGTGATGGAAATTAAGTGCCTGAGAAGGGAGGTAGGATGCACACTGTGGGACAGATGAGGAAATGAGGGCATAAAAGCAGAAGCCAAAGTAGCTGCAATTGTAAAAAAGATCAAAGAGAACAGATTACAGTGGTTCAGGCACATGTGCAGAAAAACAGAAGATAATCTGGTGAAGAAGATTTGGGACAGATAGGAATAAGAGGAAACAAGAACATCCAGCAAAGAGGTGAGTGGACTGTGCGAGAGGAAACCTGCGACCATCAGGCAAGAATGTTGAAGAAGGTAGGAGATTGCCACTGAATTGAGAGAGCTGGCAAAGGTTAACACAACACCCTGACCCCATGTAGAAAAATGGGAAAAAGGGAATGATTATCATAATGAGGAGGAGAATGTTAAGAGGAAATGGCAACACATCTCTTGGACTTGTAAAAAAAAAGCACAGTTGTGTACACTTACCATACCAAGAACAAAATGATGTATCCAAAGGCTCAACAGGAACAAAAAATTCAAAATGACTTAAATAAAACTCTGTTTTAATGAAATGATAAAAAATTCCACATCAAGCGCCTGGAGGCATACCAGGCTTTTTCAAGATGAACCATGATTAAAAATTCAAGGCTTAAGTACTTTCTAACCCAAATCATGTAACTAGAATAGCAACTAATAAAATATGCAAATCAGATGTTAAAGTGCCAACAGCAATTCATTCATTCAATGAAATTATACAATGTCTAATAACCCACAAAATTGTACTAAATAATGTAAAAACGTGTTTAAATTACAACTCGTAATAAAGCATGTATGACTGTTTTATAAAGCTACAAACAAGCTTAAAAAACTTAAAAACAGTCTTAAAAAATTATTTTTATGTCTAAAAAATCTATTAAGAACTATTGGTTTCTAAGACCTCTGTTAATCATATGAAAAGTTAACCTAAGTTTGAAACATCCACTCAAAACAAAATGTTGTCCAAAATAACTGGCAATGAACAACACATCTAAAAAATGTTTTATAATGAGCAAAATCATAACTTGGCCCTCCTCAGTTTCAAAACACTCATAATACTAATACTGTCATTTAAACCAGGAGGCTTAGTTGCATTCATCTTGAGCTGCCACAACAGTTCCTTGTATTCAAGTCGGGTTTCCCAATCACCCCCTCTACTGTCATGTAGGACTTGCTCTAGGATTAAAAATTTAAGTTGCATATTAGGGCATGTGCTAAGATGCTTAAAAAAAGCATTGTTTTCCATTTTCTTGGAAACATCATAAAGATGCTCATATATCCTTCTCCTAAGGGTTCTCTCAGTTTTACCTACGTAAAAACTGGAGCATTGAGTACAAAAACATAAATAGACAACTCCTTTCGTACCACAGTTGTAATGGTGTCCAGCCCTGAATTTCAACCTCCTAGAGGGAATGAAAAACGAACTGTCGTTATGCACATAAGGGCATTGCTTACATGAACCACACTTATACGTTCCAAGTTTTGAATAAACACTTTTATTGTCCACACCAGATCTGATCTCAAAGAGACCCTTGAGGTTCGTGTCCCTTTTCCTAATAAAATGGGGATGCTCCTTAACAATCTGTTTGAAATCATCATGTTGTACCAAAATTGGCCAATATTTTTTAATTGATTGTTCAATTTTTAAGGAATCACCAGAAAAGGTATACACAAAACTGTTTTGGTATTCAATCTGTTCCGATGGTTTTGAAAGAATGCCACCAGATGCCCCCTTACCTAACAGAGGGCAGTAAATAGCCTCCCTACCAGCAGTAACCTCCTCAGCCAAAGGAGGTTTAAATTCAGGCCTTCCCTTCAGAGCCAGTGGCAAAGGACACAAAGAGTTTGTCTGACTTTCTGAAAGATTTAGTTTTGTCAAGATAGTAGTGAAGCTATCTATGCACATCCAAGGAATGAAGGATTCTCTCCCCTTGGTTCCGTGGACTGGGAGAAGACGGGAAGGTGAACAGCTTGATTCAAGGATGTGCTCGTGACCACCTTCTGTATAAAGGATAGGTTAGTCCTGAGGGATACTCTGTCTGGGTGAAATAGGAGAATAGGTTCCACTGCCATGAGGGTTTGCAGCTCAGAGACCCTCCTAGATGAGGTGACAGCTGGTAAAAGGGCAGTCTTCCAAGTTAAAAATGTTAAGTCAGCAGAAGCTGATGGTTCAATGTGGAAAAAGGTCATTTTTTTCCAGAACATAATTGAGATTACCATAGGGGTGAGGGTTGCCTCCTGGGATGTGTAATTTGTATCACTCCCCTAAGGAACTGTTTCAGCAGGGGATGTGAAAGGACAAGGGATGGGGGAAGAACAGAGATATGGACTGAAATGGCAGGGGTGTGAACTTCGATGGAAAAAAAAGGAGAGGTCTCTGTCAACCAGGGTAGCCAGGTAAGCTAAAATGGCAGAAATATTTATCTGAATTAGGATTGAGGCCTTTCTGCTGGCACTAGATGGATAGATAACCTTTTCCACTTTGCTGAGTATGACTTCCTAGTACTAAGCCTTCAGGCCTCTTTGAGAATGTCTTGAACTTGTTTGCTTAGGGCATTCTTGGAGGTGGAGTCTGGTGGATTATCCAGGCTAGGAGTCAGAGTCTGCAGATTGGAAAGCATAAACCTCCCCTTGTCCTCAGTCTGAAGGTAACTACCACAGATATTCATTGGTTAAACTTAGTAGCAGAGGATACCAGTGTTCTCTGATCCAGTCTGGTGCTATCAGAATGACTCTTGAGCCCTCTTCCCTGATTTTTAGGATGACCCAAGGAAGAAGAGGCAGGGAGGGAAACGCATAAAGGAAAAGATGGGTCCAATTATGTACACTTACCATAAATGTAGATGTTCAAGTCTATTCAGTGTTGCAGTCTTGACTTAAGGGACTTCCTGCTGTGAAAGCTCTTGGCTGGCCCGATTACCAGAGAAAATTATTTCCTCCTCCTAAGGCTAGTGGACACCCTAACCAACATCAGTATGCTTGGGTATATAGGAAGCCAGCCTCTGTCATGAAATCAGTTTTTTTCTTGTCCCCTAACAGGTAGGAGTCCTAACTGAGCAGTAGGGAAATGAGGAAGAGAACCCCTACAGGAAGAGGCCAAGGGGGGTTTCCTTGGCTAGAAGAGAGGTTATAAGTCAGCTACATAGTTCCTCCAAAGAGTTCCTCCAACCGAGTTTCTCTAAAGATGATATCCTCTAAAATAAGTGAGGGAGGGTCCTTCTTCAGAATCAGACCCCTCTAGGTCTGAATCCTCATCAAATTCAAAGGAATCTGGGAAAGCTTCATAAGTAGGATCCCTTTTCCTTTTACCTGGGGAGGCATCCTTGGGTCCTTGTCGAGACCTAACTATGGAGATCAGGTCTTTGGCTAGTCTAAGCCTTGTTGGTATCTCTGAGAAAGGGAGCTGATAGGCAGAGGTGAAGGCCCTGCAGTAGTACTTTTCTTAGCTGTCACTTTGGACTTGGGACATCTAACATCCTGACGCCAGTCTCTCTAGAGGAAAGATGAATTGGTGGAGGCCAAAACCACAAAGAAACGTCACTGGGAAGCAAGTGCACTTTGGAAGCCTGCACAGCAGCTCCAGACCCAACAAATGAGCTGAAAGCAAGGGCCTGTGCAGAAGTAGAGGAACCAGACGGGATGTCAGACTCTGAATGGGTCTTGATAGAGGCCTGTGCCAACACCTCAGACACAGAAGGGAGCTGCAAAAGCACCTCACCTTCTTCAACAATCACAAGCCTAGAAGAAGAAACAGATGGGAGAATGGTTTTCATCCAAGGGCCTAAGCTTAGGTCTCTTATCTTTTTCCCTCTTATGCCTAGGCTGCTCAACCTCCGAATGACCAGCAAATGCCATTGGATGCTGATAGGAAGATTCAAGACTGAGGAATCTAGCTAAAGTCTTGTCCCTTTGTCTGATCATCCTAGAGTTAAAGCGGGTACAAAAGCAGCAACTAAGGACATCATGATCTGGGCCTAAACAGGTGACACAAAGCGAGTGGAAGTCTCTGTCTGGGATTTGCTTACCACAGGAGAGGCAATTATTTACTTTATCTGACATGAGTTTAAAGTAAAAGAAAGGAGTTCCCCAATGGGGCACTTAACCTTTCTGACAACTTCTCTCTGATGCAGACCAGCTTATGCACTGAAAAGTACAGTTTTGTACCTACCATAAATGTAGATGTTCGAGGATCCACATTGCTGCAGTCATAACCTGTGGGTAGTCCGCTGTCCTCGGTCGGCCCGAATACCAAAGAGTTAGGCTGGCGTCGGTCATGGTCGCCCGGAGCTGACGTCAGTACGTAGTAGTACTTAAGCGCATGACCGACGCCATATCCTCAGTCTTTCTTGCCCCAGATGTCAGAAGGCCTTAAAAAGGAAAGGCCAGAGCCAAAATAGTAAATACCCAACAACCACAAGAGAGAAAATAACAATTATCCCAAAGGAACAACAGCAACCCCAAACTATAGAGGGGAAGGAGGGAGGGAAATAGGACTGCAGCAATGTGGATCCTCGAACATCTACATTTATGGTAGGTACAAAACTGTACTATGTTCTTCGTCTCACATTGCTGCAGTCATAACCTGTGGGTAGAATCCCAAAGCAAAGGAAAAGGGAGGCTGGTAAACTAAAAAGCATTAGGAGCTGCTAACATGCCCTGTAAAACTGCAGTGGCAAACCCAGCCCTAGACTTGGAATAAAGAGGGAGATGGTAATGCTTAGTAAAAGTGTGTACTGAGCTCCAAGTGGCTGCCTCCAAAATATCCTTAGTAGCTACCCCCCTCAAAAAGGCAGTAGATGTGGCAGTAGCCCTAGTGGAATGAGGTCTAATCCCAGCAGGAACATCCTTCCCATGATGAGAATAACAAAAAGCAATACAATGACCAATCCACTTAGAAATAGTTTGCTTTGAAACAGCTTTCCCTTGTGAACCCAGAGCAAAAGAAATAAATAACTGCTGAGTCTGCCTGAACTCTCTAGTTCTGCTCAAATAATAACGTAGCTGCCTGTGAATGTCCAAAGAATGCAAGACTTTTTCCCCCTTATTTTGGGGATCAGCATAAAAAGTAGGCAAATGAATAGACTGGTTCAAGGCCACATTAGAAATCACTTTAGGCATAAAAGTAGGGTTAGTACGCAAAGACACCCTATCCTTATGGAATACCAGAAAAGGTTCAACTGCCATGAGTGCCTGCAATTCAGAGACCCTCCTAGCAGAGGTAATGGCCAACAAAAAAGCAGTTTTCCAAGACAAAAACTTCAGCTCAGATGCAGCTGCAGGTTCGAAAGGAGGTAAAGTAAGCTTCTCCAACACAAAATTGAGATCCCAGGAAGGAGTAGGAGCTCTACGTGGGGGTCTTATATTTTTTGCCCCTCTAAGAAATTGCTTAAACAAAGGGTGAGAAAATAAAGGAGGGTCACAATCATAGTGAGCAGAAATGGCTGCAGCATGAACCTTCACAGAGGAAAATGACAAACCCTTGTGTAGTAATTCAGTAAGGTACTGTAGTGTAAAACTCAAATTAGGTACTGAGACATCAAAGCCCTTTGCTGTGCTCCAAAGAAAAAATCTCTTCCATTTATCAGCATAAACTTTTCTAGTACTGGGCCGCCTGGCTTCCAAAATGACATCTAAAACCTGTTGAGGAAGCTGAGACCCCACAGGCTCTAAAACAGAATACGCCAGGCTGTTAGATGCAGGGACTGCACCCTGACATTGAGCAAATGATTGCTTGACTGGGACAACAAGTGAGGAATCTGTGGCAAAGGCCAAGGAGGCTCCTGAATTAAACTCCTCAGCAGAGGATACCAGTGCTGACGTGGCCAATCTGGTGCTATTAGAATCATGCAAGGCTTGCCCCGCCTGACTTTCAAGAGTACCTTGGGAAGGAGAGGCAGAGGAGGGAAAGCATAGACGTGAAGGTTGTTCCAACTGAAAGATAGAGCATCCACTTTCCAAGCTTTTGGGTGAAACATCTTTGTGCAAAATTTTGGTAGTTGGAAATTTAGTGGAGAAGCGAACAGATCTATGTCTGGAGTTCCCCAAGCCACTGTCAACTGTTGGAATACCTGAGGATCCAATTTCCACCGTGGGGTCCACAATTTGTCTGCTCAATACATCTGCTAGGGAGTTCTGTGCTCCTGGCAGAAACCGTGCTTGAAGAGTGATGTGCAAACTCAGAGCAGTCTCCCACAATATCACTGCTTGTCTGCAAAGAGGGTAAGAATGGGTTCCCCCCTGCTTGTTGATGTACCACATGACTGTTGTGTTGTCTGTTCGAATCAACACCTGTCCTGGTTGAAGTAGGTCCTTGAAGGCCATCAGGGCAAACTGGACTGCTAACATCTCCTTCATGTTGATATGCAAATGTTGTAGTCTGGGAGGCCACGTGTCTTGAATCCATTTCCCATTGAAGTGTGCTCCCCAAGCCAAGTCCGAGGCATCCGTCGTTATGATCTGACTCGCCTCTGGTCGGGTCACAGAGAGTCCCTTGTTTAGGTGACATTCCTGCGCCCACCACAAGAATTCCTTCTGGATGCAAGGTATTATGCGAATGACAGTGTCCAAATCGTGGCAGTGTTGAGTCCATACACTTTTGAGATACCATTGTAGCTTCCTCATATGCAGTTTGGCATTGGGAAGTACCAGAATGCAAGATGCCATGAACCCCAAGGCTTGAAGGACTGTCCTTGCAGTCAGCCTGGACAGTACTGATAACTGCTGGAAGTATAGGTGAAGAGTTCTTTGTTTGTCCGGGGTCAGAAAAGCCATCTGAGAAGCTGTATTCAGTCTCACACCCAGAAAGCACATGTCCTGAGAGGGCACTAGACTGGACTTTATTTCGTTCACAGAATACCCTAGGCACCTTAAAACTGCCATTACATACTGTAGATGTTGCAGTAACTTGTCTTTGTCTTGAGCAAGAATCAGGCAATCGTCCAGATAAGGATAAATTTGTATTCCCCTCTGTCTGAAGAAAGCTATTACAGGAGCCAGAACTTTTGTGAACACCCTGGGCACAGTAGATAAACCAAAGGGCAATGCAGAGAACTGATAATGAGAAGTACCAGCCCGAAATCGCAGGAATCTCCTGCAGCTGGGCCTGATAGGAATGTGAAGATAGGCCTCTTTGAGATCCAGGGTTACCATCCAGTGATCTTTGCCTAGCATAGGCAGAAGTTGTTGTAATGTTAACATCTTGAACTTTGGAATGTCTAGGTAGGTATTGAGAATGGACAAATCCAGAATTGGCCTCCAAGTGTTTCCTTTCTTTGGCACTAGGAATAGACGGGAATAAAACCCTAGGCCTACTTCTGACGGAGGTACCACCTGGATTTCTCCCATCTGTAAAAGCAAAGAAATTTGCTCCTTTGCCTCCAGCCTTTGCTGAGGAGGCACATCCGGCATGCCTTTGAAAGGAGGAAAAGTGTGGAAATAAAACTTGTAACCTTGATTTATTATTTCCAACACCCATTTGTCCTGGGTGACCAAATGCCAGTTTTGTTTGAAAAGTGCCAACTTTCCTCCTAGAGGAGCTGCCAGAAAAGAAGGATCTGGCAGCTGAAGATACAGGTCATTGGGTCTGTTTACGAAAAGGCTGACCCCTGCCCTCACCAGAAGACTGTGCAGGAGAACTCCAAGTCCTAGGTCTGAAAGAACCCTGAGCGTGAGCCCTGCCTCTACCACGTCTAGACCTGCCCTTAGACTGAAAATCCGAAGAAGGGTAGGACCATCCTCTAGCAGGCCAATTCCTGCTAAACTTAGGGTGCTGCACCTGCAAAAAATCCTTGACCGTCTGCATAGACTTAGCTTTATCTTCCATCTTTTTCAAAACTGACTCCACAGGAGAACCAAAAAGAACTTCAGATTGAAGAGGAGCATCCAAAATCCGAGCTTTAACATGCTCTGACAAATTTTGATCCTTATGCCAGGCATGTCTACGAATAACTGAACCAGTAGCAGCCACCCTGGATGAAGCCTGAAGAGCATCGAAACTACACTGCAAAGAATGTTTTCCAACTTGATCTGAAGCATGAACCAACTCCTGCAATTCCTTACACTCTATACCCTCAGATAAAGCATCCACCTTAGATTTCAATTGGCCTAACAAAAAGTTCTGATACTTCAGCATATGAAACTGGCAATTTAAAGCCCTCATAGCTAACGTAGAAGAGGTGTACACTTTTTTCCCCCACCTATCCAACGCTCTAGAATCTTTATCCAAAGGAACTGGATTCTTAACCACAGAAGCCCTGACACCCTTCGGCCCTTGAATAATAGTTTCCGGGTCAGCTCTAGGACTCTTATACAAATATTTATGTGCTTCTGGAACTCTGTAATATCTGTCTGGCTTGACAGGGGCAGGGGGTAAAGAATCAGGATTAAGTGAAGCTTCAGAAAAAACATCCTGAACCACATCTAAGACAGGGGGAATAGCCAAAGGCCTATGTTGTGGCAAAAACAAAAATTCCCTAAGCCTTTTTCGAGAATCTGAAAAATCCTGACCTTCCCACTTGAAATGTTCCCTCATGGAATGTAAAGTTTCAGAAAAGGAAAAATCCTCTGGAGGAGAAGCAGAAGGACAGGAATCCTCTGCATCCGAATCTGAATAGGGAGGGAAATCCTGAATATCCTCAGCTGAGGACTCAGAGTAGTCTGAAGAATGCTCCATTCCCTCTAAATCTGTCTCCACCCTAGGCCTCTTCTCTGGGGGGGGCATAGAACCCCTGATCAAAGTAATCAAATCCTCTGCCATTTTCAACATATGTTTTTTAGGAACAGAAGCTGAAGAACTAGGGCTATGGCCAGTACCAGTAAGACCAGGTTTAGCCTTAGCATGGCCTTTAGCCACTGAGGTAGAAGGCCTAATAACCTTTTGTAAGGATGGAACTACAGATACCTGAGAAGCACCCTCGGCCTGGCCTAACTCCTGAGAGGCCAACTCCTGCAAAAGTAAAGGTTCCCCCTGGGATTCAGCCGAGACCTCGGCCGGATCCACAGATTCAACCGGAGGTTCCATAGAACCGGCGTCCGCAACGGACGACTCATCCGGTTTAGACCTTAAAGATTTATCTTTACGTTTTTTAGCAGTAGCGGGCGTCGGAGGATCCGACGGCATGTTATAGTTACACCGCTTACCGAAAACAAGCCTGGCACAGTCTAATCTTCGTTTAATGGTGCGCTTATTAAATCTAGCACAAAAGCGACACCCGACTACGTCGTGTTCAGGCCCCAAGCAAGGAATACAGAGAGAATGATAGTCCCTATGAGGTATCTGTTTCCCACAAGAAATACAATTATTAACTTTTTCTGACATCCGGATTAACTGAGGCAAGAAAAGACAAAAATTTTCTCCAACGGGGTACTTAGCCCAACTTGGTCTTCGGTCTGAAACTCAATAATTGAAAATTTCAGAACGCCGAATGGCACTTGCAAACGCTGCTTCTGCTTCGGACCACGCGGCAAGAAAGACTGAGGATATGGTGTCGGTCATGCGCTTAAGTACTACTACGTACTGATGTCAGCTCCGGGCGACCATGACCGACGCCAGCCTAACTCTTTGGTATTCGGGCCGACCGAGGACAGCGGACTACCCACGGGTTATGACTGCAGCAATGTGAGACGAAGAACATCACTGCTTCGGGCTCCAACGGCAAGAAAAGACTGACTTCATGATGCAGGCTGGCTCTCTACATACCCATGACATCAGTTAGGGCGTCTGCCAGCCTTAGGACAGTCAGGCATGACAAGGGCTTTCACAACAGGAAGTTCCTCAAGTCAAGACTGCAAAAGTGAAACATGAAGAACATCTATCATGGTGAATGGGTCTCTGTTGGATTTGCATAGATTTATGGTGAACCACAAGGAGTTGAGGAGGTTCTGAGCAAAGGCCAGATCCCTGAGGGGCCTTGACAGACTCTTGGTTTGAATATGGAAGTCTTCTAGATAAGGATAAATTTGGACTCCTCTTGTTCTGCAGAGGGAAATCACAGGGGCTAAGCACTTTGTAAAAACTTTGGACGCAGTAGGCAAGCCAAAGGACAGTGCAGAGAATTGAAAGTGACTGGTACCTGCTCTGAAACGTAGAAAGCATCTGCATGATTTCTCTATAGAAATGTGCAAGTAAGCATCCTTAAGATCCTGGGTGACCATTAAGACCTGGAGAGCGATCATGAGTAGAAGCTTTTGAAGAATCTACATTTTGAATTTTGGTACAAGAAGGGACTGACTGAAGATGGAGAGGTCTAGAATAGGGCACCAAGGCCTTCCTTTCTGGGAACCAGAAATTGTCTGGAATAGAACAACTTTCCTTTTTGGTGTTCTGGGACTAGTTCCACTGAGACTTGTGAGCACACATTGAGAATTTGAGAATGGGCCTCTCTTTGACTTTGTGGAACATCTGGGAAACCTCAGTATCTTAATGGCTCTTTGAAAGTGAGCCTGTAACCATTTGAGATAATATTCAGAACCCACTTGCCTAAAGTGATGAGGGACCAATTTTCTTTGAACATGGATTATCTTCCTCATAGTCTTTCTCCCATCTTTTTTTGGAGAGGGTGAGGGCAAGGGGAGGGGAATGGGAGAGTCATTGCTGCTCTCTGTCAGGACCCTGTGGCCTAGAACTCCCCTGCCTGGGTGTTTCCGAGGACCACTGCCAGGGCCTTTGGTGCTGCCTTTGAGGTCTTTTCTCCTGCTTTCTGACCAAGAAGGAAAGGACCTGTGTTTAGTGGGAAAATGCTACTAAACTAGAAGGCTGAACTTGGAGGAAGTCTTTAACAGTTTGATTAGATTTTGCTTTATCTTTCATCTTTTTGAGCACAGTCTCAGCTTTTGGCCCAAAGAGGAAGTCCTTATCCAGGAGTGCATCCAGAAGGTTGGACTTGACATGGTCTGGAAGGGTATGCTCCCTAAGCCAAGCATGCCTTCTAATGATGGAACCAGAGACTGCACCTCAGCTGGAGGCCTAAACAGCATCACAGCCACAGTGTAGAGTGTCTAGCCACTTAGGAGCTAGAACAGCAAAAACCAACAATTCCCTGGAAATGTTCAAGTCCTCCTGAGAAGATATCTTTTGCTTAATTTGATCTAAAATATTTTGTTGGTATCTGATCATATGAAACTGGCAGTTAAGGGCCTTCATGGCTACGGTAACAGAAGTGTAAACTTTTTTTTTACCAAACCTATCAAAGGCCCCATTTTCTTTGTCAGTGGGTAAAGAATGTTTTGAAGAGCTAGCCTTTGCTCCTTTGGTTCCTGGAGCGACAACCTCTGGATCAGCTGAAGGATTCTTAAAGAGGTATTTATGAGTCTCCAGCACCCTGTAAAACCTGTCTGGTTTTCCAGGGTCTGGAAGAAGAGAATATGGATTCAAGGAAAAATCCATAAAAAACATTTTCTACAACCTCCAGCACAGAAGGGATAGCCAAAGATTTGTGTTCTGAGAGGTCAAGAAACTCACTAACCCTCTTTTTTGATTGTGGGTATTCTTGGGCCTCCCATTGGAAATGTCCCCTTATGGCATGGAGAGTTTCCACAAAGGTGATGTCTTCAGGAGGAGAAGCTGAAGACAGATTCTCTTCTGAATCTGAATTTTCAAAAGAAGTAAGGAAGGGTCCCTCCTCAAAGGCAGATTCCTCCTGGTCAGAATCCTCATCAAAATCAGGAGGCTCAGACAAAACTTCAGAGGCAGAATCCTTCTTCCTTTTCTCTAGGGAAGACCCCAAAGGGGGTTGCTCAGCTCTGACTATAGAGATAAGATCTTCAGCTAACCTCACCAGGTCTTGCTGATATCCCTGTGCATGGGAGCTGGTAGGCTTAGGCACAAGGCCTCTAGTAGAACCCTTCTTAGAGGTATCTCTGGTCTTCAGCCTAGGTACTTTCACAATCCTGAAGCCAGTGTCTCTGTAAGGATGAACTGATGCAGGCTGACACCACAAAGGAACATTGCCGGTAAAAGATCGCTGGTTGGAAGCCAAGATCTTTTGAGTGACCCCATATCTGAGCAACAAACTAAGGATCAAGGCCTGTGCAGAAGTTGAGGAACACAATGGCATGATGGACTCCAGACTGGTCTCGACAGAGGCCTGTGCCACCACCTCAGTCACAGAAGGGGGCTGCAAAAGTTCCTTGCCTTCCTCAGCGATAACGAGCCTTGAGGGACTGGCAGATGAAGTACAATTGCCATCCGAGGCCCTAAGCTGGGGGCTTGTTTCCTTATCCTTCCTACGCTTAGGGAGCGCAACCTCAGGACAGCCAGAAAAAAAGCTGTCTTCCAAGGGAAAATTTTAGCCCTGCAGAAGAAGCTGGTTCGAAAGGGGGCAGGGTGAGCTTTTCCAACACAAAGTTAAGGTCCCAAGCTGGGGTTGGTGCTCTTCTGGGTGGCCTCAAGTTTCTAGCCCCTCTTAGGAACTGCTTGAACAAAGGGTGTGAGAAAAGGGGCTGCTCAGTGGGGAAATAAGCAAAGATAGCAGAGGCATGAATTTTTATAGAGGAGAAAGAGAGGCCACTGTGTAGTAGGTCAGCTAAGTAATCCAGGATGAGAGGGAGGGAGGGCTGTGCTGTATTGGCTCCTTTAGCCTGCATACAGGTGCAGAAACTTTTCCATTTGTCAGCATAAGAATTTCTAGTGCTAGGGCATTTGACCTTACGTATAAAATCTAGAACCTGTTTACTGAGGTTGGCAGATTGTCCTGGGTTTAGGGAATAAGCCAAACTGCCAAATTGAGTGTCTGCAATTAGGGATGCATGAATTCCCCTTCCCTCTGGGTCAGGAGGTTTGGAATCGGAGGAAGATGCCATGGTGGCAGTGGGGACAGGCTGCGCAGCAAGGGTACCAGTGCTGGCAAGGCCAGTCTGGAGCTATAAGAATTGTCCTTGTTTTTTCCTCCTTTATTTTGAGCAGTGCCCTGGGGATGAGAGGTATTGGAGGAAAGGCATAGACCTTTAGAATGACCCAGGGGAAGGACAAGGCATCCACTTTCCAAGCCATGCAGTGATGCTCCCTGGTGCAGAATTTGCTGAGCTGATGGTTGGTGTGGGAGGCAAAGAGGTTGACCTTCGGGGCCCATTTATGAGTTATTAGGGTGAAGGTTCTTCTGTTGAGCTGCCACTCGTGTGGGTCCAGAAGATTTCTGCTTAATTAGTCTCACAGACAGTTGAGAGAACCTGGTAGGAATTGTGCTAACAGGTGCAGTTGCATGGCAGAGGCTGTGTGCCAAAGGGTCATAGCCAGTCTGCATAGAGCGTAGGAGTGAGTCCCTCCCTGCTTGTTGATATACCACATCCCAGTGGTGTTGTCCGTTTTGATCAGAAGAGACCCTGGGGAGAGAAGGGGCTTGAAAGTTATCAAGGCGTGCTGGACAGCAATCATCTCTTTTTGGCTGATGTGCAGAGGGATTTGATGTGGGCTCCGTTGGCCTTGTATGCACCTGACATCCAGGTATGTACCCCAAGCATAGTCTGATGCACCTGTGGTGAGGGTCTGGGCGGCGGGGGTGGTGAGAAAGATAGTCCCTTGTTATGGGAACATGCTGTTCCACACCAAAGAAAATCTTTTCTGAGGCAAGGAATTATAGGTGCAAGAGTCTACAGGTCTTGAGAGTGTTGACACCAAAGGCTTTTTAGGTACCACTGAAGTTTACTCATATGTAGTCTGGCATACGGAATGAGTAGTATACAAGATGCCATGAACCCCAGAGCTTGCAGGAACTTCCTTGCAAACAACTGGTGTCTGGTGGCTAGTTGAGATAAGTAGGCTTATTTTTCTGGTGTAAAAAATGCCATCTGGGATGCTGAGTACAGGCTTGCTCCCAGGAAGATGATCCTTTGGGTGGGCACCTGTTTGGATTTCTTTTCATTGATTGTGTACCATAGAGAGGTTAGTATGGTCTTTACATAGGCCAAGTGCCTGAGCAGCTCTTCCTGGCTGTCTGCCTGGATAAGGCAGTCGTCTAACTATGGGTAAATCTAGATATTCCTTTGTCTGCAAAAGGCAATGGCCACAGCCAGACATTTTGTGAAAACACTGTGAGCAGTAGATAAGCCAAAGGGAAGCACAGAGAACTGAAAGTGTTAAGATCCTGCCCTGAAACGGAGATATTTCCTGCATGATTCCCTGACAGGAATGTGGAGGTAAGCCTCTTTTAGATCTAGAGTGGCTAGCCAAGCATCCTTGTAGAGCATGGGTAGCAGCGGCTGGGGAGTGAGCATTTTGAATTTTGGGATCACCAGGAAGGTGTTTAGAATTGCTAGATCGAGGATGGGGCGCCAAATGCCCTCTTTTCTGGACACCAGAAAAAGTCTGGAGTAAAATCTTGGCCTATCTGTTCTGCAGGAACGTGCTCTACTGCCCTCATAGAAAGTAGGGAAAGGATTTGCTTTTGAGCCTCTGCCCACTGGTTTGGAGGTAGATCTGGGAACCTTTTTGAGATTGGAATGGTGTGGAAGGAAAATTTGTATTCCTAAGACACTATGTTGAGAACCCAGTGGTCATTGGTAATGGTGTCCCAGGTGCTTGTGTGAAAGGAGAGTTTTCCTCCTAGGGGTAAGTGAAAGTGGGCAGAGAGAGGGGGTGGGGAAGGTGAGTCAATGTGAGTTCTTACCATAAGGGGGTGGCTTAGAACTCCCTGGTTTTGAAGTGGAGATAGTCCACTGCTTAGATCTCTGCATTCCCTGTGGCTGCTGTCTGGGGTTCCCCGGGGCCTGGGCTGGACTGGCTTAGTGGGAGCAGGACAGGACCAGTGCTTGGTGGGACAATGCCTGCTGAACCTGGGTGGCTGGACCTGTAAGAAATATTTAACTGTCTGCATAGATTTTTCTTTTTTCTCCATCTTTTTAAGACCTCTTCTGCCTTTGTGCGAGGGGGCATCCAACAATTTAGATTTGCCATGGTCTGGCAGGGGCTGTTCCTTAAGCCATGCATGCTTTCTAATGACAGATCCAGTGACTGCTGCCCTGCAAGAAGCTATAGGGCATCAAAACCACAGTGCAAGATGTGTTTAATTACCTGACTTGTAGAATGCATTAACTCTTGTAACTCTTTAGATTTGCACAAGCAGGAAAGGAAGTCATTTTTTGTTTGAGGAGTTCCAGGGTATGTTGCTGAAATTTTAGTTAGACCAACTTTCTCCCTCCCTACCAGTCTCCCTAGAGTATCCCAAGACTCCATCCTGGGACCACTGCTTTTTACCCTCTTCACCAACCAGCTCCCATCCAATATTCCCAAAGCCTCAATAGTACAGTATGCAGATGATACCACCATAATATGCACAGCCAAAACAATTGACCTCCTTCACTTCCAAACAGAAGAATGTTTTTCCCTAGCAGAAAACTGGATCACCAAACAAAACCTCATTCTGAACTCAGGTAAAACAAAACTACTACTCTTTAGCTCCCACAGAACCACACCTCACTCCGATAGTTTCATCATCTCCTCTAATAACAATACTACAATCACCCCCACCAATCATACCAAGCTGCTAGGGGTATAAATAGATAATCACCTTAGATTTGACATACATATTTCCATAACCATAAAAAAAGTACATAAAAAACTTGCTCTACTATATCACAATAAAAAAATTCTCACCGACCACTCCAAAATTGCAATTGCCAGGACTCACCTATTATCCACCTTATTGTATGTCTCCCCCATACTTACAAATCTCTTCAAATCTGACCTAAACAAACTTGATAGTTGTTACAATAAGATAGCTAAATTCACTACAACCTCACTTATCAGAACACACCACTGCAACTGCCTAAAAAAACTCAGCTGGCTGGAACTGCCACTACCACTTCAACTCAATCAACTAGCATTAGCCCACAAAATAATACATTACTCTGTCAACACCCCAGCCCTACAAAATCTCTTCAACCCTATACCACTACCAGAACCTTAAAGTCTAGCACACAAAACCTCCTCAAAGTAACCAAATATAACAATGAGGCTGGTAAGTCTGTCTACAGCCACTATATATCAAAAACGTGGAACTCCTTTCCTGCCCATATAACTGAAAGCACATCCCCAACCCAGTTCAAGAAACTAGTCAAAACTCACTTCATGAATAACAGACTATGCTCTTGCATCCCCCTTGGCTAATATCTCATTTCTGAAATTTCATCTTACTTAATTAAGACTGTCAAACCAACCAAATCAGAACTCTGTACCCACTTAACACTGTTAAACAGCTGCGCATCCTGACTCTCTAGTAGTTACTGTAAACTATCACAGGAATGTTGTGCTTTCCACTATCTCCTAAAGGTAGTACCTATAGTACCAAACATACGTATCCTAACGTTTAAAACATTCTGTATGATATTGATGTCCTTCACATCTATATCAGAAACAACTGCTCTCATGGATCTTTTCTTCTTCGCTTTTTTTTCCTTTGAAAGTATACTATTCCAAGAATGTCATGCTTTATCTTCAAAAGCTAATATTATATAGTAACAAAATCATGTATCCTATCTTTTAAGAAATACTGTATAGCAAAGTCTTGTCTTTACATTTTTGTCTGTAATAAATTGTACTCTTAGAGCTTTTCTCCCCAGGCCTCCACTGAAAATGGACTTGTATCCAGTCGGCTTCTCCGGGTCAACAAATGTAAAATAAAATAAAATAAATAAATAAAAATACATTTTAGCATATGGAGCTGACAATTTGGTGCCCTGATAGCTAGAGTAGCTGAGGTGTATACTTTTTTACCCCATCTGTCCAACTGTCCAATGCTCGGGAATCCCTGTCTGAGGGGGATGGAATTCTTAGCAGAGGTTGCTTTAATCCCTTTTTGCCCTTGAGAAATGACCTCAGGGTCAATTGTAGGATATTTAAAAAGATATCTGTGAGAGTCAGGGACTCTACAGTACCAGTCTGGTTTTCTGGGAGCAGGAGGTAGGCTGTCAGGAGTCAAGCTGGATTCGAGGAAAACATCCTCCACAACATCCAGGACTGGGGGATGGCCAAGGATCTGTGTTGTAGAAAATCTAGGAATTCCCAGAGTCTCTTTTTAGACTGAGGGTAGTCCTGACTCTCCCCACTGAAAATGCTCCTTTAAAGTATCCATGATTTCCCCACAGGAAAAATCCTCTGGGGGAGAGGCTGAAGGAATGGAATCCTCTACATCAGAATCCTCATAAGTGGAGAGGGGTTGCATGTCTTCATATTCAGATGCATCAGATTCATCTGACTCTTGTTCAGACAAAACTACAGGGGACAGATCTCTTTTCCTTTCGGAGGGGGTAGCTTGGCTTCCTCTAATCAGCATGATAAGGTCTTCCATTTTAAGCATTTGAGACTGAGGCAAGGTAGCAGGCGCCTGAGAGTGGGTCGTCGGTTTCTTGGGTGTGGGTCATACCCTGGGCCTAAAAAACTTGGTCGTTTTTGAAAGAATGGTAGTCACGAAAGAAGACGTCGGTTTGTGTCGAGATTCGATAGTGCAAAGGACTTCCTCGGAAGCCGGTGCCTGCTCAGTGGCTCCAGACCCATCCAAGGTAGAGACGACCGCAGGATCCTTAGTCGAAGAAGAGCTCTGCAACATACCGGACTCTGAAAGGGTCTCAGTAGTGGCCTGCAAATCAACAGAAGTGGGCATCAGGGGCTGCGAAAGTGCCTCACTGAGTACCAGAGAACTGACAACTAGCTTAACGAAAGCATCATCGGTAGGTTTGCACCTGTGCAGTTTGTCTCGATCTTTATCTTTAAGTTTTTATGGAAGATCTGCTGTCGGATGGCTTACTAAAGCCATATCGGAATTCGAAGACTATACGCAAAAACATTTGGCTACAATAAGGGCCCGACGATGGATAGTTCTGGCGTTGAACAAAGCACAGAAGCAACAACAGGGGACGTCGTGGTCTGGGCCTAAACAAGTGACGCAGTAAGAGTGGAAGTCTCGGTATGGTATTTGTTTTCCACAGGCTAGACAATTATTAACTTTTTCTGACATCAGTTAGTGCAAGAAAAAAGGATCCCCAATGGGGTACTTAGCTTTAGAATACTTCAACTTCAATTCAGTAGAAGAAAACTCAGGTAGCGGCCAACCGGCAATCGTGCGAACTGATTCTGCTTCGGACTCCACAGCAAGAAAGACTGATGTAATGCCGCCAGCTGCCTTACTTTATACTACTGACGACCTGACATCATTCCTCAAGCAACAGGAACCGACGCAGAAATACTAAGTCTCTAGTATTCTGGCCGGTTGAGGGCTACCCTGGGAGGGATAACCCAAATGTGATGACTGCAACAGTGAAACACGAAGAACATCTAAGGCCGGGTGGCACAATGCCAGGGTAATTCTATGGGCTAGGCTTGTAAAGGCTCCAGGGCCATTAGCCTAATACACACCTGTGAACCTATGAACATTAAAGCACAGGTTTTGTTTCCAGCTAGAATTAAATTATTTCTGACAGATGGTGAAAAAATCTTTAACTCTCTGCAAGAAGCCATGGACTTTATCCAAAAGAGAAATTTATTAACAGATACTGATGAAATGGACTGGTCAGCACAAATCTGAAGAGACATGCAACTAAAAACAGATGGTCTGTTAAAGAAGGATCAAATAAAAAACTAAAAGATAAATTAACTTGTTATAGGATTTTGAACTGTTTGGACTTTGATTGTATTGCTTCTCTGCATTAAATCCTGATGGTTCTTAAAAAGGTAAATAATATTTTTTTCCCTTTCTCTTTTTCATTTCTTCTCTTCTTCTTGTGCTCCTCCTTTTCTGTCCTCCTTCTCCCGCTCCCTTCTTTCTTATTTCCTCAATTATTTATATCTGTATACTTTTCTAAGAACTATTAAATGGGGGGGGGGACAAAAAAAAAAAAAAATATATATATATATATATATATATATATATATATATATATATATATAAAGACTGTCTATATATGTTTAGTCTCTGTAGTTCTGATAAAAATATACAATTAAAGCTGACCTGGGAATAGACAGCCTTCTATGATACACTTGTCTGTATAAAAATAAAACATTTTGCCATAAAATAAATGTAGATGTAAAGGTTGGCACAGCACGTTTTAGTATTTAACAAAATAAACATGCATTTTGTCTAAGTATGACCAAGATGCTCTCTATTAAGGGAATAGAAGGGTTTACTTTTTTTTTTTTCTCTTCATGCCTTGGTAGTAGGTAGCATAAAAGATGTGATTAGGGTTGTACTGGTCTGCTTTGACATATAAAATGGCATAAACATGTATTATTCATGTATCACTGTATTTGGTTAGTTTTGTCATTCCTCCTGGGTTGTGAATGTTGTGTATCATCACTGTGACAGCTTGAGCCTTCTATATGCTGTTTTGACATAAAAAATAGTATAAACATATCATTCATTTGTTATTGTATTTGGTTGGTTTTGTCATTCCCCCTGGGTTTGTGAGTGTTGCGCATCATTACTGTGAATGCTCGAGCCTTCTACATGCTGTTTTGACTTAAAAATAGCATAAATATGTTTTATTCATTTATTACTGTATCTGGTTGTTTTTTGTCATTTCTCCTGGGTTTACAAGTGTTGCGCATTATCATCGTGATAGCTTGAGCCTTCTACTCAATTTTCCCACTTAACAACATTAAAAAACTCAAAGAAAACAGCACCAACAGTCCCAGGTAGACAATCTCCGTGGTAAGTATAAACAAGTTGCCAACAAATATGTCTATAACAAAGCAAACCAAGGAGCTGTCACGGCACCAAAATTACCAAGGGATAGTCCACAGGAAACGTATGATGCAAAATAACGTCCAAGATGCGGATAGATATATAAAAATAACAGCTTTTATTAACATAGGTGAGCGCTTTCGCTGAATAGCTTCATCAGACCTTATAATCACAAAAGACATTGAATTATTTTATACACATAATCAAAAAAGCCTGCCTAAAAATCAATTAAATAATTCACGTTCTTAAAGAGAAAACGCACCAAAGCTAATCAGGAACAGAATACTAACGTAATACAAAGGAGAATAAATACAAAAGCTATATGTATGTATATGAACATAGAATATATACCTTAAAAAACTGCACATATAAGTATTATATTAAAAAATATATATGCATAAAAATAAAACACACAAATACATCAACAGCAACCATACTCATACTAAAACTATTTATGCAGTCTCCTCCTGCTCAAGGCAGGTTTAATCAATGCTTTTTCATTCAGCCCGAGACCTCTATCTGCTTGTAATGTAATGATCCAGCAATTTTCTCTATACTCTGTATATGTCCTAACATCACCTTCTCTTAGACTAACATTAATAGAGTCAATAACTCTAAAGCTAAAGGTATGTTGTGGGCCGAGGCTATTGACATGTTTAGACAGAGCATTATTCGGGAAGTTCTTCCTGATGTTATATAAATGCTCTCTCATCCTATCTCTTAACACTCTATCTGTTTTTCCTACATAAAATGCACGACAATAGCTACACTCGGCAAGATAAACCACATGTGAGGTCATACAATTGTGATATCCTCTAAACTTAAAGCTCTTATGCAGATCAGGAAGAGGGAAATCTTCCCTGATGTTTATATAACCACAAAAACTGCACGAACCACAAGGTTCAGTATGGCCAAAGTCCATCCTAACCTTACTCTGATGACTATTACATAGCATCCTCTTGAGGTTCTTCTGATTCTTAAATCTAAATCTCGGCGTCTCACCTACAATATTCCCAATATTTTCATTGACCAACAATATCGGCCAATGTTGCTGGAAAAGTTTAGTGACATACTTGACGTCACTAGAATAATATAAGGGAATTTGAACAGTCCTGGCAATTCTATTACTAAAAGGTACAATGGGCGAAACACTAGCACTAAAGAAAGGTTTCGCTCTCGTCTCCCTCAAATGGACAAGATCTTCCCATTGTCTTTGTAACTCTATGTGAGAATAACCCCTCTCTAAGAGGTTGTCGTGTATCGTAATCAGTTCACATTGGAAGCCTAAGTCCAAAGGATTCATCCTGGACACTCTAATACCTTGGCCTCTAATCAAATTCTTGAACACATAACCCGGATGCATGCTTGTCCTAAAAAGAAGGGAGTTCTTATAACAGGGTTTCCGAAAAACACCTGTGTTAATAATGCCTGAATCAAACTTCTGAACAAAAACATCTAAAAATTCAATAAAATCAAACGAAAACTTATAAGTAAAATTCAAACAGTGGGTCAGTCTATTAGCTGATTCAAAGAACTCATTAAATAATTGCTGTGAACCTCCCCATAAAATAAACAAATCATCAACAAAACACCTATAAAAAAGAACATTGTCCTTGAAATGAGGTTGTGAAAATAATACCTCATCCTCCCATTGGGCTAGGAACATATTGGCGTAGCTACTGGCACAAGAAGTGCCCATAGCTACACCATGTTTCTGTAGATAAAAAGCTTGACCAAAGATGAACACATTATTACTGAGTACTGTTTCTAAAAAGAAACAGATAAGATCTATCTGCACTGTCGAGTAATCACTATGTGCACTCAAATATTTCTTGACAGACTGAACACCGTAATCATTTGGTATCATGGTAAATAGGGATGTTACGTCCATAGTAACAAAAGCTATGTTGCTTGGATCTGAAACATCTTTTAAATACTGATAAAGATCAATCAGAAACTGCTTCGTATCTTTCAGAACTGTGGGATTTAAACTAATAATGGGTCGTAAATATTTTTCTACATAAAGAGAGAGTGGTTCTGTTACCCAACCACTTCCTGCCACTATGGGTCTCATTGGGGGGTATATAGGATGTTTGTGTATCTTAGGGAGTCCCTGAATAATAGGAATCAAAGGATTATCCACATTAAGAAACTTAAACATATCTTCAGAAACTAAACTAGCTTTTCTGATATCAATCATGTCATCCTTGACTCTATTAATAACTCTATGTACATCAAGGGCGTCAATTTTCTGATAAAAAATTGCATCGTCAAGCATCCTGAACATTGCGCTCTCATACTTAACAGTGTCCATCAAGACTATCCGTCCGCCTTTATCGGCAGGTCAGATCACTAAAGTGTCATTACTCTGTAAGGCAGAAAGTGCTTTCCTTTCCTTAAATGTCAGATTATGTTTCAACGTGGCCCTTAGACCATCTACTCTGTCGTTATGAAACCGAAATATTGAATCTTCAGTTAACTTACAGTAGGCCTCCACCAAGGGATGGTTAAGAGGTATGAAACTACTTGGTCTCCTCAAATCTAAACCAGGCCTTGCACTACCTTCTATATTACTATTCGAGTTGCCATAAATAAATTTTAACATGACATCTCTGCAAAACAATTTCAAATCTAGAATAGTATCTGCCAAATAACTTGGTCGAGAGGGTATAAAGTTCAAACCTTTATGTAAAACATTGCACTCATCTCGTGTTAGAGTATAACTGGAAATGTTATAAATTAGTGAGTTGGTGTCTTGCCCCACATTTTCTTTAAATTCTGATTGGAATGTAACTCCCCTGACAACTTCCTCTTGTGTCTGTTTCTGCTGGTAGACCTGCCCCTTCCCCCTCCCCTGTTCACCCGAACAGGTAATGGAAAAGGGAGTTGGTTATCAGGAGTCTCTACATTTTTAGAATGCAACACGGAAGTGTCCATTCTAGTACCAAAGACTTTGGGTCTGACGACCTGTTCAACAACTGATTGCATATTGCTCATATCCAAAGTTTTTAATACAACTTGCGGGTAAAGATTCGACTGACTCTTGATAACATTCCCATCATTCTTATCAATACTATGAGGATGGGCATCTAATGGCTTGTCGTGTATATTCTGCTTACTAACTGATGACAAATCATCTCTAAAACACTCTGAACTGCACTCATTATTGCCATCTGGTACAGAAGTAGTAGCTTCGACTGATGCAGGGATAAATGAGTTAATGGCATTTACAGCTTTTTGAACATTATTACAATTAGAAACAGTATCTAACCCTTTCCCCACAGACACACTTTTAGTTGAATCAACTACATTATTTGTACAATTCCTATCAAACTTAGAAACACCATCACTAACAGAATGTCCAGTACGAGGCCATAAGAACACATGACCTGCCTTAAAATCAGTAGAGTCTCTAATAATTTTAGTTTTTTTCTGGAGTATTAAGTTCCATTCAAAAACAGCTACATTGTCCAAGAGTCTTACAAAGAGCGAAGCATAAATGTCTGCACTATAACGCAAAAAAAGATCAGTTTGTTTTTGAATTAGGAGGGCATGTAAACGCTCCTCTTCAGGCTTGAAAAAGTTTATGAGTAGCATCCTATAACTGGCACTCACCTCGAGATTTAATTTCTGCCAACGTGCCAAAAGCTCAGGGTATTGTGAGCCTTGGTTGGGCATATTTAGGACTCGCAGTCCACGAGGTACAATTTTCCTGCTGAGACACGCTTCGAAATGTAGACGCTGTAGTTGTAGTCGCTTATAGCGTAGGAACAAGAACTCAAGTTCATCAATATGCGAGCGTACACTTTCTAACTACTCCATTGATTTAAAACCATCTTCCTCAGTTGCACAACAATCAGTTCCCCACAAACTAAAATGATCTCTGACCAGGTACTGTTCAAACCTATCAGAGAGTGTAACGACACATGGGCTACGCCTCCTCTCGGGCAAAGCAGCCTCTGATTGATTCATATTGCCGGTATTCACCTCTCCAGCTGGAACATAGTCAAGTACAATATCAGTGAAGTTTTCTGTAGCCATGTCCCCCGAGTCTGTTGATTTAAATAAAATAAGTAGAATGCTCAAAGAAAACAGCACCAACAGTCCCAGGTAGAAAAGCTCCGTGGTAAGTATAACCAAGTTGCCAAAAAATATATCTATAACAAAGCAAACCAAGGAGCTGTCACGGCACCAAAATTACCAAGGGATAGTCCAAAGGAAACGTATGATGCAAAATAACGTCCAAGATGCGGATAGATATATAAAAATAACAGCTTTTATTAACATAGGTGAGCGCTTTCGCTGAATAGCTTCATCAGACCTTATAACCACAAAAGACATTGAATTCTTTTATACACATAATCAAAAAAGCTCACCTAAAAATCAATTAAATAATTCACGTTCTTAAAGAAAAAACGCACCAAAGCTAATCAGGAACAGAATACTAACGTAATACATAAGAGAATAAATATAAAAGCTATATGTATGTATATGAACATAGAATATATACCTTAAAAAACTGCACATATAAGTATTATATTAAAAAATATATATGCATAAAAATAAAACACACAAATACATCAACAGCAACCATGTTCACACTAAAACTATTTATGCAGTCTCCTCCTGCTCAAGGCAGGTTTAATCGATGCTTTTTCATTCAGCCCGAGACCTCTATCTGCTTGTAATGTAATGATCCAGCAATTTTCTCTATACTCTGTATATGTCCAAACATCACCTTCTCTTAGATTAACATTAATAGATTCAATAACTCTAAAGCTAAAGGTATGTTGTGGGCCGAGGCTATTGACATGTTTAGACAGAGCATTATTCGGGAAGTTCTTCCTGATGTTATATAAATGCTCTCTCATCCTATCTCTTAACACTCTATCTGTTTTTCCTACATAAAATGCACGACAGTAGCTACACTCTGCAAGATAAAATTCCGTTGATTTAAATAAAAGTAGAATGCTCAAAGAAAACAGCACCAACAGTCCCAGGTAGAAAAGCTCCGTGGTAAGTATAACCAAGTTGCCAACAAATATATCTATAACAAAGCAAACCAAGGAGCTGTCACGGCACCAAAATTACCAAGGGATAGTCCACAAGAAACGTATGATGCAAAATAACGTCCAAGATGCGGATAGATATATAAAAATAACAGCTTTTATTAACTTAGGTAATCGCTTTCGCTTTCATCAGACCTTATAACCACAAAAGACATTGAATTCTTTTATACACATAATCAAAAAAGCCAGCCTAAAATCAATTAAATAATTCATGTTCTTTTCCAGCAACATTGGCCGATATTGTTGGTCAATGAAAATATTAGGAATATTGTAGGTGAGACGCCGAGATTTAGATTTAAGAATCACAAGAACCTCAAGAGGATGCTATGTAATAGTCATCAGAGTAAGGTTAGGATGGACTTTGGCCATACTGAACCTTGTGGTTCGTGCAGTTTTTGTGGTTATATAAACATCAGGGAAGATTTCCCTCATCCTGATCTGCATAAGAGCTTTAAGTTTAGAGGATATCACAATTGTATGACCTCACATGTGGTTTATCTTGCAGAGTGTAGCTATTGTCGTGCATTTTATGTAGGAAAAACAGATAGAGTGTTAAGAGATAGGATGAGAGAGCATTTATATAACATCAGGAAGAACTTCCCGAATAATGCTCTGTCTAAACATGTCAATAGCCTCGGCCCACAACATACCTTTAGCTTTAGAGTTATTGAATCTATTAATGTTAGTCTAAGAGAAGGTGATGTTAGGACATATACAGAGTATAGAGAAAATTGCTGGATCATTACATTACAAGCAGATAGAGGTCTCGGGCTGAATGAAAAAGCATTGATTAAACCTGCCTTGAGCAGGAGGAGACTGCATAAATAGTTTTAGTATGAACATGGTTGCTGTTGATGTATTTGTGTGTTTTATTTTTATGCATATATATTTTTTAATATAATACTTATGTGCAGTTTTTTAAGGTATATATTCTATGTTCATATACATACATATAGCTTTTGTATTTATTCTCTTATGTATTATGTTAGTATTCTGCTCCTGATTAGCTTTGGTGCGTTTTCTCTTTAAGAACGTGAATTATTTAATTGATTTTTAGGCAGGCTTTTTTGATTATGTGTATAAAAGAATTCAATGTCTTTTGTGGTTATAAGGTCTGATGAAGCTATTCAGCGAAAGCGCTCACCTATGTTAATAAAAGCTGTTATTTTTATATATCTATCCGCATCTTGGACGTTATTTTGCATCATACGTTTCCTGTGGACTACCCCTTGGTAATTTTGGTGCCGTGACAGCTCCTTGGTTTGCTTTGTTATAGATATATTTGTTAACATTAAAAAACTCTTTTGAGGTGATTTAGGCTCACAATCCTCTGTGGCTCTGCTCGACAGGGGCATAGGAAAATAATTTTCTTGTATGGCGAAAGCCAGGATGCCATTTTGGCTAGGCTTGTATAGGCCCTAGGGAATGATAGCCTAGTACCTACCTATGAGCAAGCTGCCCATGCTTTTTTTTTGTCAGCACTGTCACTTCTGGCATCAAGCTGCAGCATCAGGAAGTCACTGGCAACCTTTAACCCCACGCTAAACACATGGAATGTTAAAACTGCTGCACAGTGAGATCAAGAAGCTGGTTTCAATGGCATAAGCCAGTTATTTTAAAAGATAAATGCCAAAATAAGGCTAAGAATTGCATCTAAAGAAAGATAAACAATGTGACAGAGATCGGAGGTCAGAAAACCACTTTTGAGAGACACAGTATATAGAAAAATATAAAAGTAAAGAACACAAGGACTTTTTAATTACAGGAGAATCACAGACATAAGAAAATGGTACTGTTGAAATGATATAGCTGGTGGCACCAGTTAACACTTGTCTAATAGACATAAAAATCTGTTGGATCATATTATATCATGAATGGAATATATAAAGCCACTGTAATATTATTTTTGCCATACTCACAATGGCCTCAAGTTTTGTATAATGTCTGAACGCTACCATTTACTATATAATGACTTAGATAAATAGGAAATCTGATACAGTATGCTTTGATTTAGTGCTACAGATTTCGTGTTTAAGTTATATAACTCTAGTTGGCTTAGTAGGTTTTCAGAGTTGTCTAACTTTCTCTTAATGTCTTACAGTAGCACTATGAATAGGATCTGTTAAGTTGTTTCTGGCAGCATACTCTTGATTGCTAAATGCCTACACACTTGTTAGCTGACAGATTACCTGGCCCTAGTACTAAAAATGTATTGGGAAACATGATTTACACAGTAAAGCCGTGACATATTGACAATATATTGATTGCTGGTGTTGCCCAATCTAAAATACTATTTCTGACTTCTGGATTATCACTAGCCCAACACTGAGCACACATCTTTGGCACACATTAAACTATTTCCATTTTACATGGAAAATTATTATGCACACTAGAGACTTAAAGTTAGAGCTAAAACAGTTATATAATCAAATAATAAAAGTTTATATACTTCACTAAAGGCACTTTATGATATAATAAAGGGGTTCCAAACATCGAATGATGGACAACATCAAAATCAGTTGATTATTTTAGCTTACATTAATATTGAGTATAAGAATTTCAGGCATTTTCCCTTGTCAGTGTACAGATATTTTAGGTTTCTAGTCCCAGTACTACACCAGATATAGTTAGTGACAAAATGAATACTCCATACTTAGTGATGTTTTTAAGTACTATTTTAGTAGTATAATAACTATTCTACTCATTTTTTGTTTACCTAACAAGTGAGCTCTCAATAATACTAATATGCCTCACATGTTGCTGGTCTGTAATATAAATTTTATAGTGATTCATAGTTTGCCGCTGCTTACCAGTAGTAAGCCTTAGACCACCCCCTTTTTTTTAAGAAAGCTATATGTTCCATATGGGTAGAAAACATAATTAGAAAGTATGCATTTTCTAAGAATCATATAGTTTATGCAGTACAGAATAATTGCATCCTCTGAATAGGTAATTCTGACAATAGCTATTTAGAAGAGGTGAAGTTGCATTAAAACAATATTTAAAGATCCATTAGATGTTAAATAAACCTTGCTCCTAAAA
The DNA here is from genome assembly GCF_019279795.1 of Protopterus annectens. Taxonomy (NCBI): domain Eukaryota; kingdom Metazoa; phylum Chordata; order Ceratodontiformes; family Protopteridae; genus Protopterus; species Protopterus annectens. The sequence continues at coordinate 635,862,678 of NC_056747.1, forward strand.
AATGTATATTATAATCAATCAAGGATCATGGTGATGAGACATGGACAGAATTATTATATACAATACTTGAGTTGTACAAGTAAACGACTTTGGAGGAGGCCACAGTTATTGTACACACTGGGTCAGATATACACTAAAAGTGACATTTTGTGATATGCTGAAATTGAAGAGGGTCAAGTTTTTGTAATATGAAGAGTTGCTAAGTCCTAGACATCATACTTACAGATATAATTTTTGCAAAATAGTAGGAAAATTGTATTTAATTAGTTACATATAAAAGTGAATGACTAGTTCAAATTTTTCTTTGAGCTCCCAGGTTCTTGGCTATTAAATTAGCCTCTACAGAAGTGTAACACTGAGGTAGACACTTAAAAAGACAAACTTCCCTAGAAGCACTACAACATAATATTCAATATTGAATGTCAAACTTTGATTTCAACATCAAATGTTTATATGAATCAACCTTTACTGGAAAACTTTCTTATTTTGGTGAAAGTTAAAGCAAAATTCAAATTTGCGATCATTTATGAAATTTGTTATAAAGCTGTTTTAATTTTGACACTGACAAATAATAAGTTGATTTCACAGAGATATGGGTCTAAAATTAAACTTTTTAGAAATATGGTCTAGATAATATACAGCATCTGAGTCACAACTGTTTGGGTTACTACAATTTTATAGTTAAATGGTTAAATAATTTAATTTCATTTAATGTAGAAGCTGAAAAAAATGAATCTGGTGTGTAGGATTTGGATAGAGAGTGGTTTGATTAACCTTTTAATCAAACCAGGAACGCATTGTTCCATGTATGTCTTTGTATTTAGAATTTTGTTTCATAGTTCAAAAGTTAAATTCATCATTTCATCCATGATAAACTACTTTATAGGCTATAATAGGTCACTGTGTAAATCACATTACAGATGTTCTAAACATATTTCAAACTCATGATGGAATTTACATGCTTATCACTTAATGTCAATGGCCTTAATAACGACATAAAAAGAGCTAGTTTACTTAAATTTATAAAAATGCATAAAGCTCATATAATCTTTTTGCAAGAGACTCATTTACTTAAAGAAGATTTAGACAAATTGTCTTTTAAGGAGTATTCTGTACTAGTAGCTTCCTGTTACAAAAGCAAAAAGAGAGGAACTCTTACATTGTGGAAAAACTATTTTACCATGCCCAAAATTATTAGTACTTTTGCTGATAAGGATGGAATGATGTGTCTAGCAGTATTACAAACGAATAAGAAATGTTATACATTGATCAACTCTTACTGGACACCTGGCTTAGGATCTAGATTTGTAAATAAATATTTAGATACTATAACTTTCGATGCTAGAGGTGAAATTATTTTAACTGGTGATTTTAACTGTTTATTAATAGATAGGGATACATCCAGAATTAAAAAGCCCAAATTATCAGCACAATCCAAAAAAAGTGAATCACTTCATTTCTTCAATGAATCTTAAGAGATATTTATGATCTAAGAGAGACAAATTGCCTTGACTATACCTATTCCTTTAGATTTGGAACCCAAATGAACATAAATTATTTATTTCTAATAATTCATACTTCAAAATAACAGAAGTCTTAATACCGGCATGTCCACTCTCTGACTATAATGTCCTTACTTTTAACCTCAAAACAAGTAATAATGACTTAGTTTTTTGGCAAAGAATTCCAGCTTACATAATAAAAATCACAGGTTTTAAAGACTGGGTTTTAAATGAAATAAACACATTTTTGGAATTTAATAGCAATGGCAAGGTAACTGACACCATATTATGGGATGATTTAAAAGTTTGCCTCTATGGTAAGATAAAGAATTGGTACTTTTTAAAGTGGAAAGAATGAGGTAGGGAGTTAATGGAATTGCAAACCAAAACAGATAAATTAAAATCAAATTTAAACCATATTGATAAAACCACATGTGCAGAACTATCAATCTTAAATCAAAAATATATTGACATTTTAAATCATAAGGTCTCAATAAACATGGAGAGATTCAAATTACAGTCTTATTCTGTAAATACATAAATTAGCCATTAGAACCAAGCAAGTTAATAACTTAAATTGTATTAATGAAATCAAATACACAGTTAATGGCTCCATTAAAAAACAACAGATTTAAAAATATTATGAATCAATTAATGAGGTAAACCTTGATTTACAGAATAACACCATAATGGATACATTTCTCCAAAATATAAATAACAAATTATCAAAACAACAAAATAAAATATTAAATAAACCAGTATCACCAGATTAAAAGCCTCAAAACTAATAAAGTAAGATGGTACAATTCCAGAAATATATAAAATTTTCCCAGACTCAACTTTAAAAATATTAAGTGCTTTCTCTATAATTAAAAATGATTTGAAAGTACCCCCTTCTTTGAGATATTCCTTGACTTCCCCAATTTTAAAACAATGCAAGAAATCACAATTATGCTCCTCCTATCATCTTATTTCTTTGCTAAACATTGATTATAAAATGTTTATGTCCGTATTGGTTGAGAGGTTAAACGATATATTGCCCAGTGTTATACATTATGATCAAACTGGATTTATATTACACAGAAAAGTACAGGACAATATAATTAAATTACTTTCCCTCATTGATATTGCTAATAAAACTAAAAACAACTATTATTAGTTTAGATATTGAAAAAGTCTTTGTTTCAATTAGCTGGGCATATTCACATAAAATTTTCTAAGGATATAACTTCCCCCTAGATTTCATTAATTTAATACTAAAATTATATAAAGATTCTCCAGCATATGTTAAAATAGGATCTTGTTTATCATCACCATTTAAAATAACTAAAGGTACAAAGCAAGGCTGTCCATTATCACCCTTACTATTTGCCCTGTCAATAGAACCTTTTGCCGCTTATATAAGAAACAATAATAATATATAAAAGGATTTTCTAAAAATAGAGATCACTGTTTAAAAATTCATCTGTTTGCAGATGATATCCTTTTAACAAGTGAAGATATTGACTCTTCTTTACAATATATCATCGAATCAATTAATTTACTTGAAAAAGTCTCAAGTCTAAAATTTAATCAAAACAAAATTGAAACATTATTAATCAATAAAAAACAAATAAGAACCTACAAAATAAAAAAAACTTTAATTGGGAAAATAAAACAATGTAATACTTAGGAATCAGCATAAAGCCCACATGGAAAGAAACTATACTTCTAAACTATACAAACCTAATAAATATAACTAGTAAACTAATAAATAATTGGAATAAAATATTTTTCTCCATGGAAGACAGACTCACATTAATAAAAATGACCATTCTACCAAAATGTCTACTTTATACACAATATTTAACTCTAATCCCTCCAAAAAATACTTCATGCAAATAAATACCATACTAATTAAGTTCCTTTGATTTTCTCAAAAACAGAGAATAGCTTAAAATTAAAATATAAGAGGTTGGAATGATGGAGGAACTGGCCTCCCTAACACTGAAATGTACTCAAACTCTACTATTATCAACACAGTCTTACACTGGTTAAGTGCTACTTATACCTCAAGTTGGAAACAACTACATGAAACTTATATAATATCTAGCAGTAATTATAAAACTCAAATAGACTCCTTGTTAGGAATTAGTAAAATATATTGGATACTGCGGTATTATTGTCTATATAACAAGAAGCTCAATCATCTTACAAATGATATCAATCTAATATTTATTTCCTTTAAAACTGTAATAGAAAGTAACTATAGCATTAAACAATTACTTTTTCTTATCTTTTCTACTGCAAACACTCCAGATTGCTTAGAGTCCTTTAATATAAATAAAATGCTAAATTTTAAAGATAATTTAAAATTCTGGTATCAATTTTAGATAATAAAAAAGTACACCCAGCAAACATACGTTTAGCTAGATACAATGTTATACAAGATAACTGGTTGACATTACAAACTTTATGACAGTTTGTTGATAATAAATTACAATTATCAATAAATTCAGAGACAAAACTGCTTTGCCAAAAATGCTACAACTGTTAATATGTAATAACTTGACAAGTAGGGACCATAAATTATGTAGTTCTATCATATATAAAATCCTGCAAGATGAATTCTTAGCATTCGATTTAACCTTTTGGGACTACTGTACAGAAGTAAACAAATCTTTATCAGCTGATAATAAGATATTGTTATTAAAATCAGTGAATAATACCGCATCCTTTCTCTATTGGAAGTTAAATACCTGGAAATTTTTAAATAGAAGTTTTTTCACTCCTCATAAAATAGCTATTATTTCAAAGAACAAAGAATTAAAATGCTGGTGATTTGATGAATTATTGGAAGCTAACTGGGTCCATATGTTTATTGAATGTAGAGTTGCCTTACCATTTTGGGATGACTTTAAATATTTTGTAAAGGCTCTGTGGTCTGATAATTGTTATGTTACAGATTCCTTACTGTTATTTAATGTTCCTATGCCAATGGATGATTGTTTATAGTTGTGCACAGTTGAATTCTTCTTGTTTCTTTGGCTTTTTACTTCTCTTTTATGTTGTTTCAAGCAGGTACAGTTGTTATGATTGTTAACTCTGGTTGTAAATTCAAATAAAAAGTTGTTCAAAAAAAAAGAATATGAAATAGGCCAGCTCCATGTCACTGAGGGACAAATCCATAAACTAGAGGACTTCCGCAGAGGTAGAAAAGAAACAGTTTTTGAAGTTAAATGAACCTGTACTGCTTTTGGGGTATAGAACTTTCTGCTCTAGCACCATACAGTCTATGAAAGTGTCATGTTGTGATCCCAGATGATAATCAAACATGTTCTACCTTTGGCAAATTTTCTAAATAAAGTAGTGGACCCTGAGGAAGAAAATGGTGGGCCTAAGCCTAGCACTGGGGGAATAAAGAAACAAAATTAGTCATCAGAATTGAAGAAAAGATGAAGAAAAAATGCAGCAAGAGGGAGAAATGTAACATAAAAAAGAGAATGCAAACTCACTCTATACCCCTCAAACAACTTGATTTTTGTTTTTAAACGGTAGCCCCAGGCCATTACTTCATAATGAAAACTATCATTTGGCAAGTGACTGAAAAAAAGCAGAGATGCATTATGAGAAATGAGTGTGTGACTGATAGCCTGGGAAAGTTTAATCGGTGAAGAAGTCTTACTGTCTGCAGCATCTGTCCTATTAGTTATTGAAGACAGACTTCTTATCAAAATCTCACTGATATTATCCAGCACAAACTTATTTGCTTCACTGAGAATAATATCTCAGTCTGTTTTCATAATTACATTACTTATTGCATCATAGTTTATAATGGTAAATAGCAGAAGAATAGGAAGGACAACTTACTTAAACTTAAGTTTGATTTTACTCTTGAGTTAAGATGATGATATTATCTATGCTAATTACAGACGGTACAACTACAGCTGGAGTACTGAAACGGCCAAGCCATGTCAGGATGGTATGTAACCTAATGCTATCCCTAGCTGGATTTCATTCTCTTTGTTACAAACTGTTCAATTAACACAGTCTACTAATATCTGGCATATTTACTTGATGCTAAGTAGTTTACCCATTCACTGTTTGGATACTTAAAATTACCCATAACAGTTATACTTGCACTGAATTTTACATCATGGAGTTTAGTCAGGAAATACTCCTGCTCTGTAAGGGACACAGATGTTGTGATTTTCCTGCTTATAACATTATATTCACCACTAATGGTATTAATTGTTATATGCACAATTTCTAGCCATATTCCTGGCTTCTGGCTTTAAAGTGTTCTTTTACAAATACCGGGACTCAAAACTGTAGCTGGGAAAATTCCTACCCTTGACATTCCCTCAATTGATGCTGCATCCTTGAGCAAAAAAAAAAAAAAAAAATCATCCAGACATAAGGACAAACGTCTTCAGTTCTAAACAAAGAGCTATGTTTTCTCTATAGAAAATGTAGCAAATGTGTATATTAGCACCAACTAGCACCCAGGTGCTGTTTTAAATAATTTGAGCAATAGTAATGTTAACTGTGGCTGCTTAGATGAATGCTGGCATGCGTGCAAGCTCTCATCATTATTTTGTGTTCTTAGCATTGCTGAGTTGCAAGATCTGATCAGCCTACCTTTCTACAGTGCCATCAGTGGACCAATCAGCACTTTTCTATACTGCAGAGCATGCATCAGGGAACTGCTGCCCCCTCTGCCACACCCTAGCTACAGTTTTGTTGAAACTGCTATCTCATCAGGATGCTATGTGTCTAAGTAGCTATCAAACAACTGCAAGGCAGTTTAGTTTAACCCATAAGAGCCCCAGTCCATTCAGTAGAATTCTTTGTTATGAAACAGCCAAAGACATTTTTCAGGTCTGTGTTATTTGTGACTGAAAGCAGTATGGTACAGCCATTTTGCATTACTTTACATAACATACTTAAGCAAGTGTGTGCAACAAAAGTCCCCTTTGAACCCGTGGCAATAAAAAAAAAAAAAAGTTGAACATCAACCTTTACTGAACAAAAATCCAAAATTTAGAAGTCTACAGCATACTTATTTTGCCTTAATTAAACTTCCAGTTCTAAAACATTTTTAGAAAGAGGCAGACCTTTAATATTTTAATTTCCTTGCCAAGTAGTATCTGGGACTTGGAAAGATTCTTCTTGTTGATACTCTTGATGGCCACCTCCCAATCAGTTTTCTGCAATAACAAAAAAAAAATCACACAACTCATCAGCTGAATGAAAAAGAATTCACACTAATGAAATAGCAGACTAAGAAACAAACATGCATACCATTGTTAGATTAAGTATGATCCTAGAACAGGCAACAATTTCTCCGCATACCTAAATGTTTCATTTCTGCTTATTCTACATGTCTGAAAAGGTGAATGCACCACTCCCATAAAGATGCATCCTAAAGTCAACCTCTAACTTGTGCTATTACATACCAGCAAACACTTAAATAGATTAATATACAGTGCAAAGGATCAGAAACAGGCCTAAATAAAGGAAGGGGCCACTTATAAAATAGCATGGTGCACAGAGTAAGCTGCACAATTACAATATGGCCTTTGTTAATTGAAGATTAACTGTGACAGCAACGGAGCAAAATACAGTTCAGAAAACATTCAACAAAGTAAGCAATAGGAAGCAATGAATCCTCAATGTATGCATCTCCAGTGTCTTAGAAAGAAGCAAGTACTACAAAGGTTAAAGCAACTTTTTCATATTCTTAACACACTGTGGCATTTAATGAGTTAAATGCTGTGATGTACTTGTATTACTTCATTCCTTATTTGTCTGAGCCATTTTTCATAAAAAAGCTTTATAAATTTTTTATTAAACCACTGCCCAAATAAATTTAGTATATCCCTCAGTGACATCAACTGAGGAATAATGCGAGGTGTGTCCACAGACTTTAATGAACACATCTTTATGTGCGCAAGATGATGTGTCTATTAAAGTTTATGAATGAACCATACATTTTCCTTATACTAATATTACTGAGGTTAAAATTTACTTCTTAGCCTCAGTGACAAATTCATGGAGAAAGCAGTATTTTTCAAAACTGATTATTAAAAAAGAAGCAGCCAAAATCAATCGCTGATGGACCAAAAATGCTGTTCAACAAATTGTGCACCACATACAGTGGTGGTAACGTACATTTATTTTTATGAACAAATCACATTAAGAAAGTCATTATTATAGCAATAACCCACGCCTGGGTGTGGGTAATGTGGGATTTACCCACGGTTGGCGTGGTTTGGTCGAGGCAAAGCCGAGGACCAAACAAAGACAACCGTGGGTAATCCGCATTACCAGAATCGTTATTGCTATTATCTATGACATTATTTAAGAAAAGAAATAATTACTTTTCTTAAATAATGGCATTGTATAATACCTCTTTGCTGCCCTTCGCGGCTGTCTGGTATCCGGTAGTTCTGATGTACTGCGCATGCCTATGCAGTACATCAGAGCTGTGGCCAAAAGCAACGGAGAAAGCAAGATCTCCGTTGCTTTTACTGTTTTGCTATGTTAAATGGGTTTAACATGGCGAGACAGCTTTAAAATAAGCAGCGGAGATCTCCGTTGCTTATTTTCAAGCTGTCTCGCTATGTTAAACCCATTTAACATAGCGAAACAGTAAAAACGGAGCTCTTGCTTTCTCCGTTGTTTTTAAACCTGTCTCGCTATGTTAAATGGGTTTAACATGGCGAGACAGCTAAAATAAGCAGCGGAGATCTCCGTTGCTTATTTTAAAGCTGTCTCTATGTTAAACCCATTTAACATAGCGAACAGGTTTTAAAAAGCAACAGAGAAAGCAAGATCTCCGTTGCTTTTTACACACTGTGTCGCTATGTTAAAGGAGTTTAACATAGCGAGACAGCTTTAAAAAAAGCAACGGAGATCTCCGTTGCTTTTTTTTAAACCTGTCTCGCTATGTTAAACTCTTTTAACATAGCGAGACAGTGTTTTAAAAGAGACTTATACTAATGGAAAAAGTCTGGGCGACCGGACCTTTTTCCATTAGTGTAAGTCGATTTACAACATGCACGCTGGCCAATCAGCGTGCACGTTTTGGAATATTAATGGGGGGTCATGGTATAATAAACATTTTATAATGATCATGACAACTGTCATAAAATAAAATAAATAAGTAGCTAAGTGGTGCTTGTTTTCTACATATTACAGGAGAGAAGTGCCTGAAATTTAACAGTACTACGTCCCCTAAAAAACTTCCAAACAAGTTTGCAAACTAGCTCTGGCTAAAATGTAGTTAAAAATGAATCCCTTCATATTTTATTTTCCTACATATTTCAAGACTGTAATATACTATCACAGTATGCCATCTAAAGCTTAAAAATAGCACAGCAGAGCAACAGAAAACTTCCACACAACAGTTTAAAATGTAAAAGACACAATACTACTTTTTCGCCAGAAGTGGAGATTAAATAAATGACCAGAAAATGTTCCAGGATATAGTCTCCTGAAATGCTGCAATGTATTACTGGATCAGTATTTTCTAGATAACATGTACTGAGACAGTCAAAATTTCAGTTGCAGCTGATGGAACAAAATGCTCTGACCTAACAAAAAATGGAAAAGCTGAAGACATGGAATGAATGAAATACTACATCAAAAATAGTTACGTACGAAAATAAGCTCCTAGCTCTCTTACAGAACTGGTCTTCAAAGCACATTTCAGAGATTTCAAATACAGAAAGGTTCTCACCACAACATAACTAAGAAGATATATGACTAGACCTGTTGCTTTCCCTTTAAGATAAAGAAAAGCTAAAGACAGGATGCAAAAAAACTCCCTTACCAGCCTCAGTAAGAAGCTGAGATCCCTCATAAAATCCTCCAAAGCTAGTTATGAAAATAAAATTGCCAAAGATTCCAAAGGCAACCACAAGGCATTCTATAACTATGTCAAGAATCTAAATGGCAATGCTCAGATCTGCTCTGAGCTATAACAGAATGTCATTAAATATACTGACCCCAAAGATATTGCCAATATCCTGGCAGATCAATTCAATGCCAACTTCACCCCCCCCCCACCCCCTAAACGGCTCATCTCAATACTGGAAGACTGTCAAATTCCGATAATAACAGCCACACAGGTAAAAAACGCACTCTCCAAAGCTAAGAATACAGCATCCATGGGACCAGATGACATCCCGGGCTGTGTATTACATGAACTACAAAATGAACTGGCACCTCACCTAAGTGTCATGTTTAATCATAGCCTCACCTCAGGCTTCGTGCCCACTGAGTGGCGCACATGTACAGTTATCCCACTCCACAAGGGGGGATCCACCTTGGATCCTTGGAACTACTGCCCCAGAGGTCTGACAAGCCTGATCTGCAAGGCCATGGAACGTATTATCATGGAACTTATAAACAAAGACATTGGCAACTTTCAAACACTGGACCACACCCAGTTTGGGTTCGTGAAGGGCTGATCTTGTCTCCTAAACCTGACTGACTTCTTCGAATCAGTCTCCAGAGCCGTGGACAAGGGTTAGGCGGTCCACACAGCCTATCTGGACTTCGCCAAGGCCTATGACACAATCCCCCACTCTGGTATCATAGATAGACTTACTAAGCTGGGCATTAATCCCTACATCACTTGATGTGTTGCCAACTGGCTTACTGACAGAACCCACACTGTAAATGTAGCAGACTCCAAATCCAGCTCCAGACAAGTGACAAGTGGAGTACCTCAGGGTTCAGTCCTGGGACTGCTCTAGTTTGGCATCTACTTCTCTGAAGTACAGGCCAACACTAAGGGACTCTGGCTAACAAAGTTTGCAGATGACTGCAAACTGGGAGCCATTATTTTATCCCAAAATGATGTGGATATTCTACAAAAGGGCCTTATAGAAACAGATGCTTGGTTTCAGAGCCATGGGCTCAAGTTCAATGCCAAGAAAATAGAAGTTATGTACTTACCATAATGTTCCATGTGAGTTGTTTATCTCTCCTTTAGTCTCACTGATGGGTTGGAGCCGATCCTCGGCTCCGACACGGCCGATAGCAAGCTCAAGGTTTGCCAGTAGCTCGAGACCAGCCCCTTATCCCACCATGCACTGCTAGAATTACCTCAGATCTTGTTTGCTGCGAATAATAGGTCTATACATATATATACATATATACAACCTATACATACTCTCTTATATATATCTACGAAGAAGAGTACCCAAAGGAAAAGAGAAATATTGAATAACCAGGATGGCACTAGCCTCTAAGTCAACAGTCAGCCAGGAGGGGGAAGGAGGGAGGGACGTGAGAATAAAGGCGAGATAAACAACTCACATGGAACGTTATGGTAAGTACATAACTTCTATATGTGAAGTTGTTAATCTCACCGATTATTCTCACTGATGGGTAGCGTCCCTAGCACCCTCAACCCTGGGTGGCTCATGGGAGTATGTTCTTCAGTACTGTAGAACCAAAGGAAGACCTGTCCCTAGAAGCCTTATCTACTTTGTAATGTGAGATAAAGGTATGAGGGTTAGACCAAGTGGCTGCAGCGCAAATATCGTCAAGGGGCAATTTAGCTTGAAAAGCAGAAGAGGTAGAGACAGCTCTGGTAGAATGAGCTTTTGGTTTGTGTGTTAAAGGCATGTTCACATTTTCATAAACAAAGGATATAAAATCGGATAAACATTTAGATAAGGTTGTTTTAGCCACTTGATTGCCTTTTCTTGCTTCTGAGAAGGCTACAAAAAGTTGATCTGATTTCCTAATATCCTTAGTTCTGTCAAGATGAAATCTGAGCTGTCTGTGAACATCAAGTTTGTGCAGCATATATTCCAATTTGTTAGAGTGGTTGTGGAAGAACACTGGTAGTTCAATGACCTGATTGATGTTTGACTCAGAACAGACTTTAGGTAAAAAAGAGGGGTTCATTCTGAGAGATACTCTATCAGCATGGAAGATCATGTAGGGTGGTCTGATGGATAATGCTTGAAGTTCTGACACTCTGCGGGCAGACATAATGGCCACAAGAAAAATTGTTTTCCATGATAAGAATTTTAAATCACAAGTAAAAGCAGGTTCAAAGGGAGGAAGAATAAGCTGAGACAGCATAAGGTTTAAATTCCAGGGAGAAAAGGGAATTTTGATCGGAGGTCTCATATGAAGAACGCCTTTAAGGAAGGTTTTGGATAATTTATGGCTCATAATATTTGAGCCATCAAGACCAAGGTGAAAATTTGAGCTAGCAGCTAACTGAACTCGAACTGTAGCAGCTGCTGCCAACTTACTTAAAAATTTTTGTCAAAATTTCCAAGATCGAAGATAGCGGAGCCCGAAAAAGGTCAATGTTCTGTGCGTTGGCACAATCTGAGAATCTTTTCCATTTGCTGCCACATAATTTCCTGGTAGATGGCTTGTGAGAGAACAAGAGAATCTGTCTTGTATCTTCTGAAATTGAATGAAGCCTGGCAATTAGGGGAAGTGGATTAGCCAAGCATTCAGTTTCAGGGACTGCAGAGAAGGACGAAGGTCCCCTGATGGGTGCGTCAGAAGGTCCGGAACTGAGTCCAGGATCCATGGATCCTCCAACAGGAAACAAATCTGTCAAGACCAGTAGGGGGCTATGAGTACAACCTTCCTTCCCAGTGATTTTGCTTTCTGTAGAAATCTAGGTATTAATGGGAAGGGTGGAAATTCATAAAGGAGACCTGGGGGCCAATCGTGTAAAATTGCATCTCTCGGGGGATGACCAGGAGGTGGTATCAGGGCAAAGTAGCTTCTGCATTTTGAATTGATGTGGCTGGCAAAAAGGTTGCAGCAAGGCTGGCCCCATTTGCGGAAAATCAACTCCGCAACCTGTTGATTGAGAGACCACTCGTGAGGGAGTAATATTGCCCTGCTTAGCTTGTCTGCTATGACGTTGAATTTCCCCGGGATGTGTGTTACTAACAGAAAATGCTGGGATGACACAGCCCATTGCCAAACCCTGAGGGCTTCTCGACAAAGGGGGTAAGACTTGGTTCCGCCCTGCTTGTTCAAGTACCAGACTACTGACATGTTGTCAGTCTGAATTGCAATAGTCCCTAGAGGGAGAGAGTCCTGAAAGTACTGCAATGCTAGAAGTACCACTCTCCGCTCTAGAACATTGATGGGCAGATGTGATTCTTGATCTGTCCATGTGCCTTGGGCAGTCTTTCCCTGAAAATGCCCCCCCCCCCACCCTATCCGGGCAGTGTCCGTGGTCACAATGGCTACTGGGGGGGGGGACAAAGGGTCTCCCTACTGTAACATGAAGAGATGTCAACCACCACCAAAGGTCTCTCCTGCAAGAATCCGTGATAAGAATCATGTGGTGCATTGGTAGCTTCTGGTAAGACCACTGAGTGAAAAGAAGCCATTGAAGGATTCGCACATGCATCCTTGCAAGTGGTATAGCCAGGATTGCTGCCGCCATCAAACTTGGTACTTTCAATACCTCCGCTGCTGTAGCTTTGTTCTTTGACACCAGTGAGCTGACGTTTTGGCAAAGAAGGGAGACTCTTTTGATAGGGAGATGTAGAGTGGTGGTTGAGGTATCTAACTCTGCTCCTATAAAAACGGTATGCTGAGATGGCGATAAGGCAGACTTTTCAAAGTTGATCGTAATGCCTAATTGATGGCAGAGTGTATTGTGTTGCCTGAGTTAATTGATGCCTGGTGGTAGCGGTGAGGAGCTAATCATCTAAGTATGGAAACACCTGGAATCCTAGATGCCTCAGGTGAGCTGTGACCACTGCCACGCATTTGGTGAACACTCTGGGGCTTAAGTGAGACCAAAGGGCAGGGCTCAAAACTGGTAATGATTGGCTCCTAGCCAGAAGCGCAGATTATCTCTGGAGCGTCTGTCCATCTTTATGTGATAGTACGCATCCTTGAGATCTATGGAGCACATCCAATCGCCTTTCCATAAAAAGGAAAGAATGGACTGAAGCATGACCATTCGGAACTTCACTTTCTTTATGAACTTGTTGGGTCTGTTGAGGTCCAAGATAGGTCTCCAGTCCCCTGTTTTCTTTGGTACCAAAAAGAATCTTGAGTAAGTTCCGAATCCGACTTGGTCTGCTGGGACTGGTTGGATGACTCTTTTTTTCTAGCAATCTGTGGACCTCTACGATTGCTTGTTCCCTGAGATTGGGTGGAACATCTGGGATTTTTTTGATAGGAATGGGAGGGGTAAAGAACGGCATGAAATATCCTCTGGAAATGATGCTTTGTACCCAAGTATCCGATCTTATGTTTATCCAGGCTTCTGGGTACAAAGCCAAGCGACCCCCGACTGCCTCCAGAGCCAAACATTCAGGTCCCCTTTCAGGAGCGCTGGTAGGACTGACCGGAGAACTGACTCCTGTCACCCTGTTGCTGCGGACCCCCCTCTGCCACAGGGGCGGCGTCTTCTGTTATAACCCCCTCCTCTGCCTCTAGAGGGGGTTTCACCACGTGTGTCATGAAAGGCTGCTTGAGTTTTTCGGAACCAAATGCTTCCCCCTCTAGGGCCCTTGGGGTAGGGCCGAGTAGGAGTGGAAAAGCAGACCTCAACAGCAGATAAAGTCTTGCCTTCCTGTTCACACCTGGTTAAAGTTTCCTTTACTTTGGGCCCAAACAGTGATGAGCCATCAAATGGGGTATTAATAAAAGAAGATTTGAAGGGTTCCGCAAAGGAACAGAAATACACCCAGGCTTGTCTGCGAAGAGCAATGCCCGAACTAGCAGCTCTACTCGAACCATCAGCTGCATAGGATATGAGATGCATGGACGAGTTCACTACTTAGTTAAGGGTAGCGAGCTGGGCTTTGACTTTGTCGGCCACTCCTGCAGCTACTGTACCCTGGAGAGTATCTCCTAGCTCTTTCAGGAGATCTCTCTGTAGTCTTGTAAAATGGGTCAAGTGGTTCAGTGATCGCAGAGAAAAAGTCGCTGAACTAAACATGCGCTTCCCATATCTATCCATAACCCTAGAATCTCTGTTAGGGGGATGGATAGAAGAGGATGTCTCAGATACTTCCTTTTTGGTGGCTGCAGCCACCACCATGGCATCCACAGGCACTCCTTTTGTCAAAAAAGGTTTATCGACTGGGGCAGATATGAATTTATTGGGTCTACGAAGGACAGGTTCCATGGCCACCGGTGACTCCCACGCCTTATGAGAGATCAAATCCATGAGCTCGTCGTAAGGCGGAGACACCCAAGAAGTGGAAGGTTGAGACCCAAAAGCCTTCAAGAGCACAGACTCATCCTCAGTAGGGGTCTTGGACTGCCAGTCGCCCCACTGACTAAGGATCTCTAGTATCTCTGCAAAAGAGATATTCTCAGAGAGGGACCAAGGGGACCCTTCTGACTCATCTAAGTCCGTGTCAGATGTCAAAGACTCCTGTGGGGAGTCTAAGTGCCTCCTCTTGCACAGTCTCTTTCTGGGCACCTCCTCAGTGGGAGTGCCTGGGGAGGTCTCAGAAGAGCAGGGGACACCCTGTGGGGGTACTTGAGGCTCAAGGTCTCTACGCTTAGAGGGGTCGGTAAATGCAGAAGTAGACACAGGAGCTTGAGGGGAGAGAGAAAGCTGAACCAATGCTGATGTTGTCTTTGGAGACAAAACTCTCCTCATAGCATCGAAGGAACCATGGCTCCGACGAGGAGGAGTGGACGGACCCGAGAGTACCGTCCGATCTTCCCGCACTGAAACCCTGGGCTCCGAGCCTGAGGTAGGAGCCAAGCTCATCCGAGCCGAAGTCCCGAGAGGGAGAGTTGGCACCGACAAGTCGGTGCGACTATCCTCCCCAGACCCAACTGGAGAGCGTCGGCTCCTAGAGCCCTCGGTCGGCACTGAGGACATCCGAGTAGATGGAGCTGATAACCCTGGAGTGGATATCGGCTCCAAGGGTCCAACCACCATCGGTTCGACTTCCCTCAGCTCTGACAGTTCAGTACGGCCTGGAGGACAAGTAGACAAGTTCGGTTCCATGGTCTTCAGCACCGACAAGCTGGTCGGGGCCGACAACAATTTGGCAAGTCCTGGTGCCTATAAAAGCTTCTGCACTAGCCGATCCATGTCCAAATCAGAAAGGCTGACTGAAGACTTAGCTGAATGCACCGAAGGTGCTGACTGGAGCAGAGGTGAAGAAGGAACTTCATAGACCGGCTCCGATACTGAATGCTGGCTCCGAATCAAAGGTACACTCGGTTACGATGACTGTGGAACCGATGATCCTCCTTCTGAAACTTTAGCCTTTTTGGATACCTTATCTGAAGACTTGGATTTTGAAGATTTGGAAGACGTACTAGCACCTTCATGGCTATTCAAAACCTCTGAAAAAGATATCCTCTGTCTATAAGTTTCCTCCTTTTCTCCAAGAGTACTCTTGAAGAGAAGGAGTGACAAATGCTATAGGTGTCTTGGAGGTTCTTGGCCCCCAAGCAGTAGACACATTGAATATGTCCATCAGTGATGGACATTTTCTGCCCACAATCTGGGCATTTTTTAAAACCCGATTTGGGATGGGATTTCTCCCTATCCTCTGACATACTGAGAAAAAAAAAAAAAGTAAATATATTCACAAACAACTAAGCCCAATCTGGGCACTATCTACAACAGTAATATAGATATATAAATAAAAATATAATACAAATATGGGACTAAGAGTCCCACAGAAAAAAACTGCTAAAGGGATTAATAGTAGGAAAAAGAGCTAAAGGCCCACACAAACTAAAAAGCCAATAAGTCCCTAATTTAAACTATCTAAACTGTCTAAACTATCTAAAAATAATAAGAACTAACACACACTACATAAATATATCAAAAAGGAAAACTTTTTAAAAACTTGCTGTTTCTAAAATGGTCCGAGCTATCTGGATCACCGAGATCTCTCTTGCTGTGGCAAACTAGATCTGAGGTAATTCTGGCAGTGCATGGTGGGATAAGGGGCTGGTCTCGAGCTACTGGCAAACCTTGAGCTTGCTATCGGCCGTGTCGGAGCCGAGGATCGGCTCCAACCCATCAGTGAGAATAATCGGCGAGATTAACAATTTCACATTGTATAGTTATCCCCTTTGGGAAAAAACATGTACCCATGAATTACCACACAGGTGGCAGTACACTAAACACTGAAAGTGTGATAACAGACTTAGGGACACAGGTGGACAGTGGTCTTGCCTTCGATAACCACATCGCCACAACAGTCAAGAAATCCTTCTATGTGACACACCTCATCACTAAGGGCTTTTCATCCAGAAAAAAAGGAGGTCATTGTCCCATTGTACTCATCCCTCATTAGACCCATTATAGAATACAATGCCCTGTTTGATATATACCTCTCAAGACATCTGCAACAACTGGAAAGGCCGCAGAAATACCTCACTAAAAGAATCACAGGCCTAAAGCAGATGCCCTACACTGACCGCCTTAAGAAATTCCAGCTATACTCTGTCGCATATCGTCTACTCAGAGGCGATCTCTGCTTAACATACAAGGCCATGTCAAACCCAGAGCTGTTGGACATGCTACACTTAAAGAAATCCTAATCCCTCAGAGCCATCTAAACCTTGTCATCACAATAAACAAAACATGCTGGAGGGATAGGTTCCTGACCCAGAGACTCTCCAGACAGTGGAATAGTCTGCCCATACATGTCAAGCAGAGCACCTCTTTGGCCTTCTTCAAAAGTAACCTTGACAATTGGATGGGAGAAAGGAAATTCACCCCGGGGATCATGTCAGTAGCCTTGCTAGACAGGGGTCCAGGGAAGTAAATAGTGTGGGAAGAAATAGCCAGGGAATTGTTATGGCTAGGTTTGTATAGGCCCTAGGACCGATAGCCTAGTACCAACCTATGAACGGCATCAAGGTTAAAAATAAGATGGGTTTACTTTAAACTGACAGCAAACTGGAAAGCTATCAAAAAAGCCATCATTTATGTGGATAGGTAATACTAACCCCCCCCCCCCACAAAAAAAAAATCATTTACTGACAACAGTATGTGAAATGTTTTAAATGCAAAATGATACATTAAATGTGGCATTAACTGCAATTTCAACTCAAATTAACGTCCAAACCAAAACCCATTCATCAGCAGTGATGCCAGCTAGAGGAGCTAAGAAGAATGCCTAAGTGGGTTGTAAAGGTAAAAAGCAAGTCATGTTGGCTTCATTTTTAAAGAATCTGAAAAAGTTTTTACACTTTGTCTGACATGGTATACTAAAAGCACCCCATAAACAAAGGCTACTAATACCCACCATAAAGCCAGATCTGTGAATACAGATCCAACTGAAGGAAGCAACATAATTTATACTACAGGTGTTACGATGACTCATACAACGTTCCTAGGCTGCAAGTTCAAATTCCATAATACACTGCTTCGTTCTGCCGCTGTACTTCTGGGCCATGAAAAACAAAGAAAAGAAAAGAAAGCAGAAAGTAAGGAATGGTGGGTGGTTTCTTCCTGCAGTTCTATAACTACTAGCAGATCCAATGATATGCAAACTACCCACTACTTTCATAACTGATGTCAGAGTTGCAGCTGTAAGAAGTAACAGGAGAGAATCCCTAACTCAGTTATCCGCAATTGCTGCTCTAAGAGAAGATTAACCATTATAACTGTGGTCCCAAAGGAAGACGTCTACTTAAATGCTACACCTACTATATAATGCTTTGAAAACGCATTCAGAGTAGACCGAATAACAGTTGTAGAAATGTTGTATAAGGAAACATTAAGAAAGAAGGCCTTTAAAAAGATAAGACAGTTCTGGGAGAATGTGTTTTGGGAGACCGTGTAAAACTTTTGCTATAATTCTATAACAAAATATAATGCAATTAGAAAGCCACTTACAAAGACACTATTTGATAACTTCTTTGGTTTCATACCATTTAGCAAAAAAACAAACAACAGGTCATCTTTTCTTGATAGCTATACTTTGTCTAGATAAAGCCTGAGTTACCTTTGTACAACAATACAATGAAGCATATTACTCTCCTTGGTTACAAACTGGTTATATTACTGAGAAAAAAGTACATATTTCAACAAATGAATCAATATGGTTTGTGTCTCCACAATGAGCATGGATGAAAGGCTTGTAAGCAAAGAAAACTTTAAAATGGAAAAAAAAATCACTATATCTCCATTTTTGTTGCCTTATTAAAAAAAAAAACAAATAAAAAATAAGTAGCCAAGTCAGCACTTTAATCTACCTAATGTCAGGACTTCCATCAGACTTGATTACTTTGAAAGACCAATCCACTTAAATAAATAAAATCAAACATTACAAAGAAACCAATACCATTAAAGAAACAATTAAAATGTTAACTACAGCCATCATACTTGAAATACTTTTTTGAAGGGCTAAAATAATATGTGGGACACGCAGAATTTTTGATCTACTATTAGCCATACAACATAAGAAACAATAAAATTAAAGTGATGCTCTAGACTTTCATCTCCTTAACATAGTGCACTTAATTAAGACCTGCAGATATTTTAGCCCCAAGAATAAGTTGTCAGTTAAAGTTTCCTTTTGTGAAGGACCACCTCCAGCTCAGGCCCTGAAGAGTGTAGTTCAACCTGTTTTAAAACAAAAATGCAAACATTTTAAACTCTGAAAATTAGTTTATTTGGCTATACAGTCTATTCCAAGAGTGTTCCTTTAAAGTGGCACATGTCCTTGTACATACGCAGACACCATTTCCCAAACGTTCTACCAAAATAAAACACCTTCACAATCAGTACACTGAGTGACATATACTACAGATTAATTATTAATAGTGTAGTGGCTAAAACTGCTACAAACTTTTCCATCACAAACAGATGGATAACCAAATTACTCAAGTGTCTGCATTAGGATAAAAAGCATACATAAACATTCGCCCTTTTTTTATCTGATATGCAAACTTCCTTGGACAATAAACTATTTCTTTAAAAATGGTACCCCATGTTATGCTGAAACACAGGTTCTACACAAGAACATATGAGAGTTCATTTTTACCTTGTAGAACCTTCAAGTATGTCTTAACATATAACCTCAAACAAAAATGAATTAATCACACAAACACCCAGCTAGAAAACTGGTGGAGTGAATGCCACCAAACTCCAGGAAACATTACCACCACCACCACCACCAAAGGCTTCCAACCACAGGTTTTGCTCTCCTACTTTGGACAGAATAGAAGAGTCTTTGTAGGTTCTGTTCAAGCAGCTTTATTTCATACAAACACATCACTATAGAGGTTTACTGACTTTAATTTAAGTAACGTATGTACACACTAACAACTGCGATCATGCATGCTCTCACTGTGGCTGCTCTTACAAAATGGTACTAGGAAGTGCACATGTCTAGAATTTATATGTACACGTACAGCCTTGACATGCTACTTAAAGATACAGCACACTTCACTTACATTCTGATCTACATCCTCCCTCTTTGCGAAATAGATCTTACGACATTGTCTATTTAGCATGCAGAAATCACAGGTAATTCTTTGTCATGCATTACACAATACTAAGTACACACACATTTTATATATATATATATATATATATATATATAGCATGCAGAAATCACAGGTAATTCTTTGTCATGCATTACACAATACTAAGTACACACACATTTTATATATATATATATATATATATATATATATATATATATATATATATATATACACACACACACACACACACACACACACACACACACACACAATCACGTCCATATTGCTGCATATTTCACACTAGGCTTTGATACTCCCATATCGTGTGGCATAAAACTGGGAATTAGATTTAGCAACTGGAAATGTCTCTGCAAAATGTTTGACCTGTGGAATGTCTGGAACATTTTCAGGAATGGAATCAGAATTTTAAACACATTCTGGTATGGAAACAGTGTCCGATTTACTCTTAGATTTGAAGTCTGCATCACAGAAAAAATGTTGTGATTGTGATGATGAAGATGATGTTTACAGTTCCTCCTATATTCTACACCTTTGGAATCTACCAAGTAGGATCTTGGCTCAGCACAGATGCCTGTTTGTGTCTTTCGGCTTTTCCCAGTTAGGGGTCGCCACAGCGGAACTCCGGCCCGCTAATGATTGGCAGCAGATTTTTATGTACTAGCTTGCAGGGCCTAATGCACAACCTTCAACGAAGGAACGCCCATTAATGCATGTCGCTACACAGAAGACACTCTAACTGAGAATCGAACGGGCAACGTCTAACTGTGAGGCGACAACGCTACCGCAGCACCACCACTGCAGTATATATCAGCACAGATGCCTGTAATCTGTTCAATTCGATCAAAACCTTTCATTGTCTGCATTCGTAACGCATCTCCTTCCCTCAACAGACAAAGTAATCTGCTCGATCTATCGTAACTAGAATTCTGGATATTATGCTTCTTAACCAATTCAGCCTTGATGGTTTTATTGTTCTTAGGTTTAGGCTTCAATAAACTGGAACTAATGGATAGCGTAGTTCTAATTTGCCTGGAAAGTAGTCTTTGAACAGGTGAGCCAAGAATATCGTCACGGGGTATGTTTCTGACATTAAGCAAATTCAAGAACACAGCAGTATTGTCATACTTTGACTTTCAAGTAATTGCTTTGCACTCTGTACTGCACGTTCAGCTAGACCATTTGACTGAGGATATTCAGGACTACTAGCGAAATGTACAAAGTCCAATTCTTTTGCAAATTTCCGAAACAAATGGCTAGTAAATTGAGTACCATTGTCCGAAAGAACTGTGTGTGAACTACCATAAACTGAGAAATGATGTTTCAGCTTAGTAATAACAGCAGTGGATGATAGGTTAAGTAGTAGATCAATCTCAAACCAATTCGAATAAGAGTCTACCAAAACGAAGTAGTGTTGATTGTTCCACTCAAATATATCAGTTGCAACTGTTGACCAAGGTAGTTCAGAAACTGGACTTAGATGAAGTTGCTCTCTCTGCAAATGCGGTCTAGTACTACTGCATACTGAACAAGATGAAAGTACTTTATCAATGTCTTTTGGTAATGAAGGCTAAATACCAATTCTCTTGGTTTTACCTTCACTGTTGCCTCTGTACCTCATGGCTCTGGATTTTTATTTTCTTTGATCCCAGTTCTGACAACACATCGCTCTCCTACTTTGGACACAATAGAAGAGTCTTTGCAGGTTCTGTTCAAGCAGCTTTATTTCATACAAACACATCACTATAGAGGTTTACTGAATTTAACTTAAGGAACTTATGCATGCTCTCACTGTGGCTGCTCTTACAAAATGGCACTAGGGAATGCACGTGTCTAGAATTTATTTGTGCACGTACAGCCTTGACATGCTACTTAAAGATACAGTCACTTCACTTGCATTCTGATCTACAACAGGGTTATAAAATACTAATTTAATGTTACAGAAAATATTAAAATATTTAGCACTTTCGCTCCTGCAAATGGGAACCTCATCAGAATATGTTAAAAACAGCAAAGAAATTTCCTTAAATAGTAGAATGCTTAAAGGCACAATAACCCAATCCAATACCTATACAAAGGTTTACTATCAGACACTAAGAAACTTCTTTTTAAAAATATTAAGTAGGGAACTCAACATATGTGCATGATTTCCTAATAAAATTTAAAAATACTATAATTATACTTACATATTATACACACACACACACACACACACACACACACACACATTTAAATACACCCCAAACTCACTTGAATAACTGAATTTGCAAATTTCAAAAAGTGAAGGTTTAAAATTGTTCCAGAACAGCCTGATTAGTTGTCCCTTTCTTACCTCTTTAAATGCTCAAAATGAGTATTGTGCTAGACAACAACTATAACTTCTTTGAGGGGGGAGTTTTTAAGCAGATTAAAGCAGTGGCAATGGGGGCAACTTGTGCCCCAGTATATACAAAGTTGGTGTTTTTGGTCTGGAAGAGAAACTATATATTTAAGTCTATTTTTTTTCAAACACTGTAAAGTGTATCTGAGATTCCTGGATGATATTTTTATCATCTGGACAAGTACCAGACTGGATGCCCAAGAGTTTGCAGATTATTTGAATTCTACATATTTTTTTAAGATTTACTTGAAATTTCAACAGTGACGAAATTAATTACCTTAATACCCGGATTAATTTCGAGAAAGATGGTTTCAAATCTAAGATCTTTAGGAAACAGACTTTCAGTAACTCTTATTTGTATTTTGAAAATGGTCACCCTTTAAGCTATATAAGAAGTTTGGTTAAAGGGAAATTTATCAGAGTATCACG
This sequence comes from Protopterus annectens, assembly GCF_019279795.1. Taxonomy (NCBI): domain Eukaryota; kingdom Metazoa; phylum Chordata; order Ceratodontiformes; family Protopteridae; genus Protopterus; species Protopterus annectens. The sequence continues at coordinate 635,885,430 of NC_056747.1, forward strand.
TATGGCTTCTAATAAAGAAGACGCTTTTGGGTGAATTCACTAACCTAGAACTTATGTTTAAAGACCGAGGTTATCCCCAAATTTTATTAGTGGTATAAGTAGTAAGATCTATAGAGGATGGGGGTATAATATAAACCACTATTAGGTGCTGATTTATATCAAGATGACAAGCAGGAGGATGGTGGTTTGCCCTTCTCTTCTACCCCCCCCCTCCCAACCCAAATACAATAGAGCACTCATTGTGGAACATAATGATTGTGCACAAAAAAATTAAAGTTATCATCTTCAAGAATTGGAACATTACCAGTTGTTATTCCAATCCAGTGAAGACACTGGGTTCCAGGCCAACTTTTGTATTTAAAATGGCTGTAAATCCATTTTTGAAGGCAACAGAAATGTTGCAGAACTGAATAGAAAGGATGCAGTGGCTAGAAAGTGTGGCAATTGTAAACAATGTTCTGAAATACTTCTAGTGCATGAGGTGTGCCTCAACAATGTTAACAGTGTTGTAAGGCTAAGAGAGGGTAACTGTTAAACAAAAGGTGCTATGTATACTGCAGTTTGTAATGGATGTCCCAGTTTTTATGTGGGAAAAACAGAACATACCTTGCGAGTAAAAATTTTTAGCATTTATATGATGTGAAGAACAAACACATAAATAATGGACTTTACAGACATTATTTTAACTGCAAGGGGGAATGTAAATTTAGATTCGATATTTTGGAGAAGGTTCATATCGACCCGGGGGGGGGGGGGGGACTGGGAATCAAGAATAGAGTTTAAAGAAGAGCCCATGTGCAGGGTCCGAATGGAGAGATGATAAAATCAGCAAGCAAAGGAGAGTAGTATTGCTGGAAATTAATTCATATTCAAGTCCTGGTGAGTACCTTCATGGGATGGACCCTGGTTTTACAAAGTCTCACCAAAACAACACTGATATAAATAGAGTGCATTTTATATAGCATATATCATGGACAGAAGTAGGTTAAAAAATCAAAAAGACAGCTAGATGCGCAAGTCTCAGGATAAAAAAAAGTGTCCAATCCTAGTAGGCACACTGTTGTCAAGACTGGAAAAAAATGACGTGTAGAATCTTCATTAGTGTGGGTCCATGAGATTTCTGCTTAAGTCGTCTGCCAGTGAATTTAGTTTGCCTGGCGGGAATTGAGCTTGCAGGTTCACTTGGTAGTTCAAGGCTGTGTTCCACAGAGCCATGGCTAGTCTGCAGAGTGGGTAGGAATGGGTTCCCCCTGCTTGTTTATGTACCACATAACTGTGGTGTTGTCTGTCTTTACCAATAGTTGTCCTGGAAGAATAAGCTCTTTGAATGCTGTCAGAGCATTCTGTACAACTAACATTTCTTTTTGAATGATATGCAGGTGCATCTGTTTTGGGTTTGATTTGCCCTGAATGCATTGCTCTGCCATGTGAGCCCCCCATGCATAGTCTGATGCATCTGTTGTTAGGGTTTGGGTGGCAGGGGGTAGAGTGAAAGGGAGTCCCTTGTTGTGGTAGCAGGCCTCTGCCCACCAAAGGAACTCTACCCTTAGACAAGGAATTATAGGAATCATTGTTTCCAGGTCCTGAGAATGTTGACACCACAGACTTTTTAGATACCATTGAAGTTTCCCTCATATGCAGTCTTGCACATGGAATTAACATAATGCAAGAGGCCATGAACCCCAGGGCTTGCAGGATTTTCCTTGCAGATAGCTGGGTTTTTGTGGCCAGTAGGTTGTCAGATAAACTTGTTTCTCCGGAGTGAGGAATGCCATCTGGGAAGTTGTGCTCAGGCTTGCTTCCAGGTATTCAATCTGTTGGCAGGGTACTAGGTGTGATTTCTTCTCGTTGATGGTGTACCCCAGTGAGGTTAGAAGTCTCTTTGCAAATGCCAGGTGTTGTAATAGCATGTCCTGACTTTCTGTCTGAATCAGGCAATCGTCCAAGTATGGGTAAATCCGAATATTTCTCTGTCTGCAAAATGCAATGGCTGGAGCTAGGCACTTTGTGAATACCCTGGGCACAGTAGATAAGCCAAAGGGAAGTGCAAAGAACTGATAGTGCATGGAGCCCACCCTGAAACGTAGGTATTGTCTGCAGGATTCCCTTATTGAAGTGCTTCTTTCAAGTCTAGGGTTGCCAGCCAGGCATCCTTGGGCTAGCATAGGAAGAAGAATTTTGGAACCACCAGAAAGGTGTTGAGAATTGACAGGTCCAGGATAGGACGCCAGGAGTTTTCTTTTCTGGGAACCAGGAACAGTCTTGAATAAAAACCTTGTCCCCTTTGTTCTGCTGGGACAGGCTGAATAGCCCTGATACTTAGGAGAGAGAGCACTTGTTTTTGGGCCTCCACCCACTGATTTGGGGGGGCGGTCTGGCCATCCACTTGGGGTTAGTAGTGAGTGTAAGTGGAATCTGTATCCTAGGGAAACTATGTTTAAAACCCATTTGTCCTGAGTAACGAGTTCCCAGTTTTTTGCATGCAGGGTGAGCTTTCCTCCTAAGGCAGCAAGTAGTTGAACAGGGTGTCATTATGCCATTTTTCCATAGGGGGTGGCTTACTACTCCCTGCTTTGGAAGTGGGAGTCCCCCACTACTTAGATCTGTGCGTAGCCTGAGACTGAAGTCTTGGTGGTCTGCTGCTCCTGGGTTTGGACTGAGATAGGGCCTGGAAGGGACTGGAAAAGACCAGTTCTTTGAAGGCCAATGCCTACTGAATCTAGGAGGCTGTACTTGTAAGAAATCTTTAACAGTTTGCATAGATTTAGCTTTTTGCTCCATCCTTTTGAGGACTTCTGCTTTGTTGCCAAAAAGGCGGTCTTGGTTTAAGGGTGCATCCAGTAATTTAGCTTTGACATGATCTGGCAAATTTTGTTCCTTAAGCCAAGCATGCCTTTTAAGTACAGACCCAGTAACAGCAGCCCTGTAAGATGCTTCTAAAGCATCAAAACCACATTGCAAAGTATGTTTACCAACTTGTTCAGCAGAATGCATTAACTCTTGCAAATCTTTGTGTACAGCACAGTCAGGAATCAACATAATTTTCTGTTTAAGTAGTCCCATAATATGCTGCTGATACTTTAACATATGAAACCGGCAATTTAAAGCCCTAATGGCCAAAGTAGCAGAAGTGTATACCTTCTTACCCCATCTGTCTAAAGCTCTAGAGTCCCTATCAGAAGGGGTAGGATTTTTGGCAGTAGTAGCCTTAATGCCTTTTGGTCCTTGGGAAATGGTCTCTGGATCCGGTGTAGGATTCTTGAAGAGGAATTTGTGAGAGTCAGGTACTCTGTCGTATCTGTCAGGTTTCCTGGGAGCTGGAGGCAAAGTGTCTGGGGTAAGGCTGGATTCCAAGAAAACATCATCTATAATCTCCAGAACAGGAGGGATAGCTAAAGGCCTGTGTTGAGGCAGGAGTAAAAAATTCCCTAAATCTCTTTCTGGACTCAGAATAGTCCTGGCTTTCCCAGTGGAAATGCTCCCTAAGGGTATGCAAGGTTTCACCAAAAGAAAAATCTTCTGGAGCGGAAGCAGAGGGAATGGAATCCTCTGCATCAGAATCCTCATAAGTAGATAAGGGTAAATCCTGGTAGTCAAAAGGAGCAGAGATATCGGATTCCTGATCAGAAGAATCAGAAAGAAAATCAGTTCTAGGTCTCTTAGAGGGGGAAGGCTGACTTCCCCTAATTAAGGTAATAAGGTCTTCAACCATTCTAATCATTTGTTTTTGAGGCATGTGGGCCTGAGTATGCAGCTTGGTCGTTGGTTTTCTAGGCATAGTGTGAGCTTTAGGACTGAGGAATTCGGTATTTTTAGCTTGAAATGAAGTCGTCCGTTTAATATGAAAGCCTGAATACACCCTCAGAAGCCAGTGCCTGCACTGCGGCTCCTGACCCATCCAAGGTAGAGACATCCACAAGTTCCATAGTTGAAGAAGCATCTTGCGGCATACAGGACTCCGAATAGGTCTCAGTAGAGGCCTGCGAATCTGTAGTAGTGGGTATCAGGGGCTGCAAAAGTGCCTCACTGAGTACCGGCGGACTGGCGACTAGTTTAACGGAAGCGTCGTCGGCAGTTCTGGACCTATGCGGTCTGTCTCTCTCTTTATCCTTACGTTTTTTCAGAAGATCGGTAGTCGGATGGCTTAACGAAGCCATTTTGGTGTACAGAGATCGAGAACAAAAGTATTTAGCTACAAAAATAGCCTGGCGACGAATAGTTTGGCCGTTGAACAAGGCAGAAAAACCGACAGCGAGGTATGTCGTGGTCTGGGCCTAAACAGGTGATGCAGTAAGAATGAAAATCTCTATGAGGTATTTGCTTTCCACAGGCAAGACCATTATTAATTTTTCCGACATCGGTTAGAACAAGAAAAAAGGATCCCCAACGGGGTACTTATCTTTTTGAAGACTTCAGGTCTGAAACTCAAAAATGAAATTTTCAAGAGTCGAGATTCTGCTTCGGGCACCGCATGGCAAGAAAGACTTATGTAATGGCATCGGCTGCATGTTTTATACCCCTGACGACCTGATGTCATGGAAGAAGCGACAGCATCTGACACAGAAATTCGAAGACTCTGGTATTCAGACCTGCTGAGGGCTACACCTGCAGGCAGATAACCCAAATGTGATGACTGCAACAGTGAAACACGAAGAACATCTACTTATATGCACACCCTGAATAGACACCAACCTGGTTAACAACAGGAAAAACTACACTCTTCCTTAACAGTAAACTTGCAAGTCATCCTAAAAACTATACACTATACACCAATAACTTGCCTTTTGACAATGTATAAGCTATACACTGGAATTGATGCTGACAGAGTTTATAGCGATTTAGAAGAAAACTTGATCATGGCACTAGAACAAAAGAGTAATATAAGAAAGTCACATGAAACAAAGGATCATTTGTTGCTAAATATAGTCATTATGGAAAATTGTAAAAAGGAGAAGAATCTAAGTATGGCATGGATAGATTACAAAACAGCATCTGACTGCATTCCACATTCATGGATAAAGGAGTGGTTACAGATGTACAAGATACACACTACAATGATCGGTTACATTACAGTGACCATGAAGCAGTGGCAAACCACTATGCAGCTAAGCCATGACAAAGGATAAATTATTATCCCAGGGATAAAAATTAAAAGGGGATATTCCAGGGTAACACTTTGTCACTGTTGCTCTTTTGTCTTACCCTTAACCCATTAAACTGTCTACTTAACAGATTAGGTCATGGTTACAATTTGGCTCCCAGAAAGCAATAAAGTGTAAAGACTTTTCATCTTTTTTGTGGATGATTTAAAACTGTATAGTTCATCAGACGAGGAGCTGACAGCACAACTGGAAGTGGTCAGAACTTTCTCAGATGATATAAGAATATTTGGTCTTGATAAATGTGCAAAAGTAACATTTAAAGCAGGAAAGCTGCAGCACAAACAAAATATTAATCTGGGATAGGAATGTGATATAAAGGAGACTGAGCAGGAGGGAGTGTATAAATATTTGGGATTTGATGAAGGATTGACAATAAAAATTGCAAACAAATGTGAACAAAGGTCAGTAAGAAATATTTTAGAAAACTAAAATTAATAATGAAAAGAGCCTGACATCAAGGAACAAAGCCCAAACTATAAAACAATTTGCTCTTCCTGTTCTAACTTACAGTTTTGGAGTAACTGACTGGCTCCAAAAGGTATTAGATCAGTTGGACAGGAAAACAAGAAAAATGCTTCTTGCTTACCAAATGATATACAAAAATATCATTGTATACCAAAATTATGTATTCCTCATTCTAAAGGAAGTATGGGCCTCTAAACTGATTACATGTAGAGATCTGCAATTGTAGGACTGCATACTTATCTTCTGACCTCATCAGATACAAACATAGTGAAAGTTTTGAAACATGAGGAGAACACGTCCAAGATGATTTCCCTGCTTAGTTTAACAGAGGCATATTGGTGTCAAGCGAGAATGGAAACCAAACCAGAAGCAGACAAAAATCAGGCAGCAACTGAATGTGCCAAAAAAACAGAACAGATTCTAAGATCAGATGAGAAGGCAAGAAAGGTGGAGAAGGCATAAATACAGATGCAAGTATAGAAAACTCCTAGAACAGTCGCATGTCGATCAGGATATGATGCAGAAATGGTTAAAGACAGATGAATTTAAACCAAGGAATGAAAGCTTAATAACGGCAGCTGAGAATAGGGGACTACTTTCCAATTGGTTTACAAAGTCCATTGAGCATATAAGAGAAACAAACAAATGCAGGTTCTGTAAAACAGAACTGGAAACAGTCACACACCTTGTTGCTGGGTGTGATACAGCAACAGCAGAGGGCCTATGTACTGAAAGGCATAATAATGTGGTAAGACTGTTGTACTGGGGATTGTGCAAACATTACAATATTGAAGTAGTTGAGAAGCATTGGTAAAATGAGTCACAAAGCATTACAGACAATGATGTTTATATCACATGGGATCACCCATTATCAACAGTTCAAAAAACAGAAGCGAGAAAACCAGACATAGCAGTCCATGAAAAGAAAACAAAAGTAGCATTTAGTATTGAAATCGCTACACCCAGTGATTAGCGTCTTGCATATAGTGAAGTAAAGTCATAAAAAAAAACAATATTTGCAGGCAGAAATGAGAGCAATGTGGAAGAAAGATACCCAGACAGTTCCAACACTAGTATGGACAATGGGTCTCATACAAAATAATTTACAGTCTTATTTATACATGCTACCGCTACATGTAACCCTGTATGAATTGCAGGAGGAGTCAGTTTTGGGCATGTTGCGGGAGCTATGAAATGCACTTTTGGCTAACATCAAAGATTGAAACAATACTAATTTCATGAACTTTAATCATTCTTTGACTTAGAAATGGCGTCCATTCCCGTCATGGTATTAGAAACCCCAAAAAACTGGGAGAAATTAAACCAAAAGACTATACCCCATACAGGTTATATCTTTATTAGGATGTCTATACAAGGAGGCATCATGCAAAATTTTTTTTCAGTTTCATCAATAAAAATGCTATGTTTAAACCAATCCAACATCTCACTTTTGACTTGCTCAAAGATGTCAGATATTACAGACAAGGAATAGCCTCTCTCCAAAAATGGCAGTCTTAATTTATCCAATTTAACATAGTTGCTCCTGTCCAAGGTGATTCTAGAGAAAAATGATAGTGTGACATTTTGCAATACATTTCCTTAAAAAGTTTGGGTGAAGACTACTATAGCGTAAACAAAAGTTATGTACTCACTGTAAAATAATAGACCTGTAGAATACGTCCCATCCACCCTGGCCTGTAAAGCTAAGTTACATGCAATAGGACTGCTGAATATTCTAGAGACTTTCCCAGGCTGCTAGGTACATCATATCCCACAATGCACCATGTGATCTCTCCCTCCCCATATCAAAGGCAGTCACATTAGGGCAAACAAGGCTAAAAAAAAAAAAAAGATGCTAAACCACCTTGTTCAAGTTAGGGGAAAGAAAGGTAGACTGGGCTGCTAAAAAGGATGGGCCCACTCCCAGATTTTATAGCACAACTTTATAACCACAAAAAATAAGATAAACAATTCACAACTTGGCCACTACGAATTACTTAAAAATAATACACACTTGCATATCAATCATTATTGTAAGTACTTGACTGCTGCATCCAACAGGAGCGACTCCATCCTCCATAACCTCTGGAGCAGAGTCCAAGCAATTCCTTATGACATGCTCTTAGGCCAAAATACCTCTGATTACAGCAGCCTCCAAAAACAAGGACCTAGGCCGAGAAACCAGATCCCATTTATAATGTTTCACAAAGGTATTCCAGGGTGACTATGCAGATGTCTTTTTTCTTACTGGCTCAATCTCTCTGCTGACCATCTAGCCAGCTGCCCAAGCCCACTAATTCCCTGTGGTGAGAGCCCTATGTGCTATTCATTCTCCACAGCAAGAGCTGGGGAACTAGGAGTGGTACTGCCATCCATACGGTAGGCATAATATTTTTCTGTACGAGCCCTACTGTGCCCCTTTACACACATCCATAGCATCTATAGGGAAGTACACAGTGTGTTTGTGATGCAATGTCCACACCTCCATTTGTGATACCACATACTTGCACCCCCCCCCGGACAGCACCACATCATGATCCTGGTCTAAGCTGGTGGGCCTATCACATGCAGTGTGCTCAGATGTATACACATCATTAGCCCCCTCCCCCACCCAAAAGAGGTGAGAGGGCTCTGCCTCATCATTCTTCAGCTCCCTATGCCAGCTCCAAGAGGAACTTGAGCTGCTAATCAAACTTTGGTTGGCTGGGTCGTAGTCAAGGTTTTGACCCACACACTTAAGAAGCAAAGAGCTGACAATGTTTCCTGAAACATTTAATTCTAATCAAATAATTTTTAAACACCTTTATTAAATTATCGCTTAAGACATAGGCAAACATACTAAATGAAAAGAAAACAAACCATATTAATATTTTTTCCTTTACATACATTATACATACTATCATCAGCATTGTTCCCACAATTTCCATTTATTTTTATGTAATTTGTTCCTTCCCTTTTCTAAAGGTCACTCTTCTGGTTGATTTACCTCTTTTATAATATTCAGTACTTCAGATATAGTTGATTTAGACTTTGATTTCCATTTTCTACCAATTACTTTTTTGGGAGCCAACAGAATTAAACTTAACAAGGCCTTAGTATACCTAGGCAATTCAGATACTGTGTCCCACCTCAAAAGAATCATTTCTTTAGTTACAGCTATTTGCTCACTACTATTTCTGACAAGCTACTCTGTAGGGAATCTCTGAAATCTAACTCATTATACTCCCAAAACTTAGGCTCCCAGTTGTCTTTTTCTTCCCAATTGCACCTGTTAACGTTTGCTATCTACCTGAGAAGAAATAGTCTATAAAGTCTGGGTGAGGCATAAAAATACCCATGCAAACACTTCCAAGGAAGAATCGTAAATCCTCTGGAGTTTGCTGTATACTTGGGAGCGACACCGATGTCATCCCATTGTTGCATTCTAAATGCCTTTTCTAGTCTCTCCTACCAATCTTTTTTAACTTCCTTTGATTGCCTGATAGTTATCAAGCAATGTTTTACATGCACTACTAATTATCCCTTTTTAACAGCAGCTTCTGTTCTAGATTCAATTAAAAACCAGAACAGGTCTTTTACTTATGATTTCCCAGTACCTTTCTCTCTGCCTATACTCTGATGTCAATCCCTGGTACGGAAGGCAGTCTCTTGCCTGTAGTCCAAATTTCTTCTTGGCCTCATGCCAATCTCTTACCTTTCCCTCTCTAGTTATTTGCTCCCAATACCTTGGTTCCTTTGTCGGTTTTCTTTAGTACATTCCAGCCCATCTTGCCCATTTTCTGTACTCCTACTTGCAATCATCCTTACAGGCAAAATCTCCTTTCTCCACTCTCGTGTTAGCTTAGTTCTTAAAATACTTTCTGCTACTTCATGAAAAAAAATATTCTGTTAAGTCTGTTATCATTCTCTCTGACAATCTGCATTTAAAATTCCACTGTCCTTAATTCTTGAACGTCTCCCCAGTTCATCATCATCATCCCTTTCCATTAGGAATTATGATGTTCTGCTGGGGTTACATATACATATATAACTGTGTAGCTCTAATACATCCCTTCTAATCAAGTAACCCTCAACCACCTTGTTCTAGTGGAAGGATCACCTTATTCCACTTAACTCTTGCCCTCTTCCCAACCCAGATAAATTCCTTCAACTCTTTAATATTGACTGTCCACATCTTTTCCTCTAATTGATACAAAATATGCCTGACCTATATATAGAACTACAGGGACTAAAAACATTTTCACTATTGCACCTTAATTTCCATATTCATAAACAATAGTTTCCAGTGTCTCACTTTTTGTACTATCTTTTATTTAGTCTCTTCGCACATTTCTTTAACTGCCATAACAGAAGCCTTTTTAATCCATATTCCTAAATATGTCCTCTTATCGTGTCCCATTAATATGGGTATTGCTGAACAAATTTGTGTTTGGGTATATAATTTATAGCTATAGCCTTTGTTTTACCTTCATTAATTTTATATGCCAAAAAAAGACTTGTGTCAAAAAATGTTCCACAACACTGAGATTCCCTTTTCTGGATTTATCAGGTACAAAATATTATCTACAAATAGAACCAACTTTTTTTAATTACTATAACAATTATATTCTTGAATTCTGGAGAACCTTATTTTTTGCCAGTGGTTCTAAATATAAAGCAAATAAATGGGAAAGCGGCTAGCCCTGCCTGGTTCCTCTGTTCAAAGTCAACTTATCAGAGAGGAACCTTCCCACTTTAATTCTTTAATCTGATTCTTCATATATCCTCCTAACCTAATTAACTTTTGTATTGTGTCAGGGAATGCAAATGCTTCTATTGCCCTACTCATAAAAACAAACAGAGCCAGCAGCTGTTGGTAACTGAAAAAACAGATATTTAATCACACATGAAGGAACAATCCCTCATGAATCAAAATGCTCATACAGACCGGTTTCGGCTCAAAAGAGCCTTCATCAGTGAAAGTAAAAGATAAATACAAAGACAAACCCAGTAACTATACATATATAGAGCTGGGAGCATGTGAGAACCAATCAGAATACATGATCAATAAATCAAAATTGGTCATTAAGACCAGGTGGGAACAAAGCCCCAAGTTTAATGATCCATTTCCTCTCCTTAGAAGTAAGTATTTCATGCCATTTCACCTTATCTTGACATTTGCCCTTAATACAATCAATAGTCCTAAATATAAAATGGGCTGTGGTGTGTTTCAAACTGTGCTTATATAAAGCATTATTACAACGTTTATTTTTAATGTCACTCATATGTTCACAGATTCTAAGACGAAAAGCCCTAGAAGTCTGACCTACATAAAACACAGAACAAGTGCAGGTCACCAAATAGATGACCCACTCAGTACTGCAGTTGGCCCAGAATCTAATCTCAAAAACCTCAGGAGTATTTTTACTACTAAATTCACAAGTACGTGTAACTCTAATACAAAATTTGCAATACCCACATGGGATACATCCAACCACTGGTACCCCTGTGAAAGTTAATTGAGTAGAAACCTTGGGATCAGACAATAACCTCTTGTAATGGCTCAGATGGGACCCAATAGTTCGTCCCCTTCTAAAAGAAAAAGAACATCTGTCCCTGAGAACAGTGTGTAGTTTGTTCTCCGCCAAAAGTATATTCCAATGTCTATCTATGATGTTCATAAACCCCCGAGTGTTACGTCCATAAGTAGTGACCAGCCTTAATGGCTGCTGAACCCCATCCTGGTTATAATCCTTATAATGCAATAAGTCCTCTCTGTTGAAGTTAGAAGCCCATTGTTTAGCCATATTGACAGTGCCTGAACGATACCCTCTATCCTTAAATCTGCAGGCTAAATCATCACAAACGGTAGCATAGGACTGTTGGCTAGAGCATATTCTCCTAGCTCTTAAAAATTGTGATTTAGGTATATTCTGAATGATATGTTGTGGGTGGAAGCTGGTGGCATGTAATAAAGAATTATATTCCGGAAATTTCCTAAATAGTGTAGTTGATAGGGTATGATCTTCATTCCTATTAATTTCCACATCCAAAAAAATAATTTTTGATCTATGAAAATTCATCTTAAATTCAATACCCCATATATTGTTATTCAGGTAATCAAGAAATTCCAGAAGATATTGCTCATCAGCCTTCCACACCAACCAACAATCATCCAGATAACGACGCCACATATCCATTTCACACATGTAAATGTTGTGATTGACATCATAAATTATTACCTCCTCAATATATGCCATAAAAAGATCCGCGTAAATGGGTGCAAAAGATGCACCCATAGCAGTACCTTTAGTTTGCCAAAAACATTTGTTTTGATAATAAAAAAACATTGCTAGTCAATACATATTCTGTAAGGCAAACCAAAAAGGTATTGAAACCAGGTTTATATAAACCAGATCTAACTAGCCAATAGTCCAATGCTTGTAGGCCTGCCCAGTGTGGAATGTTAGTGTAGAGGGACGTGATGTCAAGGGTACATAATAACCAGTTGGGTTCAAGTTGTATTTCATTAATAATGTCCAAAAATTGCGTGGTGTCTTGAATCCTAGCTCTAATAAACACAAGCAAAGGTTTTAAATATTGAGTCAGATATTCAGACAATGGTTCAGTAAGAGAACCATGTCCTGAAACAATTGGTCGACCTGGGGGATTGCTCACATGTTTATGTATCTTGGGAAGCAAATACAGGTACTGTTTCTTAGGGGACAGAACAATCAGTTGTTCTTTGGTCGCCTGTGTAATTATACCCTCCTCCACTGCTAATGTAAGAAACTGTTCAATCTTACGTTGAAAATTTGGGGATGGGTCCAAAGGCATCTCCATATAATAATCCTTGTTCCCCAGTTGTCTCATAGCCTCCTCATCATATGAGTTCTTATCTAGTACCACCACCACCCCACCTTTGTCAGCTTGTGTGATAACTAAATTTCGATTATTAGCAAGCTCATCAAGACCACCTACTTCATCATTGGACAAATTATTATAGGATATAGAAAAATCCTTATAGTAATAATGTAAATCCTGTAATACATTTTTTTGAAAAACACCCACCAATTGTGTCATGGGTGGAATAAAGGAAGATTTTTTAAACTTGAAATCATGAGATTTACCCCCACCACTGTCTGCATATAACAATTTCAGGTTTAGCAATCGACAAAAATTAACCACATCTTGGGCTAAAGACTGTTCAGGTACAAAAAAAACGGGGACAAAATTAAGTCCTTTATTTAATAGTTTATTCTGTGTGGCAGTTAACTCAACAGAAGAAATATTGTGTACATTAGAATGACATGTTAATGTTCTGTCATCATTTTCAAGAGTGCCTCCATGCTCTGTTTTGGTGTATCTTTTCTTATGTTTCCGCCCCCCTCGTCTGTAAGTGAAGTGGAAGGGTGTGACAAATTATCATGTTTGGCATTAGGCAAAACATCCAAATGATTCTCCTCAAGTTCACCTTCTGTGTTGGAGGAAGTATCCTCCCCTGAAGTAAAATTTGAAGATTCAAAACTGTTCTTAAGAATAGATTTTGGTCTTTTTCTTTTCGGGGTTGAGAATCTCTTATTCCCCTTATCATTCTCCCTAGGTAACTTGAAGGAGACATTTTTGGAAATATCAAAAGGTTTACCCTTTTCATAGTCGCCTACATCTCTAAAGAATTTTTTGATTTTCCTTTCTTTTAAAATTAATTCCATCTTAGATAAATCCGATGTTAGTCTTTTAATTTGTGTTTGAAAGGAATCACAAGTTTCAAACTTACTGGCATCAGAACATATAGTTTCCAAATCTTTAACCCCTTTTTGTACTTTTCATTCATAAAAATCTGCCAAGGCATCAACAAATTTAGAGGAAGCTAACTGTTGAACATGACCCCAGTCCTCTAATAACTTGTCATCAATATTTGAAACCAAAGGCTGCACCTTCACCCTAAGGCCCCGAGGCGTAATATTTTTCCATTGATATGCCTTAAAAAGGCGTAAATGCCAAACATTGGTCCTAACCATTTTCATGTTTTTACTAAGTAAACTAAAAAATGTCGCATTGACTGTTCAGATTAGATTCACCAACAGAAGAAAAATGTGTTGAACTGTGCGGACCCAAGCCAAACACAGATAAATCATCCATATCAGATGATAACCCCATATAAGCACAGTTTGAAACACACCACAGCCCATTTTATGTTTAGGACTATTGATTGTATTAAGGGCAAATGTCAAGATAAGGTGAAATGGCATGAAATACTTACTTCTAAGGAGAGGAAATGGATCATTAAACTTGGGGCTTTGTTCCCACCTGGTCTTAATGACCAATTTTGATTTATTGATCATGTATTCTGATTGGTTCTCACATGCTCCCAGCTCTATATATGTATAGTTACTGGGTTTGTCTTTGTATTTATCTTTTACTTTCACTGATGAAGGCTCTGTTGAGCCGAAACCGGTCTGTATGAGCATTTTGATTCATGAGGGATTGTTCCTTCATGTGTGATTAAATATCTGTTTTTTCAGTTACCAACAGCTGCTGGCTCTGTTTGTTTTTGGATTCCTTGGATTGCAGCCGTGCAGCGTCTTTCGTGCATCTGTTCTGGACTATATCCTACTCATAAAAACCCAGCTCACGCTGTCAAATGCTTTCTCTGCATCAAACCCACTAACAACAGAAGTATTTCTTTAACATTCTGCTTTCCTCCCGATCATAACTGCTCTATTAATGTTGTCAAATGTTTGCCTCCTTGCCACAAAACCACACTGATCCAGATCTATCAATTTTGGCAACACCTTTGCCATTTTTTTTAAGTAGTATAGCCATAAATATTTCGTAATCACGGTTTAAAATTTAAATGGGTCTATAAAAAGCTGGGTCTGAGAGATCTTTACAGGCTCTGGATAATATAGCCACCACAGCTTTCTTCCAAGATGTTGATGCTTCCCCATCCTTTTAAAATACTATTAAACACAATCTTCCAGATACTTATCACTTTCCTCCCTCTTAGCTTCCAAACCTCCACAGAAATGCCATCTGTTTGTGGAAACTTTTGTGCAGGTTAATTAATTATTGATTACCATTTTTATCTTATTGTCTACTATCTCAACTAGTAGCTGTTGAGCCTCATCTACCTCTAACCTTGGCATAATCAAATCTTCCATAAATATTTCCATTTGTGCAATTTCTTGATTTCCATATTCCTCTGCTTTATGCAAATCTCCTTTAAATTTCTGAAGTAACTCCAATGCCTCTACAGGATTTCTGTTTATTTTTCTTGTTGCAGTCTCCCTAAGTTTGGCAATGACCCTTTCCACTTTCTGTTGTCTACATTGTTCTGCTAAAACTTTTTGTACTCTGGAGTTGTTAATAAAAACAGTTGGTTAAAAACATATTTCTAAACTCATGCATATTATCCAAATACTCTCTTATTTTCTCTTTAGCACTCAGCAGTTGCTCATCTTCTTGCTGTATGAGATTCCACTTACTCTGCAATTCTTTAACTTTTGTCAGCCCATCTTAATAATGCTTCTTAACCATATTTATTTCTTTATCTTTTATTTCCACTCTATGTTTTAAACTTCATTTTATCGCAATCACTAGATATTACTTCTGAAGAAATTTCTATCTACCAGTTCTTTAGATTACTGTCTTTTTAACAGGTAGGTGGGAAAAAGCCAGTGCATCATTTTTACCATATTTTTAAAGGAGCATGATCTAAAAAAGTTATCGGACGGGTGTTGAAGCTTTTAATCAAATGCACACATTCCTGAGAAATATAATTTCTATGCAGTCTAACCCAGTTACTGTACTTTGGGGAATAATATGTAAATTCTATCAGCGTTCCTACTACTGAATCCATGACTTTCACACCAAATATTTTGATAACTTTCTTCAGAAATTTACCCACTTGGGCTATATTTTCCTTTTTAGTCCCCTGATACATACTCACTATTGCAAATCAAGTTCCAGTCCTAACCAATAGCTAATATTCCCTGCTAAATGTTGATTATATCTCCCAACATATTCTTAAGTTTCATAACAGAAATTTTGGTAGAATATAAATACATGCCAGCATAATCCTCCTCCTCCCTTGCAATTGCCCCTTGCTACCACAAATCTACTATTACTGTCATTTTGCTTCTTATACCATTATGGGAGCCCCTCTAGCATTCAATATTATTACGCGCCTTATCCTTTGTCCCACATATTCTGTAGAGTATCCACTCTGAAATCCTTTCTTTGTCAAATTCACATGCTCATTTCTTTCCAAATGTGTTTCCTGAAGCATTGCTTTTTGCATTCTATGTTTCTTAACATATTACAGGCTACTAACATCTCCAGGCATTTTTTTCAGTTACATCCTACTGACACCTCCAGTCGTAAAATATTACTTGGTCATTTTTCAGAAAAAACTGAATGGAGTAAATAACCAAGAGCACTGCACCAAAAATAAAAATCAAACAGTTTTATTCCACCACGATAAGAGTTTAGCGCTTTCGTCAAAAATACATAAAATTGACTTCTTCAGAACTACATGACACACATAATTCTGATTTAAATAGCCTGCCCTACTCAACAATTAGTCAAACAAGAAAGATGTCATTTCCTGCTACAAAATGTAATTTCCTGCTAGAAAAAATATCATTCCATGCTAAAAAAGTACCACCCCACTAAAATAATACAACTGAATTATTGATCCATTGATCCCCCAAAAATAGAGTTTATGTTAAAAACATTACATAAAAAAACAGCTTTTAGTTTTAACATAGAACTAATAGAAAATTTTATCATTGAGCCAAGGTGGCACACATGCATTTAACCTTATTTGCCACTTGAGCTCTAAAATTTCAAGAAAATCATCGACAGGTCCACCTCCTTGTACCCAAGTCGACCTGCTCTAATACAAAAAACTTGAAATAGCATGTGGGATATAATTTAATATGCTTAAATAAGGCGTTTGTCTCCCTATGTTTGTTAATATCATAACTGTGTTGATAGATCCGTTGTCTTAAAGCTCGGACAGTCTTACCCACATAGTAACAGTCGCAACCTGTATAGGATGCAACATATACAACCCCCTTGGTGTAACAATAGTACTTGTTATGTGTAGTGATTTTACCAAAATTCCTAAGTTTAATAAATTCGGCATCAATCACAAAAGAACACTGGGTGCATCTTCCACATTTGAAAGTACCACCTAATCCAGATGCCACCTTTTTTCTTTCAACTAAACCTTTCAAAGATGTACACTTTTTGTACACCACCAGGGTTTTTTAACCTAGTTTATTAATGATATTCTCATCAATACGAAACATGTTCCAACAATCACAAATGATGCTTTTGATGTCAAAAAAATCAGTAGTGAAAGGTAACACTAATGCCCTGCTATAGTTGTTCATTCTCTCAGTTGCTAGGGGCCTGGTTAGACCCAGAGGGCTGTCCAATAATGTTCTATAAACCCCATTAGTTCTTTTTTGTTGGACCTCATCTATTATGTCCTTAACAAACTGAGGGGAGTAACCTCTTTTCTGTAACATACCCAGTAGCAGGTCGCACTCTCTAAGAAAATCAATATCCTCAGATACCATTCTGGCCAATTTAACACATTGTCCCTTCACAAGGGATTTCTTCTGGTGCAAGGGGTGCCAACTCTCAAACTGCAAAAGAGAGTTGGAGTACGTGGGTTTCCTATAAAGATGTGAGGTGAATCTCCCCTTGGAATAATCCTTCCTGATGGTCACGTCAAGGTAGTTCAAAATATCATGGTCCTTGGTCATGGTGAACCTCAGAAAAGTGGTGGTGTTAATATAAGTAAAAAATCTATCCAACTCGTCTTCACTATCATGCCAAAATAAGACCAAATCGTCAAGGTACTGCCCATACACTACCCACATGTCCTTGAACTCGGAGTTGACAATATAGAGGTCCTCCCACTGGGCAAGTACTATGTTGGCAAATGATGGTGCACAACAGGCACCCATAGCCACCCCTTGCACTTGTTTGAATATTTGCCCCTCGAAGGAAATGAAGTTGTTGTCCAGAACCATCTCCATACAGGATCTGATGGTAAGAATGGTATCATGATTCAATGAGTTCTGCTTACATAAATAATCGTAGAACCATTCAATACCTACATCATGGGGTATTACAGAAAAGAGGTCCCTCACATCAATGGTGACCAATATAAGACATTTGTTGTACATTTCATGTTTAATCTTGGACAAGAAATCCCATGAGGCTTTAATAAGATCCCTATCATCCAAGACATGTTTAACTGAACAGTCAACGAACTTGGCCAAACTAAAAGTTTTTGATGCTTTTGCATCCACAATTGGCTGGAGGGGGGATTACAGATACTCTTGTGGATTTTTGGTGTTCCGAAAATGGTCGGAATCCTAGGATATTTTGTCTCTAGGTCTCCAACGTGATTTGTTCATTTAATAATAGTTTTTCTAGATCTAAATCAATACGTCTATAAGTTATGTTAAGCTCATTAATGGAGACCTCAGTATGAGTATCACTGTACAGCAGGTCAATCATCCTGCTGTTGTAGTCCCTAGTGTCCATAATAGCTAGTCCTACCCCCTTATCAGGCTTCAAAATCTGGATGTCAATGTTCTCTAATATATCATGTAATAGCCTTTTTTCCTTTTTAGTCAAATTGCCAGCCCCATCCTGTTCCACATAATGATTCCTGTCAGAGATTGTTTTTCTAAATTGTCTCTCACAAAAAGATTCGAACACTTCCACTAACAGGTGCATAGGTGGAATTAATGTACTTGGTCTGATAAAGGGGCTAGCACTGACTAAGAGATTAGTAATAGGGTACCCCCCTGTGAAAAGAAAAGGGCCAAGTTAAGCTTCCTAATGCAGATTTTGAACTGTAAAATAGTATTGACAATGTCAGTTTTACACGTTGGCACAAAATTAAGCCCTTTTGAAAACAATTCTGCCCATTCAACAGTTACATTGGTCTTACTGTAACTGTACACCTTAAAAGCATTACCAAAGTTGGAAATAGTGTTGCAAACATTGGCATCACTCATCTCCAATGTTGCTGTTGTTGTGGTCTCCCCCCCCACTGATTATGGTAGTTCAATTGTCCATAGTTCACATTGCCTTGCCCCCCCCCTTCTGGTTCATTAACCGCTGAAATCTCCTCGGGGGGATCGCTCTAAAGGGATGTTATGCTCAGAATTAACCCCATCATCATTAATAACATCACAATCATCCTGCCTATCAGACCACCTAGCTTGTTGCCCTCCAGGTGGATCTGGATAAGCCCTGCCTGCTTCATAATCAGTTTTATCTCTTGACAATTTCTTCTGTTTCTTGTTTTTAAACTGTACCAAATCAATTTCCACATTTTTAAATAAATTATTAAATTCAACCATTCTATGCTCATAAAGCAAGTCCCTTTTAATTTCATGATCAAGTCTGTTAATGTCTTTGAGTATACCAGCCATTTTCCTGTTGTTGTCACTAATGAAAATATTAAGTAACTCACACCCTTGCCTGTTGAAAAACGTTTTGAGATCCTTATGCAGTTTTGAGTCTTTCACCAAACCAGTCGGGCATTTCCATGTCCTTAAACCCTTAGGGATGTGCTCCCTTCTTAAACACTCGTTGAAGTATTCATTTTCCAACTGTAACTTTTTGTACTTCCATAAAAGTTCCTTAAAGCAATGAAACTGGTCGCCCAGGCTCCCACAACTGCTGTTAACGTTGACATTACAGCCACGAAGCCCAGTATCATTTCTAAGCCAGTCATCAACAGAAAATGAAGGTGTGACATTGTCACACACACCCAGCAACGAACCTGATCCAATAGCATTACTGTTAACGTTGTTGGTAGCTCCAGAGCCTTTGTCATTGAGATAAACATTAGAACACATAATCCTTTGTGCAGGTGTAATTAATGAAACTGTCAGGGCTTTCTGGTTGCAAATGGTTAAGGCCCTGATAGTGAACTTATCCTCGTTGATTCATAAGCGAATCAACCTTGGCGGACAGTAGCGCAACAGAAGAAGTAAGCGATGTCACAGACTGCAATAAAGCATTCAAATCGATGTTGCCAGTACTGCTAGGGTCTTCACCTCCATCCATGACAAACACAAACTAAGAAAAACGAAAATATCCAAACCCAGAAAAAGCTGAATGGAGTAAATAACTAAGAGCACTGCACCAAAAATAAAAATCAAACAGTTTTACTCCACCACGATAAGAGTTTAGCGCTTTCGTCAAAAGTACATAAAATTGACTTCTTCAGATCTACATGACACATAATGCTGATTTAAATAGGCTGCCCTACTCAACAATTAGTCAAAGAAGAAAGATGTCATTTCTTGCTAAAATATGTAATTTCCTGCTAAAAAAGTATGTAATTTCCAGTTAGAAAAAAATATCATTCCATGCTAAAAAAGTACCACCCCACTAAAATAATACAACTGAATTATTGATCCAGAAAAAAGGTGGCATCTGGACTAGGTGGTACTTTCAAATGTGGAAGATGCACCCAATGTTCTTTTTTGACTGATGCCAAAATTATTAAACTTAGGAATTTTCGTAAAATCACTACACATAAAAAGTACTATTGTTACACCAAGAGGGTTGTATATGTTGCATCCTGTACAGGTTGCGACTGTTACTATGTGGGTAAGACTGTCCGAGCTTTAAGACAATGGATCTATCAACACAGTTATGATCTTAACAAACACAGGGAGGCCAACGCCAGAGCAGGTCGACTTGGGTACAAGGGGTGGACCTGTCGATGATTTTCTTGAATTTTTAGAGCTCAAGTGGAAAATAAGGTTAAATGCATGTGTGCCACCTGGGCTCAATGATAAAATTTCTATTGGTTCTATGTTAAAACTAAAAGCTGTTTTTTCATGTAATGACTTTAACATAAGCTCTATTTTTGGGGGATCAATGGATCAATAATTCAGTTGTATTATATTAGTGGGGTGGTACTTTTTTAGCATGAAATTATATTTTATTCTAACAGGAAATGACATACTTTTTTAGCAGGAAATGACATTTTTTAGCAGGAAACAACATCTTTCTTGTTTGACTAATTGTTGAGTAGGGCAGGCTATTTAAATCAGCATTATGTGTGTCATGTAGTTCTGAAGAAGTCAATTTTATGTACTTTTGACGAAAGCGTTAAACTCTTATCATGGTAGAATAAAACTGTTTGATTTTTATTTTTGGTGCAGTGCTCTTGGTTATTTACTCCATTCAGCTTTTTCTGGGTTTGGATATTTTCGTTTTTCTTAACTTGATCATTTTTGCATTAATAATTCCAAAACCATGTTAAATACAACGTATTAGAAAATTTCATCTTAAAACTTACACAATAACAAACAAAACTGTATTGATATTTGACCGCTGTCTAGTGCAGATCAAGAGATATTGATTATTTGTATGCTACGTATTTGTATTGTAATAATTTTCATATTTCTCAATATCTCAACAATCAAAAGACACAAACAGAATGGTTTAGTCTCATATGAAAGCTCAAAGGTGTTTGAAAAAATGCTGCTGGCAGCAGGCGTGTTAACAAAATGGTTACAGAGGTATTGTAATCTCATTATACAACATTATTTAATTCATATTTACTGTGGTTAGAATGGTTACAGAGGTATTGTAAGCTCATTATACAACATTATTTAATTCATATTTACTGTGGTTATTGTTGCTTATAAACTCCAGTTTAAACCACAGAATGAATGTTCATCACACTATGACCTTTATAATGGTCACATTCAATTTGCGATTCACAGTTTTCTGGCAACATTTATCGTGCTAGAGAGATATGAACATTTGTTTGAACTGTAAGTAAATAACGAAAATTTTTTAAAGGATCAGGCTATGCACCGTGGGAGTTACAGTACAAATTCCAATAGAGGGAAAGAATTAATATAATTCAGTACTCTTTCCTTTTTGTCTATAATTCTATATTGTTCCCAACTAATATACACAACTTCTTTTTGTGTGTGTTTTCAGTTTTTGTCTTACAGGCACACACTAATGTTTGCCAGGCTGATTTTTTATACAGTTGCTTCTTTTCATCTCCATTTGAACCTACTTCATATTTTAAGACATTTTGGTTTAATGAAAACCTTCAAACAAAAAAGACTAAGACATGTTCAGAACACCCCATCCCCTGTTAACTTAGAACACACACATAAAACTAAGTACATCTTCAAAAAATGAAGTCTAGAGAGGAGCAATTTCTCCAAACTGATATCTGCATCCAATGGCATTAACTAAACTGACATTAAACTTATCCACACTAAAACACATTACAGCCCGTGTTCATACTTAAACACTGATTGCTGTCTGTTCTTATCTCCATTTCCCTCCCAGATGTGAAAAACTAGTTGCATGCATTCAGAAAAACATTAACTTTTAGCCCTCAGGAAAAAAAGCACCAACTATCTTCGTCTTTAAATAAAACTAAATGGTACACCATCTACTAAATGCATGAAAGTATTCAGGTTTCTAGGGAGAACGTTCTTAATTAACTTCCCATAATTTCCAACTCTATTTTTCACTGAACTACTTGCCATTATACCCTTAAATGTTGTATCTCCCTCAGCAAAAAAAAAAAAAAAAAACGCTCAAAACTCCCAAGGCTAACTGCTTGCACCTGCAGACATCTCACCTCCATGTAGAACTAGTCAACAATGATAAATAGAAAAAAAACAGCCAACACCTCTGCAGATGCATGAAAAGTCTTTTTAAATTTCACTCAGAAGAGAATGTATAACTGCCTTAAACTGTACACTTCTTGACTCCCACTGAGAACATTTGCTAATTAAAATAACTTGCATTTTTCACAGCTTTCATCATTCTGACTTATTTGTTCTGTAAATAATGTAAAACCTGTATTGAGAACGAAACATTTTAGGTAATTTATAAATTAAGTTTTAATTGCATGATTTATTGAATAATTACATAATTATTGTCATAGAGTAAGCTAAGATCTGTTAATCTGGTGTTTTACAACTTGAGAAAGTATCCTGTGAAAGCTTGATTGCTTATTGTTTCTTAATAAAAGTGTTCTACATGGTTCCTTGAACCCATCTTTTGTCTAATTTGTTTAACATCTATACTTAGCTTGGTTTTACCAGCTGGAGCTTTTCTTCTCTGGTCTCATCTGAATAGCTACTTGGAGCTTCTTCTACTTTTTTCATCCTGTTGTTCGAGTTTATTTATTCCTTCAATATTTCATTTATTTTAATCACCTTTGAGTACACTTGACTTATTTTTCCATAAATGACTGGAAGCCATCTTTTGTACCAAAGCTGAAGCTTGAACTGCGTTTTGCTGAACAGCTGCAAGATTCTTCCCAGCCAGTCTTTTTTCTTCACCTTTTCTCGTTGATTTTCTTTCTGGTTCTCTAACTTTCATCTGTGTTGGCATACAGGGAGTGTATTTACTAGCCACTAACTGAATTTTACCCAAAATGGCAATTTCACTGGCTGTTATTTCTCAGATTTTGCTTTCACACTGGGAGAGCTGAATTTAAGCTGTTGATCAGTGTGTAGGCATCTTGGAAGTTCCACTGAAACAAATTCTTAGCTATATGTAAACATCTTTACAGTGCTACAGGTAATACTCACAATGTTTGGAAAATCATGAGAAAAAACAGGTAAATGAATAGTCTACCTCTACTTAGCTTCTATGGTCACATTAAGCATAAAAGAAGCATCAATCCTATGAAAAACCCAGAAAGAAAAGATACGGAAGATCTACACAAAGTGTATGCAACTCTGATATCCTTCTAGCTGAAGTAACAGCAATTAAGAAGAGTACTTAAGTTCAATTTCAAAACGGGCCTCAACTTTTTTGAAACAAAAAACACAAGTTCCATGGAGGCACTGGGTCATACAACAGAGGCTATCACAAAAACATATCTTTCAAGAAGGCTAAAGATGAACCATCCTGACCCTGATAAATTTCAGACACGATGGCTGAATGAACTTTCATAGGGGAGTAACTCAGACAAGAGTCAAAAATGCCAGCAAGGCAATCTAGAACATTGGACGTACACAGACAGCTAAGATTCTACTTGAGCAGGACTAAAGCCCTAAGAAAAACTGAGCAAATACTAGTGTCATATGCTGCAGGATCAGAAGGAAAGGCTATTTCAAAGCAGACAATTTCAAAGTGGATAAGCCACTGCATCCGTTTCTGCAACTTACACCATGTAACCTGTGCCCAAGGGCATTAGGTCTCATTCCACCAGAGCTGCAGCTGCTTCAGTAGCCTTTCTCAGAGAAGTACCAACCAAAGACATTCTAGAGGCTGCTACTTGGAGTTCTGTTCACACCTTTAAAAAGCATTACTATTTGCCTCTCTATTCTAAGTCCAGGGCAGGCTTTGCCACTGCAGTGCTGCAGGGCCTTATAGCCGCACCTAATGCTGTTTAGTTCCAGCCTCCCAACCATAGCTTTTGGATTCTACCCAAATGTAATGACTGCAACAGTGAAACATGAAGAACATAGTACAGTTGTGTACACTTACCATAAATGCAGATGTTCGAGTGTATTCACTGTTGCAGTCCAGGTTACCCTCCCGCCACCCCCCTGTCATTCTAAAGTTTATCTTTCCTTCTCTATCTTCTACAATCTATGTGATGTATTTGCTTGTAGATGAAGGTAAAATTAATATTGATGCATGTATATTTATATTTATATATATAATATTACTACCTTTTTGGGGGAACCTGATATCGGGGGCAAGAAAAACTAAATCAAATGGTGTCGGCTGCATGTTTTATACCCCTGACGACCTGACGTCATGGAAGAAAAGACAGCAACCGATGCAGGACCCAAGACTTTGGAATTCAGGCCGACTGAGGGCAACCTGCCAGCAGATTACCCAAATGTAATGACTGCAACACTGAAACACGAAGAACATCTCTGCCACTCTTCACTGGTGATATGGGAAGGCCAGTGGTGTGAAGGACTGGAGTACTGGGGTTGAAAAAGGAAATCTGTAACCACCTTGTATACAGTTATCTACACTCAACTCTCCTTAGTCTCCATTGCTGACAGATGAAAAGATTTATGATTTACAATCCCTGACTGCTTTGCTTCCAGACAGGAACAGTCATGCAAGTCCTTAGAACTGCTGATGCTCCTCCACAGGAGGGCAGCAAATGCCTGATGACTGCCTAGAACCTCAGCTATGGCTGCAATAACCTCTGTGGAATAAGTCCTAGTTACTGGCCTCCTTGCCTGTGCTTTGCTTATTATTTTGCCCACGGTGAAACTACAATTGACAATTTTTTTTGGATGAGGGGGCGTGGTAGGAATGGTGCAGAGAGACAAAGTAAATATTAACTGCATCTGTGTCTTGACTTCTAAAACAGGTATCTCAGGCCACACAGGCTGCAGCTCTGGCTAAACCTTCAGCTGTGTTGAAAGTCACATATAGAATAAGGTTACACACAGCTGATGCAGTGGCAGATTGAGACAAGAGTTGCTCCTTAACGGGCCCATCTGACAAATATTCTATGCTGGAAGTCATTTCATCTGATATATCCCTGAAGAACTCCATCACATGACCTACATAAAACAGTCTCAAGGTTGAGGTCGCACACACACAAATTTCCCCAAATGGTCAAGCTCTGTGAATTCCTTATTCAGCAGATGAGCCACAAGGATCTATGGGGTTGGAACCTTTTTTGTTAAAGCTGTTGCAAAAAACAATGCATCCAGTTTGGGAGTCTTTGAAAAAAACTGTAGTCCCTAAAAAAACAAAGCACTCAATCTTCTTGGTGACACAGTTCAATGTATCAGGTGAAGACCACACTGCTTCAGGAATCTTCCTGACACCACACTGCTTCAGGAATCTTCCTGACAATGTCAGAGACAGGAGTGACCACCCATGACAATTACTCAGAGGACCTAAAGACCTTCTGAAGAGTGTTTTTGTAAATAGAACATGGAGTCTACAGGCCCTGTTGGCTCAAATCCTCCAGTACTTTCCCTAAAATTGGAGTCATCTGAGGGTGCTTGGAATTTGGCATCCTCTTTATCATTATCCAACTCAAGTGTGGGTGACTCCAAAAGGAAGCTGAGTCACTTCCACTTGCATTTGGCCTTCTTGCAAACCAGAGGGTATGAATTTAATAAGGAGGAAAAAGAAGACCTCCTTTAGGCTAAAGTATTACACAGAACTGTACAATAGCCCTTGGGCACAATGTTCTCTTGGGTAGGCTGACCAACAGAAAGAGCTAGCTGAAGGAGCAGGGGTGACTGAGGAACACCAAACAGATGACCTTTACTGACACCAAATCAATGCTGTGACAGAAATCAGCACCACAACCAAGGCACCAAGGCCTCCTGACTGGGTGCCAAGAACCAACATCAACATGTAAGACAACAATGCTGACATTAACACCAATGTTTTGATGCCAATTGAAGACCCTGGAACCCCAGCAAACATTAAAGCAGTTGTATTTGGGAACATTCACCCAAATACTCCCATCAGACTGGTAACCATTAACACTGGAAAGGACAATAAAAGAACAGGACTCAAAAAGGGAGAATCCTTCAGCAGTATTGCTGCACTTGTCATTGCCTGTCTCAATGCAGCCTGTGCCAAAAGAGACAGTGACAATGAGGAAGTAACCAATGCCCTGGAGTTCAAGGGTCTGGGCTGCATATGGGTGGCATGGAAGATTTTGCACCAGTCTACAACCCTAGTGTAGCACTGTGACTGGTCAATATTTGCTGAGCCAAAAATACAGCCTCCACCAACTTCACATAAAAAAACACCAACGGGGGTGCTTGCCTCAACACAGATGGTATCGGCACTACAAAAATGACTGACTTCTCTGTCTGTTACTAAAATCAGCAGGAGATGTGGCTAGAACCAAAATGGCAGAAGATACAGTGTCCATAACTTGAGCTGTTACCAGCAGACTATACTACTTTAATATGGATCTTCTTAAATGAAATATACTTACTTATTAAACTGCTAGATCTGCATTGTCAGCTTCATCTGAACCTCCCCATGGACTAAGATCAGCAGGTACACAGTCAGCTTGGTCCATAAAGCTTTCCCCAAACTCCATCAGGAAGAGGGTAGGATGGCCTGCATCCCCTATCAACCAGCTCATGATGCAGAGTGGATGAGCTGATTGGGAATTCCAGGTAGGGATGAATGATTTGTAGAGTTCTCGCCTCACCCGGGCATCAAAAACTCCCACAACTGCAGAATGAAATAGGCCAACCCGCTGCAGGTAGAGCAACCATCAGGTACGGCACAGTAGAAGTTTAAAAAAAAAAGTCCACATAGCAGCTGCACAAATGTCATCCAGTGAACGATTTCTAAAGGCCTCTAAGATGATCACGGAACTAGTAGCATAACTACTGGAAGCCTGAGGTAAGTACTTGCCATACATTTGGTAGCAAAAATGTAACGCATTGAGAAAGCTAAATGGAAGCAGTACCTCTGGATATTTTCTGTCAATTTTTTTTTTTTTTGTGATGGAAGAGGACATAAGGAGCTGGGAATTCTTCCAGTTTTGGTTCTACCCTAACAAAATCACAGTAGTCTACGGATATCCATAGTTTCATACCAAGTGGAATAATTAAAAAAGAAAACTGGGAGACAAATTGATTTATATTATATTCTGTAGCAACACTGGGCATGAAGGAAGGTATGTAATGACATTTTGCATTCTAAGAAAAAAAAAAAAAAAAAGACGTGCAACTCTGAACTCTTCTTGATGAAATAACAGCAATCAAGATAACAATCTTCAGGCTGGCAGAAGAGGCTGATTTAACAGGAGACTGGTAGTTTCACCAGAATGAAATAAAGGTCCCATGGAGGAACAGGAGACTTGAAAAAAGGATAGCCTCACAAAGAAGCCCCTCATAAGAAGATTTTCATAACGTAAAAGACAAGCCAAAGAAGAAGAATTTGCTCCCTACTAGAAATTAGAAATGGTTGCCAGATGAACTTTTTACTGAGTGAAAACTTAAAAGAGTGAGTCTAAAAATCTGAGAAATATATACATCAGAATGCAAGGAATCAGAGCTGAGAAACGGTTTAGTCCTCTACATGTGGCTCACTTAAAAAAGACAGCCTAGCAAATGGGCTAAACTCTTCTATTATTAGGTCATTAGGCAGAAGTCAGGATCCTAGACCATCCTCAACATGTAAGGGTCCTTAACCACGACTGTAAATGTAGAAACCATGCAGTTAACTTCATGGAATGAAGGTCTGGGTGAGGCTGGCTAGATAGGTGGGACAAGTGTCTCATACAGGGTCTCAAGATGACAGGCTTGGCCAAGAGATGAGGCCAATGCAGAGGGAACTAATCCTGTTGGGGTCTAAGTTTGGCTTTGCTCATTTTGTCCTTCCTGAGAAATTTCAGGAAAGCAAAACACATGGGAAAGGTGTACATGAGTGTATCCCCTGGGGGGATTCTCCCCAGGGAAAAATAAAGGAAAGTAACTGCTGCATATGTAGTCAGATGAGGATACAAAGAGGTCCCCTAGAGATGAAACAGTTTAAGTTGCTGACAGATTGTAGGCCCACTAATGTTTCATCAGAAGACAATGGATTTGTCATTAGTGAGAGAAATGTCCTGACCCATGATACGGGTAGCAGTAAGGAGACTGAAGGCAACAGCCCATTCTCAAATGCTCATGGTTTTGCAACCAACAGGTCAGAAGTAGCCCCCCCCCCCCACACACTTGTTTATATATCAAACAACTACCATGTTGTCAGATCAGATAGTAATCACACAGGTGAAAAGGAGCTTTGAAACATCTACAAGATGTGAAGGATGGTCCTCATCTTTAGTATACTTATGTGCAAACTGCCCTTTTGGGCTGACCAGGTACCTTGGACGTTTTGCTCCAAGTAGTATCCGCCACCCCACAGGACATGTATCCATAGTCACTACTACACTGGCGGGTTGGATATGAAAGGGTTTGACAAACAGAATCCACCATCAGAGATGGTCCCTGCATTTTCTGGGCATCTTGGCAAGAGCATCAAAGGAATATAGCAGTTGACTCCACTGTGCCTGTAAAGCCCAATGAAGACTCTCATTAGCAGTCTGCCATGGGAACAGTAACAATCATAAAAGGCATCAGACCTAGCACTCAAATGCAAAAGGAGGTTGAGGCTTTGCTGCTGTTGATTATATGTTGCTGATTATACCGACAGCTACAGAGTGGAGAATCGCAATCTTGTCTGGAGGAAGGTATATACAGAAAGACAGGGTATCCAGAATGCAGCCTATGAATGTAACCTTCTGTGTGGGCACCAAGATTTATGAAGACTGACTGTTATGCCAAGGGTTTACTCATGGATGCAAGTGTTCTATGACACACACAGCATCTAAAAGCTGTATCACTCCATTCTGTTTCTTATAGACTTCAAAATGACAATTTCTGCCTGGCCTACAAGACTGCAAATGAACCTGCCCTGCTTAACCTTCTACATGTTCTTAAAACTAGAAACTCCACAAATACCCACTCCAGGTACACAAATGTATACTGTTATTTTAATAAGGAGGACCTACGGGCAGGATACACATCTCTCACAGTGGAAACCCTACCACTGGAAAAATCTCCATCACCATATCAAATAAAGTAGCTCTTTCACTCTCTTTAAATCTTAACTTAGAATGGATAGGTAACCACAATTAACGACAGGTCTATTCCTTCAGTCCCTTATGAACAGGGGATGTAGGTAAAAATGCAGTGGCTGGGCTCTTACTGGTCTTCTAGACTAATTATCCCTCATAAACGTATGAAACTAAAACTGAACACACTAATCAGAGAATTTCTAGCAGCAAGTGGGCTCCATGTGGTTGCGGCTGCTAGGGGCTAGTCATTCAAGTAAGGAAATACCCTTTAACTTTTTAATTGGAGACCAGCTGTAACAGCAGACATGAACAGCCTGGAGGCTGTGGTGAGACCAAAGGGCAATCCCCTGAACTAAAAGTGCCTTGCTCCTACATCACGTAAATAAACCTCTTGGGCTCCATTGCAATATTTATTTGAAGGTATGCATTTGAGAAGTCCAAAGATAACATTCAGACACCCTGGACTAGACAAGGATGGATGTATGGCCTTCTCATGACCATTAAAAATATCACCTCTGGAATATGTTGATTTAGGCCACTCATAATTTGTTGTACCGAGAGCTACAGACTGTTATTTCTACAGCACTAAAAAAGCTTAAGTAAAAAATGTGCCTCTCCAGTCTAGTGGTACCTATTTTATGCCTCTCTTTTGTAAAAGGATGTGTAGTAGGAGCTTTGCAACAGTTTTTCATACAGGTGGGTATCAGGTAGACTGGATGGTGAACTGGGAGGACATAAAAAGGAAACTGAATGGTCTCTGGATATCACATGTCTTGTGAGTTGGCCACCCATTCTGACTGATGGAGATGAACCCTGGCAGATTTCAGAGTGGATCAGTCAGGCAAGCCCACAGTGCTTCAAAAATGCCTTTCTGCTGGAGAACCTCAAGGAGCCATATTACTGAAATACTCTTCCTCTGGGTCAGGTCTGTTCTTGAAACTGCTAAAACATCTGCAGCCTCTTCCAAGGTCATAAAAACTGCCACACTGAAGACTTGGTAAGCAAAACTGGCACGGGTTGCAATTTGACCAACAAATGAATGTTGAGATGCCTTGAATTTTATGCCACCTTGGACAGAGTGCTGTCCTCACCCTTCTGCTTCTCTAATCATCTTTCACTGACTTGCCAAACAAGGAACCATCAATGGAAGCATTCAACAATTAGACTTTAGCATTCTCAGTGAACTCGTATGACACAGGGCTAGGTGTGATTCTGAACTGTCAGGCTAGTGCCTGCTTCCTTTGCGGCATCATTCACCACATTACAGGCAATAAGGATGATCTCAGTAACCACAGAACTGGACATTCACAACTGGACTGAAGCTGGGATTTGACATCCAAACCTAGCAAGTCCTGCAGAATCTTGGCCATCTGGGCTAGTAAATCACTTGGGCACCATTGAATTTGTATGAGACAGTTCACCCTCCTCAAAGAAAAGGTAGGAAAGGAGAACATCCACTTCCTAAATCTGTCCAAGTTCCACAACTCCTCATTACGGAGTGAAGAGCCTTGAACCAAGGCTTACAGGCCAGTCCAAACCAAACCATAATAGGGTCCATTACTGGGTTCTATGACCAGCTAGGACAGTTTTTTGAGCAAAAGCAGGGTTTTATCAGCATGCCTGGGATAGCAGCCACCACATTTCATGCCTTCTGTGCATTACCCTAGTTAACTTTAAAACACTGTTGATCTGTGGCTACTGCTTATCTGTACCAGAGATGTGTTAAGAACACACCTTACTGTTTTGCTTGTGAGAGAAGGAAAAACTGCTATCATTTTGTGAGTCTGCTTGTTCCAGGATTTACAAAGTTTTAAGATATACTGCTACTATGGTGCCAGGGCGATGCCATGCTAAAGAAAAAGTATATTTATATAAGTAAGCTTAACATAACAGTAGATGTTCAAATGATCACTGCTGCGGTACCTTAAGTTAAATTTGTTATATCCTGCACATGATATAGCAGCCAGTGCACTGTCTATGCACCCAAACCATCAATCAGCTCAAGCTGAGCTGAGTAAAAGAAAGCTTTGGGTCCCAAGCCCTTCAGAGCTTTCATGCCAACAGAGAGGGAGGCTGAGCCCTGAAAGGGCCTTGCTAAGGAACAAAAACAAATGTCCACATCCTGGCATAAAAAAATGCACAAAAAAAATTAAGGACGAAGGAGGGAGGGAAGGTGCGGCTACAGTAGCAATGAGCATTCAAACATCTATTGTCATGGCAAGATTTCTTACACAGCTGTACTTAGTTCTTCATATTGATCAATGCTGCAGTAGCCTAAACTATATGGGTAATTACCCTAGCTTAGAAAAACTGGGAGGTGGAAGGGGATGGTTCTAGAAGCCCCTGCAGAATAGTCCTAGAAAAGTCTGACCTAGATCTGGTAAAAGAATCTAGCTTGTAAAATGATGTATAGAGGACCAAGTTGCTGCTTTCTAGAGTATTTCTACAGTCTAGCCCTTTCCAAAAAGCCACAGATAAAGCCAATGCCCCAGTAGAATATGTCTTGAATCTGCCTGGAATAGTTTTTTTGTGGGGGAATAACAAAATGTAATAGCCTGTGACAACCACTTGGAAATAGACAGTTTTGAGACTGGTTGACACTTCTTTCCTTCACAAGAAATGAACAATTGATCAGAAGTTCTGAAAGATTTATTCCGTCAATATAGTACCAGAGTTGTCTGTAGACATCCAAGGTATGAAATGTCCTTTCTCCCTCATTTTTGGTTTCAGGAAAGTACATAGGGATATAAGTCAGCTTGGCTTAAAGTAAACTTGGATACTACTTTAGGCATAAAAGAAGGATAAGCTCTCAAAGAGACCCAGTCTCTCTGGCAAATCAGATAAGGTTGACCCATTAATAAGAAATTGCAACTTGGACATCCTTCTTTCAAAGGTCAGAGCAATCAGTAAAACTGTTCTCCGAGTTAAGAACCTCAAGTCATCCAGATGAGCTGGTTCAAATAAAGATACCAAGGAAGTGCCACTAGTTTTCTTGATGGTATCTTATGCAATACCACTTTCAAAAACACTTTGACATAAGAGTGTCCTGAAAGAGGTGGATCCATGGTCAGACAAACTGAAGTGGCCAACAGTTTTTGGTTTCTTTTTGATGTGAACGTTGGGGCAAACAGGATTATTAATAGCAGCAGCAGCTTCCCCAGAGAGCTAAGCAAGGGCACCTTCCCTGCCCCTTACTCAAAATTGAAGAGTGGCTCTCCTTTGTCCATTAAGGAGACCCCTAACAGCCACAAAGGACATGGCTAACTCCTAGTCCATAGCAACTGTATGGACAACACCAGAGGGATCCGGGTAAAAAATATGATTGGTCTGAGGAACCAGCTTTGGTTACAGCAAAATCACCCAACTGAGGATGAGGCAAATTTCTAGCCTGCATTGGCTGCAAAGACTGTTTAACTAACTTTCTTTTTGTGGCTGGAAGAAGGATGAGTAGTTTGTTTCATGGTCAAGTCGAAATAGGTGCTTCTTTCTCAAGGAAACTGAGCAATTTAAAATGTATTAAAAAGTTACTTTTCTCAGTAAAAAGCACTTAAATACATTTTACCAGCTTCAAAATTAATTTAAACAATTTCTCAACTGAAAAATAAACAGTTTTAGAATTTTTAAATGAACAAAAGTCCTCTCCCATTTGAAAGTACAATAAAGTCACGACAGTTAATAAAACAAAGTACTCTTAGCTTAAAATATACTTTCTTTCACATAGAATACATTTAAACATTGAAAATTATATGTAAAAGGTTTTCCCCAAAAGAAAACGTATCTGCCCAGCAACAGAATAGCACAAGCCAACTTTGATCCTCGAAAGGATGCAAAAGAGCTCACTCTTCAACATCAGGAAAGCTTTGAAGGGCACTGAGCCCAAACCTGTCTTTTAATCATTTCAGTTTGAGAAGACTGACAGTTTAGGAACATGGAAGGTGGTTGGAAGCTTTGGAAGCTGACCGGATGTTATATCCTTTGCAGGCTATAACTCATACAGCTTAGGCTACTGCGGCAGTGATCAATATGAAGAACATCTCTTAAAGCTAAAAGTTTCTCTCTCTCTCATTTCTTACTGTTAAAGTACAGTTGTGTAAACAAACTTACCATAACAGTAGATGTCTGAATGATGCCTGCTACACTAGCCTTAGCTATATGGGTTATATCCGGCATAGGATATAACAGCCAGTTTTCAAAATTTCAGGCACCTTCCCCATGCCCAAACCATCAGTCAGCTCGAGCTGACTAAAAAGATATGATTGGGTGACAAGCCCTTCAGAGCTTTCATGCCAACAGAAAAAGGGAGACAGAGACCTGAAAGGACAATGCTAGGAAAAATAAAAATTAAATGTCCTCTCCCTGATATAAACAACAGACCAAAAAACATGGGGGATGGTGGGAGAGAATGGCTACTGCAATAGTGGTCATTCAAACATCTACTGTTATGGTGAGTTTACTTACACAACTGTGCTACAATCATCATACTGATCACTGTTACAGCAGCCTTAGCTATATGGGTAGATTACCCTCTCTTACTACATTTGGGAGGTGGAAGAGGAAGGATCCAGTAGTCCTTGAACAACAGTCTTAGAAAAAGATTGATCTAGATCTAGAGAAGGAATCAAACTTATGGTGATTTGTAGAAGTATGAACAGAGGACCAAGTTGCAACTTCTAGAATACTTCTAGAATCTAATTTTTTCCAAAAAGTCATAGATGAAGCCTAGGCCCCAGTAGAGTGGGCCTTGACCCTGCCTGGAATAGTTTCATCATAGTGACTAACCACTGCGAAATAGTATACTTTGCCACGGGCTGTCCCTTCTTATCTTCACAAGAAATGAACAACTGATCCAAAGATCTGAAAGATTTAGTTTTGTCAAGATGGTACTGGAGTTGTCTGTGGACGTCCAAAGTATGGAGTATCCATTCTCCCTCATTTTTAGGGTCAGGAAAGAAAACCTGAAGATGGACAGTTTGGCTAAAAGTAAATTTATACACCACTTTAGGCATAAAAGAATGATTAGTTCTCAAAGAAACCCTGTCCCTACAGAAAATGAAATAGGGATGACTCACCATAATAGCTTGCAACCCAGATACCCTTCTTGCAGAGGTGAAAGCAATCAGTAAAAATGATTTCCACGTTGAAAACCCTCAAGTCAGCCAGGTTAGCTGGTTCAAATGGTGCAAGTGTTAGCTTCTCTAACACAAAATTAAGGTCCCCAAGGAGGGCCACCGGTTTTATTGGAGGCCTCTTATTCAAAAATCATTTTGACATAAGAATGCACTGAAAGACTGGGATCCATGGGAGACGTGCTGATAAATAAACTTTGATGGAGAAGTGAGAAAGTTCACAGGATAGTAACTCACATAAATACTGTAAAACCAGAAAATAACTAGCACCGAACGGGTGCTGGTTATGCTGTTGATACCAACTAGAAAACCTTTTCCATTTACCAATATATAATTTTTATAAAAGCAGGCTTTCTTACCTCCATTAGTACTTGCAGCACATCCTCAGTAAACAGGTGCCAAAAAGGAATTAAGACCCTATCATCCAGACAATCAAATGAAGTTAATTAAGGTTAGGATGTATCAAACACTCCTGTTCTTTTGTGAATAGATCCAGTCTGTGAGGAAGCTTAAGGCAATTGTCCCTGGGCATTTCCAAAAGAAGGGAGTACCAAGGTTGCCTGGGCTGGAAGGAAGTCACTACAATGATCTTGGCAGATTCTTTCTGATTCTTCAGAAGTACCCTGGATATCAGTGGAAAGGGAAGAAACGCAAACAGGAACATTCCTGTCCATAGAAAAGAAAAGGTATCTGTTTTACAGGCCTTTTTGCAGGGCATCTTGGAGCATAATCTTGATAGCCGATTGTTCAGACAGAAGGCAAAAAGGTCTACTCGAGGGACTTCCTACAGTTGGTTCAAATCCTTAAAGACCTCCTGATAGAGTTTCCATTTGTAGGTGTCTGCCCTTGTCCTGTGCAGCTGGTCTGACAAAATTTTGCTCTGACAGAATGTAGGATGCCTATAGAAGGAGACTGTGCTGTGAAACTATATCTCAACCTAACATAGCTATTCAGCAAAGGGGATATGACTTAGTTCTCCCTTGCTTGTTGATGTACCACATGGCTGTCCTACTGTATGTAAAAACTTGAAGAGGCCCCAAGAACCAAAGATTCAGAGAGTTAAGCACTCTAATCAGAGGAAGCATCTCTGTTATATTTATGTGCTTGCTTCTGTCTTTGGTGTCCCACACACTTTGCAATTTTATTTCTTCTGAAACTGCTCCCCAAGCAAAATCCGAGGCATCTGTGGTGGCTGACTGCTTTGCAACAAGAAGGGAGAACAGTGACCCTATTCACCATCTCCACCAAGTGATTTCACTTCTGATAACCCTAGCACTGGGATTTGAAAAGACAAAGCATGTTGGTACTGGGACCAAAGAGGCTTCAGATACCATTGTATCCTTCTCAAGTGGGGTCTTGCCAAGGGCATCATGAGAATCAAAGATGCTATGAAACCCAAAATCCTAAGGTATTCCCTCATATTGATCGAAGCCCAAGTGGAAAACATTAGAAATACATCTAGATAAAGATTTTTTTTTTTCTGTGGAATAAAAGCTCTTTGAACTGAGATGTGTACCTGACACCTCAGGAACACAATCCTGGGTGACAGATTCAAAAAAGACTTTTGAATGTTCTACTGGAATCCCAGCTTGTGAAACATATCTCTCACCCAAGTGAGAGATTCCTGACACTTTGAAAAAGAATTTGCGAAGACAAGAAAGCCATCCAAATATGAAAAAATGTCGATTCCCTACAGGCTCCAATGAACTATAACTGGAGCTAGACACTTTGTGAACATTCTTGATGCAGTGGATAGTCAAACGTGTAAGACACAGAACTGATAATGTGATCCAGACACACAAACCTTAAGAAGCACCAGACATCTGGGTGAATATGGATGTGGTGATAAACATCTTTTAAATCTAGTATTAACAGGAAACTAGAGTGAGCAAAAAGAGGTAGCAGGCTGTGAAGTAACATCATTTTGAATTTGGGCACTATCACAAACAGATTTAGGAATGAAAGATCCAGAACTGGTCTCCAAGCATTTTCTTTCTTTGGCACTATGAACTCCCTTGAATAAAAACAGTTCCTCACTTGGAAAGGATGAGCTGGGTCTATCACTCCCTGGGATGGTGTGTGATGAAGGACAGATAGAAGTAAAACAGTCTAGTCTGGTGGATGAGGACTTACCCCTGGAAAGGTGGAATATCTTCCCACTACTATCTGTAACCTTGATGAATGATCTTCAGAACCCATTTGTCTAAAACTATCTGTTATCTAACAGAAAAGAAGAGATTCAGACTTTTTGGATGTAAAAGGGGCCAGGGTAGCAGAGAGATCACAAGATTGCTTGACTAGTCATTCAGCCTTGTTGGACTGTCCTTGGTTTGGGGAGACTAGAGGCTTCCTTTTGGGAACTCCCATGCCACTTCTTCTTAAAGGCTGTTTCGCTGTATTTGAAAAGAGGAGATTCAGAGTTTCTGGAAAGGAAATGGTACTAACAGGGTTGAAGGAGGAACAAGGTCCATTAAATAGTCACTCTAACTTGTTGGAATGTCCTTCGTTTTGTTTACCTGCATTTTGTTGAGACTGTTTATTTCCTTTTTGACAAAAATGGATGAAGGGTTACAGAATCCATTTGAAAATTTGCAAAATGAGGACAGAACAATCCTAGAGATTCCCTAAATCAACTTAGCTCTTTCATCACACATTTTGATCATCTCTGCAGCAGAGGGGCTAAAAACTAAATCTTCAAAGGAAAATGTAAAACCTCATTTTAATATCATCCTGGAAGTTCTGAGAACACAGCCAGATCAAACCTCCTCAAAATAACACCAGAGTAGGGACTTCCAAGATGGCTGCACATTGCATAACAGCTTAATTCTTGCTCTCCCAGTGTGAAAACAGAAACTCAGGAGAGAAGCCAGTGGACTTTTGTGTTTCTGGGTAAATTTCAGTAACTCGTTAGTAAGTGCATGTCCTAGATGCCAGGAAAAAAGAAATACAGAGGACTTGAAGGAAAATCAGCTACAAAAGGTGAGGAAAAAACACTCACTGCAAAAGTACTGCAGCTGTTCTGCAAAAAGCAGTGCAAATTCCAGACATGACTTGCAGCAACCTAGGGGACAACAAAAGACAACTGCACACAGATCTGGTTAAAATAAATGAAATTTATTCCACTACTCTGGGAATGCAGACAAACAACCTTCAAAATATTCTTTCAAGGAGGGACAAAATCATTTTTTCATGAAGTACATGCTAAGGAGGAAATACAAAAACTTGGTCAACAAAAAGTGACCTGTGAAACAGAAGATGATTCTACTTCTTATTCAACAGATAATAAAGACCACAAAGAGACTGTGCCAATGAAACCATTTCCAATGTTTCAACAGAAAATGTAGGAGAGAAGGAAGGGAGCATGACAGCTGACTAGAAGAATTAAGAGTACACTGGAAATGAAGCAGAGACAGGATTTGGGAGATAGAGATGAAGAGGAATAAAAACACTAACTTGGAAACTGACAAGATTGCAAAGCAATAATTATATTTGTAAAATATGACAGAACAAGAAATCTGGAAATATCGGGCTTTGTCGGGCATGTGGGGGACTCTATATATGCTCTACTTCATGTCATTAATGTTCAAAAATACTTCGGGGAAGGGAAGAGGAGGGAGATGGGTAACTGAAAGTAAAACTATTTTTTTTCTTAACAGTACTATTTTTATAGTATATGATTTTCTTTGCATGCTATAAAGTAACATTTTCTCAGTTTTTTTTTAAGTGTAATGAGGATACTAATGTAAACAGGTGCTCCTGTTTTTCTCCCTCTTTTTTCTTTCTGTTTGTTCAGTTTTAAGAAATGTA
This sequence comes from Protopterus annectens, assembly GCF_019279795.1. NCBI lineage: Eukaryota > Metazoa > Chordata > Ceratodontiformes > Protopteridae > Protopterus > Protopterus annectens. The sequence continues at coordinate 635,923,595 of NC_056747.1, forward strand.
GGCACTGCAAAGTAAAAAAAAAAGTCTGGTTAAAACAGCATGACAAAAGAAAAATTAATAAGCTTTTTCTCATTTTTGAATGGGGAGTGACTGGATTAACACCCTTAGCTTGATCTGGCAACAGGTTTTAAAAGAAACCTAGTAAATGAAAAAGAATAATGAATATTATAAGGTAGCAATTATGTATCTGGCCCTCATGTCTCAAAGAGAAACAGCCTAAAATCTGACAAAGAGAAATTGGCTAGGAAAAAAAGAGAGAGAGAGAATCTGGCTAGGATATCATGTTCTCTGAAAGCACTTAGGTGTTCTCTCAACTTGGAGAGCTATAAAGATAAGCCAAAACTAGACGGCACTTAGTAGAAACACAGGCTGCACCTTGAGTCCTAACACGGATAATCTTTCTTTAGGTGAATTCAAGTCTGTGAATGTGGCTGTCAGTCTGGAACATTTGTTCCTGTCAGGAGTGTAAAATTCAATATTTGAAGATGTACTTTTGTATGTTAGTATTAAATTAATAAGTTTTGGGGGGATATTTTTTAGGGCTTTTAATGAAACAAAACATTTTGTAAGATGTGACACAGGCTCAAAAGGATATGACAAAAAATGACTGTATAAAAGTTCAACTAGCCAAACATGTACATGTAATACAGAAGCTGGAATTAGACATTTAACAAAATAGCTATTATACATAAAAGGTGGGAATAATAAGTTTGTAATACAATGATGCTTTCTGTAATGTTTTTAAATGTCAATGGTCACACAGATAAAATACAAAAAAGAAAGATTTGAGAACTATATTAAAAGATGTAGAGTGCAAATAACTATGATACAGGAAACGCACTTTGAAAGAACTGAACATGTGAATTTGATAAAGAAATGTTTTCATGATAGTTATTCAGCAGAATACCTGGGCAAAAGAAAAGAGAAGTACTTGTATTAATTGTAACAGGGCCTCCAATAGTGATAGAAGAAAATAAAAAAAGATAATAATGGTAGACTTGTAGTACTAAGGGGCTACTGACAAGGGAGGAGGATTACACTGGCACATATTTATATTCCACCTCAAACTGCTAAAGATGTTCGGGGGTTTCGACTTTTTCGTGTTGATTATTACGCTGTAATATGAACGCTATAAAAATCAATTAGAGGAGGTTAGAAAGGCTTGGAAAGAGAGATTGGATAAACAATTCACAAAGAAACAATAGCAGGATATATGTAAGTCTCCCAAATATGCAGCAAAATCTATAAGACTTAGGATTTCCACTTCAAAATGTTTACATAGACATTTTTTATACCCCAAGTAGACTCCAAAGAATTTTTTCCTCAGTTAGACAGCAAATGCTGTCAGTGTAATGGGGACGAAAGAGGTAATTGGGATCATATTTTCTGGGAGTACAGTGAGTTGATGGACTTTAAGGATTCCAGGCAGGATGCACTGTCAGAGATGCTGGGTGGGTGATTGGTGTGATGAGGGAGAGGATTTTTCTGAGCTATGATACAGAATCAGAATTGCCTACACATGGTAAGGCCTTGCTGTGTCTAATTATGATGGCTGCCAAAAAAGCAATTACAAGAAAATGGAAATTAAAGTCTAAACCAATTGTACTAGAATTTATGAATACAGTAACAGAGATGAAACAACTGGAACTGGGATCTTTAAAAAGGGGTAGGCACAAATTACATGGGAATTGTGGGAACAATACATACAGGGGAGGAATGAGGTTTAAAAGAAGGCAGGACTTTGAATGAGCTATGTAATGTTTGACTGACGATTGGGTAGATTATAATTGATGTACAATGTTTGCAACTACGATTACATCAATATGCTTTGTGATGTGAAATGCTTGCAGCTGGGATAATGTCAATATGGTTTGCTTTCTTTTATATAAATGTATGATAGCATTTGTCATACGTGATAATTTAATAAAGAAGTTTCTTGTTTACAAAAAAAAAAAATAGAAGTGTAAACAGTCCTACAAAAATATCAATGGAATCATATACACACACTGTAAACAATGAGTTGTGACGTGTAAGATGGAAGAAAGTAAACCATTTAAAGCAGATTTTTCCTCACAAGAAGAAACTGCAGACAAACTAATCCTTAAACTTTCACAATTGGTCAGAACAAACTTTAACATACAAGCCTGACAATACAAAATTCTGAAAGTGAAAGTTGGAGACACCTACAGTTTTTCCCATACTTATCAATCATCTTCACATCCGTATCAGAAAGATTAAGATTGGAATTAACTAAATTCTTAGCAACATTAGGATTAACTAAAGCTATAGCTGTGGGCTCAAGTTTGGGAAGAGTGCATGAAAATCTAAACTGAGGAACATTATTCATACTATCTGCCTTTTTAAGAGCAGCTGCAGGACTATCAAAAAATTGCAAGCAGTAACACACAACCTTCCTCCAAAGCTGACAGAACTGAATGAATGGGTGAAGGTTTTGAAAATTCCTACCTTAACAGCTCACAGTATTTTCTGAGGGACTGAGAAACCTCAATGTTCTCCCACTGAAAACACTGGCACATTCAGCAAACAGTCTCATAGAAAGAGAACCCCTCACAGACAGAACCAGAAATGGAGTTATCCTCGGAGTCTGAATCAGAAATTTAAGGAGAAAACCTGGCATCTGTCCTTTACCTTCCTGTCCAGATTCATAATCTTGAATCTCTTCAGGAATCTCTCTCTCTTTTTTTTTTTTTTTTTTTTTTTTTTTACACACGCTACTTTATAAGAAGGATCAACAGCCTGAATTACACCCTATGCCAGATCGAGTAAACTATTTCTATCTAAGGAAATTTGAGAAGGAGATATATGCTTATTTTTTATTTTCTTTTTGGACAAGAAAGATGGGGCCAACTGCATTATTACTGGCACAAGCAGCTTCCCTAGGAATGGGCACAACATTCTGACAAAACAGGGAAGCCTTCCCTCTCCCGTCTCCCAGGACCAACAGTGACTCTCCCTTGTCCACTGATGTGATCCCCAACAGCTGTGGCTAATGCCAGTGCAATATGGTTGTAGGTGCTGCACTACAGGGATCCAGGGTAAAAAGATGAATGGTCTGAGGTACAACAAAAAGCCACAGTAGAGTCACCCACCTGAGGCAAAAGGCTGTTTGTTTAACTTTGTGTTTTTGTGGCTGGAAGAAGGACCAACCAGGAGACTGACAGTTTGCTCCATAGAGGAACCGAAAAAGGTGCCATTTTCCTGGGGAAAATAACCAGCAAAAGCCGGTAAAAATTAAAAGTCTTTAAACATCACCTTTTCACTTTAAAGTGCAGTAAAAAGCACTTTAAACAGTTTGCTATACCCCAAAATTTAAATAAACATAAATTTCCACAGAAAAATGGTTTTCAATTACTTTAAACTGACAAGAAATAAGAGCACTCTCATTTAAAAATAGAATACAGTTGCATGATAGTCCATTAAAACACAAACGCATAGCTTTAAAATAACTTTCCTATTTAATGGAAGGTTTTTCCCCAACAGGAACATATCTGTCCAGCAAAGGAATAGCACAAGCTGGCCATCGATCCTTGAAATCCTTAGAAAAGGGTACTCCAGCAGCAGGAAAGCTCTGAAGGGGATGTTGCCGAAACTGTATTTTTTTAGTAACCTCAGTTCAAGCTGACTGACGCATGTGGAAAGTGTTCTAAAGCTTTGGAAGCAGGTTGGCTGTTATATCCTACACAGCACATAACCCATATAGCTAAAGGTACTGCAGCAGTGATCAACATGATGAACATCACAAGCTGATCTGCAAAATGTGTACAACATTGTGACCTTTTCATTGTAAATCTGAGAAGAAAGAAAGAGAAATGAATGAAACTGTAAATAAAGGACAAAGCACTAAATTAAGAAATTACTTTCTGATATTTTTGTGACTGCCCTGAATCTAAAGTGTGGTGGTGGTTTGAAGTTTTATTTTCTTTTTACACATTTTACATTCAGTCCTACAGTGTTTTTTGATTTTTAAAGCATAACCTTGTGCTTCTGGAAGTTAGCAAATCATTAAATGTAAATATATTGTACTTCAAAAGTATCAGCTCTGCAGAGCTGTAAAGGATGCAGACAGTTAAGTTTATTGTTTTCTGGTCTAATGTAATGGAGTCCTTCTTTCTGAAAAATTTTTCCATAACCTGTGGAAAAACTGGTTTAGTTTCTTTTGCTGTGGGAAAGCTAGCAACTAATAAAAGTTATGCAATGCTTTCTGAAAACTTTAAACTTGTGGTCTGATGAGTTTTCTGAACAGAAATGAGGAAATTAAACATATAAATTCTGGGATGGGACTGATCTTAGCAAATTTTGTCTTACCATAGCACGAGTCATCTGGATTCAGTCATTTTACATCTACATTTGCCTGTAAATTTTTAATTTGTCTGACATTTACTCACAGTACTTCAGTAGAAGATAGCTAGGATATTTGGTTAGCTGTAAATCAGATTACTCTTTATGTATCCTGTGGACTGAGTGTCACTTTGACATTCCTTATGCACGCTCATTCTTCTGCATATTTTACCTGTAACTGCACTGTATGTTTAGTTTATTCATTATATCATCCTGCGACTGGCATTTATTTATTCCTGCGCTATTTATTACCTAAAAAGTGGTACTGAACATTGTAAACTGAAAAAATCTCAAGGTACCCACCTTCAGAAGAAGCTAGATTACTTAATCGTACTACCAGTGAAAAGTTAATTTTTATAATTTACATTTGTCTAAATCAAGAGCAGTAAGTAGCTGGTATATGTCTTGAGTATCTAGCACTATCTAGACTGGTACCAGTACTACCATACCAGGAAAAAAACCTTTGGGGAACTGGAGAATTCTAACAGTCTTCCCTGGAGAAGAGTGAGTATGTGTTTGTGTGTGTGTGTGTGTGTGTGTGTGTGTGTGTGTGTGTGTGTGTGTGTGTGTGTGTGTGTGTGTGCATATATTAACTGATTTGAAAAGCAATTAGTGTGAATAAAGAATACTGAAAGACCTGGATTCACTGAGAATGGGGCTTGGTGTATACGAGACCAAAGACTCAATTCTAGTGGCTTGTGTGCAGTCTAGTCTGTGTGGATACTGGAAGCCCATTCCCATGGTAGCAGTGCATATTCCCTTTATGTTCTGGGGGCCAGGTTGCATTTTGTGAACTGATTACTGAATCAGAAGTGAATGCACTTTCTGTCTTTAACATTAACTTGATGGGTACTGGTGGTGCGACTCAAGACAGTATCCCTGTGGTGCCAGCTTGGCCCTTTCTTCACAACTGGCTGGTAGTAGTGGGATTCAAACCCCAAATGTACCAGCTGGTCATGACATTAATTAGTGAAATTGGTGGGATTCAAACCCCAACTATGACAGCCATCCGTGTGCTATTTAAGTGCAAATAGCATAAATCTGTCATTACTGCTTACCTGTGGCATAGTTTTATTCAAGTTGGGGCACTTTTTCCAGCTGTTAGTGGAAGAGACAGAATATTTCAAAATTCTGTTTTTGTTGCAAGAGAAGGAAAATGTCAGATCTTAAATAAATTTAAGATCCATTGCCATCTATGTGCTACTTAAGTACAAATGCTGTGAATGTGTAACCACTGCTCAGGCATATCAACAATTTACTCACTTAGAACAAATTTTGTTGTTTTACTATAACAGAAAAAATTCTGCTAGTATTCACAGCATCTGTTTGCTCCAAGCATTAATACATAAGGTTCTCTTATCGGTCGATGACTTTAAAGTTGTTATCTCATATTGTGCTGCACAACATGGATTACTACACTACTTGGTTTGGCTTCTTTGATTATGCTACTCTTCTATCACTGCTAAGCATCTAAGCTATGTTTGGTCTGCTGTAGCAAACATACTAATGCACTTATCATCCCCATCTGAACTCCAGACTCCATAGGACAATAGCCTGCCTGCACCCCTGCTGCTGCTTGCATTTGGCATTTTGAGGCAATGTAAAAACTGCTTCACACTTATGGACAACTCTTATTATTACCAAACACAAAATCCACTTGTAAGAGGTTTAGGTACATATTTGAACTATAGGCCATCTTATGTCCTTCATGCACCCAGGTTGTCACAGTTCACTACATACCTACACCAACCACATCACACCCCTAACACTAAACTTGTAGTACTAAAAACAATACAAAAAAAAAAAACAGGCCTCCTAGACAAGTGTACTAATGTGCTTAGACCACAATACATAATCACGCCACACCTAACAAAAGCCCCACTGTTTCCACCTCATAAGACTCCCAGACACCAAAAGACCACAATCTGCTTATACCCATTCTGTTGTCAGCTTACTTGCATTAAGCACTTTGAAGTAATGTAAAAGCTGCCTCATGCCCATGGACAACCCCTTATGCCTATCACACACAGAATCCACTTGTGAAAGGTACAGACATACATTTAAACTAGAGGCCAACCGTTTTTGTACCCAGAGTGTCATAGCTCACTACACACCTACTAAACCATATCACACGCAAAACCATTCTTTCATAAGTTGTGGTATTAAAAACAAAAATCCGACCTTCTAGGAAATTATACTAATATGCCTAGACCATAGCAGTACAATCAGACCTTACCCACCAAAAGCACTACTATTTCCACAATAAGCAAGGATCACCACAACAGTATGCAGTAACCCTTAAAAACCTGCCACAAGTGGAAACATCCTTATCATATATGACTCACAATTTAAACATACTGGCATACCAATCACCAGGCTGAGCAAAAACAGGGTGACAGTCACCTGTCTCTTACATACCAGAATTTGCAATGTCTCCAGGGCTCTTAGAACTCACACTCCAAACATGCAAACAACCTGGTCATTGAACATATGGGAATGAAAAACCGTCAACCAAATCCAGCTTAGATGATATGAAGAAAAACATGGCTGTATTCCCCGTGTATATTTCTGAGGTTGGTAAGCTTCTAGTCTTGACGGGATCCTAGCATCACTACAAATGATGCCACAATGCAAACACAAAATGATCAACTTTAATATGCAGACAATGTGAAGTGTCATATCAGTCAGGTTCAGTGCATATCATCTTGGAGGGAGATTGTCAACAATCATTTCTGCTTTCCTAGGGATGGCCTACACCTCTCTTCTAGGGATTCTGCATACAGGCAATGGTGTTTTCTGCTCCAGCAGTATGTTTTTTGAGTCAGTCGCCTACATCTACCAAGCTAGCAGTTTCACCCACAGCTGTATTAACATGGCATTGCTGAATTCAACAAGTCTAAACAAAACAAAATCCCACCATTGAGACCTTTCTAACCCTTCAAAACACAGATTAATAATTACTGAAACATGTTCCCAATTTCATGACAACACTCCAAAAAGTAACATAATGAACTGTAAGAAAGTAACGTGGAAGTTTTTTCTTCAAAGGGAACTTATCTGCCCAGCAATGGAACAACATCAGCCGACCGTTGATCCTTGAAAGCCCACAAAGGAGCACTCTTCTCAGTGGCAGGGAAACTCTGAACAGCTTGGCACTCAAACCTGTCTTTCAGTCAGCTTAGCTCGAGATGGCTAATGGTGTGAGCACATGGAGGGTGTCATGGAAGCTGGCTAGCAGTTATAGCCTATGCAGGATATAACCCACATTTCTAAGGCTACTGTAACAGTGATCATAATGATCACACATTTAGACTCTATAACAAGGGGGACTATGGCTCTGGTATGGGAAATTTAGTTTTTATTGGAAATCTCATTCTTTCATGTCTAAACTGATCAAGATATCCAGAACTCCTCCATATCCTACTAACCAGAAGCAAATCAACCTTCCATACTACAGCTAGTTAGATAGCTCATCCCACTGACTCCTGCAGCTCAAGAAACCTACCTCACCAAATTAGAATCATAACGATTGAACCTAAATTACTTATTCTAGAGGATTTCAATTATCCATCCACAAATAAGCCAACATCCATCACAAATAACACATATGCACAATGGTTCCTAGACATCATCAATGCAACCCCCTACCCATTTATTGACCTCCCCAACTAGGGCCTCGCACTTATGAGATCTGGTTCTTACCAATATGTCAACATTATGCCCCATAACAGTAGCTGTCCACTCTTTTAGACAAATCTGACAACTGTGCTGTAGTATGCCCATAACCTTTAAGAATAAGATGCCATCTAATCACAATGTCTTCAGAGACTTCTTCAAGGCTAATTTCATAGCACTAGCTTTTGACCAAAGAAGATTTAAAAGTTTCCCATCCATTGAGGGCCCTATGGCTAAAATGGCCACTTATATCACACATTTCTACAACCACCTAAACTCCTGAAATGAAGCTGCTGCCCCATTCATCAGACATGCAATGCCAAGTTCAGATACAAGTACCCTGATGAAACCCCAACACCAACAAGCTCTATAACAAGAGCAAAATACTCCAAGTCTTAATAAATAAAATAAAATCCTCTCACTCTAACTCCAAAAGTAACCTCAAGAAGGTATATAAATAAATAAGGAAAAATGAATAAGACAATGCAAACATAACTTTAGAATGGACAACCTTAATTTTCTATTGGGTGATGCCTGGGGGTGCAATATCAATTTGGGGCAAACTGCTTCTATGCTTCCATCAGGAGAGGTAAACTTAATTTGTTGAAAATGAACACAGTTTTGTGTGTTCACTCTAAATTACATTAAAAACAGATAAAGGGGTTCTGAAAATGTACTTTTTTTTGGTATGGTTGTTTTCAGATTTTTGTTTGATTGTTTTCAGATTTTTGTTTGATTTTGCTTCTTTGAAAACAATGTCTTGAGAAATGTGACACAGATTCAAATGGCCAAAAAATCTGAAGACACACTGTTACACCACAGGATGATTTTAATGCAGGCAAAAGTAGAGACAAGCAAAGCTTTTGAGACAAGCTCTTTCTCAATGTTCAACAAAGATAAAATGCCATAAAAGTCCCTCAAATGCTATACACTTGCATCAGCTAGCCAATAATGCAGAGACAGTTATTAATCAATTATGCAAATTAACCAAATTTAAAAACTTTAACTATTTAGATACACACTCATTTTAAAAAAACATCTTATACATAATTATGCTTAATTTTAAAACAGGCTTTATGTTATGTTGTGCACTTAGTCCTGGTAACACATTTGCCCTGAAGTAGTTTATCCACTTATACTCTAAGAGTTCTGTTTTTTCAGATATATTACCCTCTCTAATATCAGAAATTACCTTTTGTAGAACTCTAAATTTAAACTTATGATTGGGGCCTTTCTGAGAGATATGTTTACATAGGACATTATTAGTAACACATCCACGTATATCTGAGAGATGTGAACTAATGCATTCCTTAAGTTTCTGATTTGTCTTCTCTATATAAAAATGATCACAAGCCTCATAGTTAGTGAGATATATGACATTTTCTGTAAAATATGTAGCATAGATTTTGAATATAAATACAATTTTTGTTACAGGATGTAAAAAAGTCAACTCTGTGTTAATTTCACTACAAAAACACAATTATAACAGGGTATTGTACCTTTCCTCTTTATATTAATACATATCATTCCAGAAATATCTTTATGACAAAGCATCTGTTTCAAGTTCCTCTCTCTCCTATATGTAAAACTGGGTTGCATATCTAAAATATGTGCAATATCGCTACTAGAGTGCAGAATGGCCCAATTTTTCTTTATGATTTTCTTAACCATATTAGTATGTCTATTACATTTAGTAATATATCTTAACTTTGGCTCCCTGTTAGTATTATTAACATTACTCCTGGTCACTGGACAATGCAGATATGGTCTGCCAGGCTTTTCACGTTCTCCCATTATATTTTTTCTTTCCCTTTCTATTAATACCTCATTATAACCTTGTATCCTAAAGTCTTCAATCAAATACTTCAACTCAGTAACAAAGCCATTATCATTAGTATTCAGCCTATTGGCTCTTAAAAATTGTCCTTTCAATACATTTGGACAAATTGTGTCTTGGATGCATACTTCTAGAATCTATGTATCGAGTAGCTTGCACTTACTTTCTATAAATTTTAGTTTCAAATTTCATATCTTTATATAAGACACAGATATCCAAAAAATTAATCGTGTCAGAATGCTTCACATCAAATACTAAAAATTGTGTTTTGTTTTGTAATTCAGTAACAATTTCATTCAAAGCAGATACTGTGCCTCCCCAAAGCAGAAATACATCATCCACAAACCTTTTAAACATTAAAAGGTTCTCATTCCTATAACCATTTTGAATCTCACTTCTGAATATATATACTGCTCTTCCCACCTAGACACTACCAAGTTAGCATAGGTATTTGCGACGGGCGTGCCCATGGCAACCCCCATCTGTTGGTGAAACACTACTACATCATTACATGAACACATTGTCATAAAGCACAGTTTCTAACATAGAGCATAACATCTTGAATGTATGTGCAGTACAATTAGTATGCAATACTAGATATTCCCTTATAGACTGTATACCATAATCATTGGGGATAACAGTAAACAGTGATTTTATGTCCATCATAATTAAAATGAAACACATACTTTCACTCTTATCTGACCACTCTCTCAATGATGTCAAAAAATTATTTCTGTCTTTAATACTTTGACTAAATTTATTGTTGTTGCAAATATTTAGATATGAGGGCAGTGGCCCATTGATTCCCAGATGCAATTGGTCTCATATATCTTTATGTAGCTTTGGCAAGCCGTACATAATGGGTATTACAGGATGCAACAGATATAAAAATTACACAATTCAGGTACTATGGCACTATCCATAAATAATTCATACAGGTAACTTTTTATTTTAAAAAATCAAAGTATTCACTATACTAGTATTAACCTTCTGAAAAGTCATAGACTCATCAATCAATCAATACATTAACTCGTTGTATAGCTCAACATCCATAATAACAACTTTACCCCTTTATCTGCTTGTTTTATAATTATTTCACAATTATTAATGAGTCTCTTCAATGCATTCCTCTCATCATAATCCAAATTGTAATACTTATTTTGACTGGATTTTGCATAGAACATATCACAAATATCTTGCCCAGACATTTCAGTAAATGACTTAACTACAGGCATACAAATGAGTACAAATACACTTGTTCTTTTAAGGTTATTTGGTATGCCCGTATTTTTGTTAAATAAAAGTTTTAAATCACTATTATGGGTAAATAACCTTAGTTCAGTCAAAATCTTACTCTATTCACCTTCACATGATGGTACATACGAGATTACAAAAGAGAGGAATGTGGACAAGAGCACACAAGGAAATATTTACAGAACATTTAATTATACCAAAGTTAGAGGAAGAGGTGGCTCAATAATTAATAGTTAAGATAGGAAGAGATGAGCGAAAATGGTGATTTATAACCAATCAACAGGGAATTCTCCACAAAGTACAGTAGTACAGGTAAACTTACCATAACAGCAGACATTCAAATAATCACTGCTGTAGTAACCATAGCTATATGGGTTAAATCCTGCTACGGATTTAAAAGATGGCCAGCTTCCAAAGCTTTCAGGACACCTACCATGCACTCAAACCAGTCCGGTTTGGGTGCAAATCCCTTCACTGACTGTGGAACAAGACATGCCATAGGACTGTAACTCAAACAAATACTGAAAACTAGTGAAATACTAGCTCCAAATGGGTGCAAGTTATTTTGCTGACACCAACTAGAAAACTTTTCCATTTACCAATAGGTGATTTTCTAGTAGTAGGATTTGTTGCCTCCTTTAATACCTGCTGACATCCTCATAAAACAGGTGCCAGAAAGGTACACAAATTTTAAGATCCAAGCAGTCTGTTATAGTAATTAACAGTAATTATGGTCAGGACGTATCAAACATGCCCTTGGTCTTTTGTGAGAAGACCCACATTCTGAAAAGATTGTGGTAATGGTCTCTGGCCACTCCAAGAGAAGAGAGATCCGCTGTTGCCTAAGGTAGAAGGTAGTCACCACAATGACCTTTAGAAAGCCCTTTGGAATCTTCAGAATGACTCTGAATATTACTCGAAAGGATGGAAAAGGATACAGGAAATTTATATCAAATGAAAAGAAAGCATTTGCTTTCCAGGTCTTCAAGAATGGAGACCAGAACCAGAAAACTGCCAACTAATAGACAAGAATGGAGGAAAAAATCTATTTGATGTGACTTCCAAGATAACTACACACTGATCATCAGCTTAATTTCAGCTCTTCCAGTGTGAAGACAGAAACTGAGAAAACTTAGCCAGTTAAATATTCATTTTGGATAAAGTTCAGTTACTGTTTAACTTAACAAGCAAACTGTGTGGATGCCAGGAAAAAATAAATTTGAAAATCTGAAAGAAAATCAAAAGACTGGCTAGGAAGAACCTTGCAGCTGTCCAGCAAAAAGCAGTTCAAACTTCAGCTTTGGTACAAGAGATAGTTTCCAATGTCTTAGAGGAAAACAAATAAATCAATTATACTAAGAGGTGATTAAAACAAATGAAACACTGAAAGAATGTATCAACTCAAATAGCAAGAGGCTGGAAAAAAGAAGAAACTGTAAGTAGCTATTCAGATGAACTGATCAAACTGCAAAAATCCTAGAATGAAATGAAGAAAAGACTGGCCAAGTATGAAGCTTCTCAAGAAGAGCTGTCTCAAAACGCAGGTGAAGTTAGAAGACTAAGCACACAGAGAAAACCTGGGATTTTGTGTTATACAAGAACAGACTGTATTAAGTTTAGGAAGCACAAATAAGCAATTGAAGTATTGTTCTACAATGGGATTTGATAACAGAATGGACACGTTGACTATATGCTCCAAACCTGGCCATGAGAAAGCAACCAAAACTTATATTAGTAAAGATAAAACCACACCAGAAGAAATAGATGATCCTAACAAAACTGTGTCAGAAAGGAAAAGTTTTAAAAATTGAAGACAGCAAAGGGTTTCTGACAAATGATTATTCATTGTACATCATGCAGAAGAGAAGCACATTTATACCAGCAATCAGAGAATTTTGAGAGGCAGATGTGACACTCAAGCTACTGTATGTTGCTGTCTTCAGAATATATATATATTTTTTTTTTCTGGAGTATCAAAGACACTTTTGGATGCAGAAAGGTTAAGGAGGAAATTAAAATGTTTATCCAGCAAAACATGACCCAACAAGCAGAAGGGGACTCTGCTCATTATTCTGGCAATAAAGCTCATAGAGAGGCTTTGCCAGTGAAATCTTTTCCAATGTTCCAAAGGAAAATGCATGATAGAATTACTGTAGCTGGCTACAAGTATCAGAAGTACCTTGGACTTGAACCAAATCTGGTACTGGGAGATGACGATGATCAGAAAGAAGACCAGGAACAGTGAAATTAGTGAATAAATGGGGGATTAAAGGGCATCAGTCACATTTCTAAAATGTGGTTTTGCAAGAAAACATGGCTGAGAAAAGACTGGATGTTTGCTGACTCTGTTAAACTTGCAGTTGGACTGTAAAGCATATACTCCATAGTTGTTAAGGCTCAGAAGGACAGTAAATGGAAAAAAGCAACTGTTAAGTAAAACAGCTTTTTTCCTCTCTTATTAGTGTTGTATAAAACATTTCATGAAATCAGCTGTATGTTACACTGTAAAGCAGTTTTGTATAGTGTGCAGTCAAGCGTATTTTAAATGTGTGTGTGCGTGTGGGGATCTTTTCAGTAACTGTTGTACAAGGGAGTGCTGAAAAGTTCTAAGCCCGACCAACTTTCTAAATTCTGAGCTTTATTTTGCCTCTGTAGCTTAAAAGAGGGTTACTTCATCTTGCATAATCCCATCTTATGGAATTGCAATGCTATGTTTTGACATTGTTTCAGATCATTGATTGAACCCTATCAATGAAAAGTGTAGAATTTTCAAGTGCGGAATTCAGAGCCATCATAAGTTCCTACTCCTGCAGAAGAAAACTCCAACGGAAATCCATGAATGTATAATGCAAACATTGAGCGACAACTGCCCTTCTTACTCAACTGTGAAGAAGCGGTCTGCAAATTTTCAGTATGGAGATTTTGAGACCAAAGATACAGCAAGGTCTGGGAGGCCTCAAACTGTGTCATCTCCTGAAATTGTTGACCATGTCCATGACCTGACTTTGTCAGATCAGCGAATATCAGCTAAATCAGTTGCTGAGACACTACAGATAGCCAGGAAACATGCTGGGTTTATAATCCATGAGCAGCTGGGTATGTAGAAGCTGTCAGCCAAGTGGGTGTCCAAATGTATGAATGCTGATGAGAAAACACATTGACTGGAAACTTCCAAGTTGATTTTGCAGCATTTTCATCAAACTTTTTGGAATGAGCAGTTACTGTTGATGAAACAAGGTTACACCAATATAATTCTGAGACAAAACAGTACAAGCAATGGCAGCACTCAGGTTCACCAAGGCCAAAGAAGTCCAAGACCCAAAAGTCAGCAGGAAAGGTTATGGCCACAGTGTTTTGGGATCAGGAAGGTGTTGTAATGACTGACTATCTTCCAAGGGGCTAAACAGTTAATGCAGAACACTACTGTAACTTGCTGTGCAGATTAAAGAAGGTATTGAAAGAAAAAAGGAGAGGGAAGCTGCTGAAAGGAGTTCTCGTTTCTGGAAAAACAATGGATGGTTTGACGAAATGGGGGTTTGAGTGCATAGACTATCCACCCTACTCACCAGACTATTTCCTGTTTCCAGACCTTAAAAGAGTTTGAAAGGGCAGTAATTTTCAAGTGATTTGGAGGGGACTGCAGCAACAGATCAGTATTTCAGTGACCAGTCTTCAGGCGTTTTTGGAAGGGTTACAGAAACTTTAGACATATTGTGCCAAGTGTGTTGAACTTAGGAGAGAATATGTTGAATAACTTGTAAGTTTCATGGCTCCACATTATTCTCTTCTTAGTCAGGCTCAGAACTTTTCAGCACCCCCTCATACATTTTACAGATATTAAATTAAGAAAGTACTTTTTTCAGTTGTAAGAAATATAAGCTTTACAGTATAACAAGAGAAGAAGAGTTGACTAGAAACCAGTTTACGTAAATGTAATGTTGTGATCTTGGGATGCAGTGGTGTAAAGGTGTACTGATTATATTATATGTAGAATTAAGATAATGTCATTTGTTTTTACAAGACTGGATCCTAGATTAAGGTCCTTGGCTTAAACTATAAACATGTTTTTTTTTTTTTGCAAAGCAAATAGGCTTGAAAAATAAGACTAAATGATGAAAGCAATGAAAAATGCTACACTTATTACATCTGCAAAGATGTTATTAGCTTGTCTTTTTTCCATTAACAAATGCCTTCAAGTGAGACAAAAGACATCTGCAGCTGAAGGCAGTTGGACTGGGGAATTCTGTGCATTCTTTACTGAGTGGAATTTACAAAGATTCCCTCGTGTATTTAGAAAGTTGTTAGATGTTTATGTTTCTCATTACTGACTACATTTCCATGGTTGCCTGCAGGTGTAAGCAGTTAATCTTGAGGGTTTGGGGCATTCTTTTCTGAGGTAAATGCAAAATTTAAAGGTACAATGGCAAATACTTCAGTGAAAAATAAAGGAAGAAATTGTGGGAAACGAATAAGAGATAGTTGCCTCCACAGCACGCTTAATAATTTAATGCTTTTAATAAAACAGCATGCAATTTAGTTTTATTTAAAGGTACTCAGTGCAGTTGTACTAAAAGCTGTCTTCTGAAAATATATTAGCTGCTTTTCACATCTGGGAGGGGAATAGAGATAACAGAACAGAGAGCAATCAGTGTAAGCGAGAACATGGACTGTAGCACATGTTTTAGCATGGGGAACCTTCATTTTAGATTAAGTAATGCCTGTGGATGCAGCTGTCAGTCTGGAACAACTGTTCCTATCTGGTGAGTTAAGCTTCACTTGTTGAAAATGTACATAGATTTGTGTGTTTGTCCTACGTTAACAGGGGATGTGATATTCTGAAAAAAGTTTTTTTTTGTTTGAGGGTTTTCATTAAAGCAAACCATCTTGAAAAATGTGACAGATTCAAATGGAGATGACAAGAAACAACTGAATAAAAGATAAGCCTGCCAAATATAAGTGCATGCAAGTAACATAAAAGCTGGAAATATGCATTCAAAAAAAACTGTCATGTATAATACATGGAAATAATAGCTTATCACAATGGCCACACTATCCATATTATCTTGCAAAGTAAATGGCATTACAGGTATAGACAAAAAGGAAAGTGTACTATATTATATTAAGAAATGCAGCCTGTAAATAGCAATACTGCAGGAGAAACATTAGGAAAGAAATGAGCATGTGAGTTTGACAAAGAAAGGAGCTCAGGATGGATATTCAGCCAAATATCAGGAACAAAGGAAAAGGAGAGAAATTACATTAATTGCTAGAGGGGATCCAACAGTGATAGAAGAGGACAAAAATACAATAATGTTAGATTTGTGGTAGAAATGGGGCTATTGAAAAAGGAGGAACAGTATACTGGTGTATATTTAAATTCCACCAAAAAACGCTATTATGGAGTTTAAGAAATTTTAGGGAGAAATAATTAGCTTTCAGTAGGGAGTATTACTTATACATGGGATTGGAACTTGATTTGCCATAGTGAGGATGTATCAGTTGGACCTAGAAGGGAAAATATACCAAAAGACAGCAGATTTCTGAGGAAATCTAAGAAAACATTTGATATGAAGGATGTGAATTCAGTGCTAGTAAGAATTCAAGACAGAATTTACATATTATTCCCCAGGATACAATAATTGTGCTAGACTGGACAGAAACTACATTTCACAGGAACGTGTGAATTTAACTGAAAGCTGACACACATACAGTAACTATTTCGGATTGTGCTCCAATAAAACCAAGACAAAAATGTAGGGTAATGAAGTAAAACTGAGACAATGGCGCATTCTTGCCTACCTGCTAAAAAGAAAGAAAAATGTAAGGAATTTGTAGTGGAAATTACACAAGAGTTACTACAAAAGATTGAAATTTCTCTAGAAGTGATAGCTAGTGAGTGGGATAAAATGAAATGGAGGGCAGAAAAAAGAAAGATATGGTTAGAAGTCACTGGAATTATTTAGAGGTGCTGACAATGATTTAATTATTGCAGAACAAGAGGAATCTCACAGAACAAGAAGATGAGCAACTGCAGAGTTCTAAAGAGAACATGAGGGAGTAGTTGAATAATATGCATAAGTTTAAAAAGATATCTGTTAAGCAAATATTTTTGTTATCATACCAAACAGAAAAAAGAAAGGGTTGACATAAAATGAAGGGAGCCTCTAACAAGAAAAATAACCAGAGATCCTATAAATGTATGGCATTAGAGATAGTTCAGAAATGTATTGGAAATTTGTGTAAAGCAGACAAATGTGTAAACCAAGAAAGAGCATAAATGGAAATAATTATGGAATACTTAATCATGCCAAGGTTAGAGGGTGATGGACCTCAAACAACAAATTATTAAAACATGAGAAGATGAGCTAAAAACAATTATGTAAAATCAATCGACAGAGAAATCAACAGGTATAAATGGTACTCATGGGGAATCTTGGAAATTAGAGGGGAAGAAAGGGAAAGATCTGGAAGATTTTGTTCAATAGTATTTTAAAAAGGAGGGGGAAGCACCAACATGATGGAAGAAAGCTGTGGTGATTGTATTACCCAAAGAGGAAAAAGACCCATTAGACCCATTTCAGTTTTAACCCTTGAGTATAAAGCGTTTGTGTGTATAAATTAGCTAAAACATAGCAACGATATTGCCAAAATTAATAGGCATGGATCCATACGGTTTTGTGGAGGGGGATACAAACATTCAACAACATTAATAAAACAATATGATCTAGAGGGAAACGGAATGCAAGAAAATGCCACTGTTGTTGGTGGGTCTTGTTGAAGAGAATGGATTGACAGAGAAAGTTGGGATTCCATAAGTAGGGTAATGGAAGCATTTGCATTCCCTGTAAGGTTAATTAGGAGGATATATGAAGGCAAGGATTAAAGTGGGAGGGCTCAATTCCAATAAATTGCATTTTGAACAGAGGAACCAGGCAGAGGTATCATCTTTCACTTTATTCGATTCATAATTAAGCCACTGACAAATAAAATTATGGACTCAGAAATTCAGTGATACACTTGGTATGGCAATAAGGAAAAGTTGGCTTCATTTGCAGATTTTGTACTTGATGAATCCAGAAGGACATCTCAGTTTTGTGGAAAATGTTAAGACAGTTTCATGTATTTTTCGGTTATAAAAGTAATGATAAAAAGGCTACAAAGCAGCAAACTGTGTACCC
Source organism: Protopterus annectens (assembly GCF_019279795.1). Classification (NCBI taxonomy): domain Eukaryota; kingdom Metazoa; phylum Chordata; order Ceratodontiformes; family Protopteridae; genus Protopterus; species Protopterus annectens. Next base: position 635,941,898 of record NC_056747.1, read on the forward strand.
ACACAAAAATTGGTGTAGCCATACCCATATTTATGGGGACAAGATAAGATAAAGTATTTATCAGTATGGATTACAAAGGCTTCCATTGTGACAGCTAAGGTTATGTGGGAAGAGACTGTAAAAAAATGAAAACTGAAGGTGAAGGCTATTGTTTATGGAAATGGATAGTAAGATACAAGCAGTGAAAATGTTTCAGTTCCTTTAGTTTTATATATGGATCAGACACATTTTATCAACGAAAGCAGAAGCTGTGGACAATAATTAATAAAGGGTTGAAGGAATTTCTTTGGGAGGGGAAGAAGGCAAGAGTTAAGTGGATACAGTAGACTCCCTTGTATCCAACCTCTCTTTAACCAGCCATCGCATTTCTGCCATAGCCCTAGCAAAAGACAACAGAGAAGAACAACATTTCCACCTC